>NW_026570994.1:10033934-10189304 GCF_026225935.1 Boleophthalmus pectinirostris | reverse complement strand
TTATTTCAGACCTGGAATTGCCAATCTCTACTGAACTAAAGGTTAAAGGTAGTTGTTAACGTTATGACATCACAAGGTGGCAGACAGAATAATAATTAAGGATTACTCAAAACAATGAAAGAAAACACAACTCCAGGTATGTTTTAGATGAGGTGACAACATTATAACATGTCTTAAAGCTCACAGGAATCCCTTCAAGACAATCACTGAAGGACTTGTACTGCATTTTGGTTTAACACTATTAGCGTTTCCTGTTACTAAATATGACTATTGGAAAGTATATTTAATTACTGTCCTTGGAGAAATTCAGACTCTGCACAGTGCTGGGCTTGGTGCAGTTTTAAATGATTATTCTCCCCCATAGTCCTGACGATAAATAGGAGCTATTGAATAAAATAAAAATCTATAAAAATGCAGATATGGCCACAACACAACCTCAACACTATTAGAATTTGAATTGAAATGTTCAATCACAACTTCCAAAAAAAAGCATTGTTTCTTGAGGTGCTCTTTACAGCAATTAGCTCTTCACCTTGTCATGTCACCACAGTTCTTGCCCAAGGACACAACATCAGCGAGTGGGGATTGCACTGCCAACTTTCCAGGCACCTTGTCACTTTGTATTTTTGATCACACTCACCAAGCAGCGTTCTCATGGACTCTCCCTGTTTGATATCCTACAGATTATAACTATTATCCCCATCCTCCATCTTCCCCTGTCACCGTGTTGATTGACAGGGGCGATAATCGTTGCCGTGGCAATGCACAAACACCCCGAAGCATCAGTTCACCTGTAATAGCCTGCCTCTGTGATAGTTTGCACCTCGAAGCATCGCAATCGCTGGCTTTTTTTTGTTTTTTGTTTTGTCTTCTCTCTCCGAACAGCAGATGGAAACCAGAGGTGACACGGTGGTACGTTTTGTTCCAGACACATCACTAATAATTCAATAAACGCGCAGACAGACGTTTTCAAATTCACTTTTTTTTTTTACTCTAAATCTGATTTATTTCGGTTATGCCTCGTAAACAGACGGTTTTCCTGGGTCCATGTTACACACCTCTGTTCACTTTACAACTGATTTCAAAGCGCGTTCACCAGATGGGCAATCTCACATTATCCGCCCAATAATTTCTCTAACTTTATTTGCGATGTTTTCATATTTTTTACGCAAGTTATAAACTAAATGAAAGCAAACTTATGAAAAGTATACAGATGCTCGAACATTTTAACTAGACTATCCTTTGCTAGCGGTGATTAGAATAAAAATTAGCACTGGAACGCCAAGCCAAAATTAATTTGTGTCTTTTATTGTGTTATACTGTTGCAAGAATATGTCTCTGTGTATTAAGTATTTAGCTTTAGCTTGAGGGCACATTGAAAACTTAATGCGTTTTGTGGCAGTTTCAAGCTCAAAATTAGTTCATTGCTTTTCTTAATAAAAATATGATAATATATTTAAATTAAACATTATTCTTCCATTTGCACTGTTTTACTTGAATGCAGCGTTCTTGTTAGCTGGACAGATAATGTCTCAACAGTAGATGCAATAAGCTAACAGGCTAATTGTTGGCTCTTTACATTAGCATTGATTAGCTTATCTTTCAGTAATAGCGCCATTTCCCCCAGCAGTAATCGGCACTTAACTTTTTTGCGGAAACGTATTGATCTATTGGTGCCGCGGTCCAGGAGATGCATCACTAACCAATAATCTATAGATGGTAAACACACAAGTTCAGTGAAATTAAGCAAGGTAAAATGGAGCTTAAATACTGTAGACATGTGGAGGGTTTTACAACTCACTGGAAACTTTACCCAAATCAATTTTTATTATTTATTGTTTTTTTTTTCTTTCGTTTTTATTCATGGAGAAGGCTGCCATGGTCTGCTAGACCTATTTATTGAGTGGGTCTGAATCTTCTCTTATACAAACTACTGGCCTTTTTTATTGGTTAAAATCAATATTAATAGATTATTATGATGACTGGCCAATAATGCCCAACAATCCAGTCCAAATTTAATATTTGCACAGCCTATTTTATAAACAAGACAGTTACTCAAATTCTTTGTATAGTAGCCATATGTATTGGGGATGGGGCAAGATCATTTTTCAAGATTTTTTCTTCCCTGTGTTTATATTAATAGGATAAAAAAGTGTTATGTGTTGGTGAGTTATAACTTTTATAGTTCCAAAATGCAGTGCTAAAATTGCAACAAAAATATTATATATAATAAAATAAAAAATTGTGAACCCAAACCCCAATCTTTTATCTTGCATCATCTTGAGGGAATTGTGTCTCGTCCCACCCCTATTATATATGTAACAAATATATTTTACCTCTAATTCAAATTTCTCTTTAATTCTCCCCAAAAATCCTATCATGTAAAAATTACTTTTACTTAACCGAAAAACACTCTCATTTTCACTTTTGTATCTCTTCTCCTCAGGCCAACAACAAACCGGAGCTGGAGGCGTCCATGTTCCTGGACTGGATGCGCCTGGAGCCCCAGTCCATGGTGTGGTTACCCGTCCTTCACCGCGTGGCTGCCGCCGAGACCGCCAAGCACCAGGCCAAGTGCAACATCTGCAAGGAGTGCCCCATCATCGGCTTCAGGTACCCCCCCAATCCCCTAAGCCCCTCCCACACACGCCCACTCAAACAGAATCATCAGGATCTGTTTTTTCCTAGAATGTTCTACAGCATGGCATTTAGTTTAATTTAAAGATGCATTGTGTAACTTTTTTGGTAAAGAGTCCATCAAATGCTTTTGTTCATGGAGATGTTATTGCTTTGTTTGTAATGTTTCAATGCAGTATGGTGTTAAACCTTTCGATCTACATGGAGACCAAACCAGACCAAGTTACAGGTTAGATCTGTGGAGAGGCAACCCCACTTAGTCAGAATGTTTTTCTAAGTATTTTTAACTCTAAAACCACCTGCAATTTAATGTAAAATAGAGCTGTTTAATGTCATAGTGTGAAACATTCCAGGCAGAGCGACGACATATTCGTAGAAACAAGCAGGTGACAGACCCCCAGCCAAAAAGTTACATAGTGCACCTCCAACTATCTCCATGGAGACAAGCAAGCCATATCACCAGGCCAAGTTACAGGTCAGGTCTGTCGAGAAGTGGACCATCTCACGTCATTAATGTATGTTTTTGCGGTAGTTTTTGAAAAACAAAAGCAAGGTAATTGAATAAACACAAGATATATTTGTTTAATACCATGCTGTGGAACATAACGGGCAAAGCCATAACATCACCATGAGGACAAGCAGACCACAGACCCTCCACCAGACCCTGAGTGGCTACACCAGCCTCACAGCAAGAAGTTACACCTTTCTGTGTGGAGTTTGCATGCATCCTTTAAATCTACATAGGTCTCCATAAAACAGTTACCAGTTAAAATACCTCTGTGTCCTTAAAACTGGCAAGCGAGACCTCTGTCATGAGCCCCAGGGCAGCTTGGCTCAATAGTAGCTTACCATAAAGTCCCTGATCCCATTAAAGCCTAAAGACTTACTTACTTACTTACTTACCAGAAAAGTAACAGCGCACCTTTAAATCGATAAAGTTACCTCCTCTGTAAAACTGGCAAGCGAGACATTTCTCCAAAAGTCCCATCCCATTACAAAGAGTAATAAAACACAACATTAATTTCATATTGGGTAAATTGAAACAAAGCTACGCGCTACTTCCTCACCACGCTTTCATTTTGTACGAATGATGCTAGTATTTAACACATCCTTTAGCATCGCGCTCCTAGCAAGTAAAAACCAATCGATCACACTTTTAACAAGTCTATAGGTTTAATGAAAAAGAACGCAGCTCCTAAACCTTCTTTTATTATACGCCATTGTCTCATTCGTAATAACTAGGAGGGGAGAGATAGCCTTTTATTGCCCCATTGCCACAGAGGAGAGGTTGTGTTTTGAAGCATACAGCGCGCTCCCATCCCCATAGTGTTTTTCCTTTATTTAAACAGTAGGAGAAGAGAGGTGCCACCGCTGTTGGGATTTCAGATTCGCCTTCATGTTTTGGAGAAAATTGAAAAGAAGGATCGAGCGCTGGGTCCCTGGGTAGCTCCACTCTGAGACTGCAATTCTGAGTGTCTATACTTTGAGGAAAATCTACACTAGAAGAAATGGAAATTTGAAGCTGTTTGTGAATTGGTGTTCATGACAAGGTTTAGGGCAGCAAGGTTAATCAAAATTGCTTTAAGAGCCCATATTACGTACACTATTTTCAAATCCGTAATGTAGTTGTTCATCAAAAACATACCTGGAGTTGTGTTTTGTTTCATTCACACAAAGCCTGCATATTTAGGCTGAGTTCTTCTCCCAAACAGAAAACACCCTGTTCCACCCTGTGATGTCATGTGGTATTACAGGAAGTGCTCCATTGTGTTTTAAACTCCGTACACCTTCACTGGAATCTTTTGGATGATTTCAGATCTGGAATTGCCAGTCTCTCCTAACCTAAAGGTAAAAGGTAGCTCTTAACTTGAAAACTACCACTACATGACATCACAAAGTGGAGCAGAGCATTTTGAGCTCTGGAGATGTAAACAGACTAATAATAATAATAATAATAAAGGATTAGTCAAACATGTGTAAATGAAACAAAACATTACTCCAGTTGTGTTTTTGATGTGGGTATGTGGAAGTGGAAGATTCCAACATGACTAAAAGCTCTCAAGAGTCAATTTTGCGTAACATAGGTATCACTTACACGTACAGTTAGTAGAAGTAGTAATTTCGTCCCCAAACTAGAAAAAAATTAAATGTTCCCAAATGTGATTCTTGTATTACTCTAGTTTGTCAGTTCATTTATCAGTCAATTCTTCTGGACGTGTTTAAAATGTGAACCTTGAACAGAATCCCATTATTAAAACATACATTGCAAACCTAATCGCAAAGTTTGTCAGAAAATCGTAATAAGATATTTCCCCCAAATCGTTCAGCCCTAATCAGGTTCATTACACAGACATAGAAATAAAGCACTGGAATAGATCTAACTGCAGGTGGTGGTAGACTCTCATTTGTATAGGAGTTAATGGACCTGTTTTACCTTAAGCTACCAGGCTAATTAGTACGATTCATGATGTTTTTATATAATTTATAAATGCACAAATTGCCCTCGGCCAAAACAACTAATACTATTACTACTACTACTACGACTTCTACTAAATTTGTAGTAACATTTTGGTCTTTAAATTTAAATGTATCACAATGAAAAAGTTATTTTTATAGCTGTACTGTGTAGTTTTCTGGTGGGTGCAAGGTCTGTCAGTGTTATTGCTTTGCCTAGAATGTTCCACAGTATGGTATTAAACATCTAACATGCATTCAGTTATTCAATTACAGTTGTTTTTAATGCTCAAAAATACCTTGAAACCTGCTTGTTTTCATGGAGATGAGTAAGCTCATTGCAATACTGTGGAACATCCCAGACAAGGCAAAACAATCTCGGGCTCCAGAAAAGTTACATAATACACATTAAAACAGTTCTAAACTTATTCAAAGTTCATCAATTTCTATTTCGTTGGGGTCCTAGATGTTATACTAATATTTAGCATCTCTGTTTCCATAATTACTTTTCCCCATAATTTTAAACAAACGCTGCAGTACTTGGCCCACAGTTAATCTTCCATAAGAGATGACATTTTTGACCTTATCAAAATTTGGCTGCCTCCGCAATATTCTGATTAATTGTACACATCAATGCACTCTCTTTAAATCCTAAATTGGCCAGTTTTTGTTTTGATCCTAATTCAACTGCTTTGCTCTGATAAAGGGCTCGCGTTGAATTATAATAGATACATAATTTACAATTCCAAGTCTCTCTAGTCTACGAGAATTGTTTTTGATTTTTAATTTCTCCTCCTTATCCAATTCTCCTGCTGTTTTCTTGTTTTGTCTACCTTTTACTGATGGATTATGTGATTACGCCGCTTTTTGTAATGCCAATTTCAAAAACAGTACTTAGTCTCTTTTTTTCCCCCCTTGTAAATTCAGGTATATCTGGTCCTTTGTTGGTGGGCTTCTTCATAACAGGAGAGGTGATAAATTTTAATGATGTGTCCTGGGGCAGCTGAATAAATTTCTCATTTAGGGACTGGGCCTGAAAGAATTTTAACTACTGCCTGTCCGACCAAAACAGCCCAGTAAATCTGCCTTTTTACTGTGGGGCCTTCCCTCTCGGTATTTTATAGTTTTTCTCGTGATAACTCTCTCCGGTCGCCTCCTTTTGTCCCCAAACTCCACCTGACCTTCTCTTCTCCTCCTCTTCCTGTCCCCCTCTCTCTTTCTCTCTCTCTTTCTGTCTCTTTCTCACTGTCTTTTGGAGATTTATTTGGACCTGTGTTTTTATAAATAGTGTAAATAGTATGTATGTAATGTCAATTCTTAAGTAAATTTTTATGTAAATAACACGAGGTGTGGATGAAATTGAATGCAAATGTTTTTGTCTGTTAAAAATCTCTCTCTCTCTCCCTCTTTCCACTTCTCTCTTTCTCCTCCACAGATATCGCAGTCTGAAGCATTTCAACTATGACATTTGCCAAAGCTGCTTCTTCTCTGGACGAGTCGCCAAGGGACACAAGATGCAGTACCCCATGGTGGAATACTGCACTCCGGTATGAATACTTAGTTCAGCTCAAACTCATGTACGTGCACTGATATGATGGTTAGATTCATGATAGCTCCTTTTATTATCATAATTATGTAGGGAAAAAAGATTTTAGTTGTTAAAGAGGGGGTATTATGCTTTTTAGCTGTCTACCATGTTATAATGTTGATTCTTTCATCAAAAACATGCCTTAAGAGTTTTTAGATGTCATCCATGCATGTTTCAATATTTTAGTGATCTCTCCCGAGCCCTTTTCAAACGCTCCTTACGGTTGTTGTAAGTAAGTTGTAAGGTTCTGTCCAATGCTCAACAAGCCTATAACACCCATGTTCACACACAACAATTCTCCATAAATATACAAAACATGATACAAAACTGTATAAAACTGTACAAAAAGCTGATGTGATGTGTTGTAGTTTCACTAGCGAGATGCAGGCTGATTGTGTTGTGATAGGGGAGTGAAGGGAGGGGAGACTTAATACATAGTTTTTGGTGAATACAGCATTTTCAAAACAATAAAAAGTAACATAGTGACCTAAATATGTTCTGTGTTAGCAGATAATAGCCCACAGAAGTAAAATACCCCCTCTTTAAAAATGTGTTTTGGCAGTAGACACTAACATGCAATAGTAGAAGCTGTAGCATTACTACTAATCAGTAATCAATTGTGGTAGTTGAAACCCAGCAAACCCGTTGATGTTAAGTCACAATTATAGCTGATATTTGAAGTTCTGCAAATTTTATTTTCCTGTCTTACACATCACTGGGTTAAGTAACTAAGGATTTTTAAAGCTTTGTGGAAAATCAAAGCCCTCATGACTCATAATGATGAAGAAAGCTTTTACTGCCCCTTAAAATAACAGCTTGTAGATATTTTTTTCCTACCTACATACATTTTCTCGTCGTTTCATTTCTGAGTAAATTTAAAGGTCAATAGTGTGACTAATATAAACCACATGGAGTACATTTTCCTTGTGCAGCCCTATATATGAATGTTTTAAAATAACCATCTACATTCTAGCCGCAGAACACTTTTCTACAATAAGTACAAAATGGGGTCTAAAAATGCCTTGGCGTTGAACCAGCTCTGTAAAGTGTGCTCTAGATTGAGTCTGCTTCTCTGCTCAGTGCACTGTAAAGCCAGCCCAGTCAAACTGCAGTGCCACAACAGAAGGAGGAAAATAAAGTGTTAGACCTTGGGTAAACTCTGACATAAAAGGCAGGATGAAAAAGCCCGTGAATTTCACAGCGGGGCTCAGTGGCGACTTCACTAAGAGCGTGAAATACATTTTACCAAATCGTATAACAGCCCCTCTCTGCTCCCCACGCTGCCGTAAACCTGCGCTGTATAAATATTTCTCAAACACGGGTTAAAGTGATTTCAAATACAGAGGCAGGAGCCCTGTCTGAGTGCTAAATCTGCTTTTCTTTTGCTTGTAACTGTAATGACACACTCCAGTCGCCACAATGAAGGCATTAACGGGGAATCTGCGGTGAATAAAGTGGAAAGGGCTCACACTAGATGGGCTGCGGGTGTGTTTGTGCTCTGAACAAGGCTGTCTTTGTCTCCTCTCCCATCCAGACCACGTCAGGGGAGGATGTGAGGGACTTTGCCAAGGTGCTGAAGAACAAGTTTCGAACCAAGCGCTACTTTGCCAAACACCCTCGTATGGGCTACCTGCCTGTTCAGACCATCCTCGAGGGGGACAACATGGAGACGTGAGTGCACTCTATTACACACACAGGTCAACACAGCAGATACTCTACACCTGATAGGAGCCCAGTCTGTTAGATTCACTTCTGACAGGCTGGTATTGGGGGACTTGTGTTACATTTTTCCCATAAATACTATATATTCTTAATCATTAATAATGTCTTATTTAGAGGTCTGTTCAGTGTTTATACAGCCTAAAGAAAATAGCTGATTAGCGAATATTTGAGATATTGAGCTATAACAATATGATTTCTATTATAATGCAACTGGATGGCTAATTACCTTGACATAAATATTTGAATTCATAGAAAGAAAATTGAAAATTTAATGGGCAAACTGTTAAAAAATATGCTTACATTTCTGTAGCTTTGAATGAACTAGTTATTTTAAAGCTTTGACTGCAACATGCTCTTGAAATGTAGATTGTAAAGACGTTTTTAGGTGGAGGTCCAAAAACTTTCTGTGATGTTGTTTTGCCTGGAATGTTCCACAAAATGGTATAAAACTTGGCAATCTCCACGGAGACAAGCAAGTATATTTTGACATTGAAACGATGCAACTAAATAAATGAAAGGTAGTCAAGTTTATGCCATACTGTGGAACATTCTAGGCAAAGTAATTATATTTTCATGTGACAAACAAGTAACAGACCCACCGAAAAGCTACATAGTGCACCTTTAGTTTCCAGAAGGCCTGCCAAATTTTGAAGGACAATATATTGCTGAAGTAAATGGAGGTACTAAATGATAATTTTGAAATTTGAATTTATGCCACTGACACAAAGACCCTAAAGCAGATGTATCTCCAGAAACTATTCTAAATGTATAATACTGTTAAAAAACACAAAAAGCACAAACTGCGCTAAATAAATGGCAGAGAACACATTAGAACTTAGTTTGTATCTGTACTGAATACAGTCCAAATCTAATCATAGTGCACAAAATAACGAAAGGGTCCTTACTACTACAAAAAAAAGCACCCGCAATAAATATTGACCTGAAAAATATTGTTCCACCTTTCATATATTAAACGATAACTTCATATATACTAAGTATCGTGACAGGCCTAGTGTTTTTCCATTTTGCTAGCTCTCCTATTGGTCAATCAGTATGGTACAAAATGAATATCTGGTTTATACTTCAGTACAGTCATAACATGGTAAACCTTGGCGTATTCTGGATAGATGGTCCACTTTCTAAACCTGATGTTATGGGCCTATTTAACATAACAATCGTGAGACCGCACATGCAGCAGTTCTCGCCCTAGTTCTCTATTTATCATAAAAGCCATAATAAATTCAGGGCTGACAGCAATCAATGTCCTTATGATGAATTTATGAAACACATTACATATTTTGCCCCAATGTAATTTCTGTGCCCACGATCATTAACATTTACAGAAGGCATCAGCACGCCGAATATGCTAATACCGACTCGGTTTCTGAATCAATATTTGTCAGTAAGAATTTGACCCGAAGATCACACAGCAACACTATGCTAATTTTCATACTTTTATGTTAATATGAAAATCTACTGGGAAATACAGCTTAAATTCCACTTATTCAAATATTCTTATGTAATAACTTCATTTTTCATTCCAACCCTGATATTTATAATAATGGACCTAGCAGTTAAGTCAATACATCAATGTTTTTAGTACCCTAATCCTTGTATTATCTCATAACATTTATATGTATTGATGAATCGAAGGTTGTAATATACTAAAAGTCAATTATTGTCAGTTGGTATGAAAGATGTTGACGATTATTGAAATTCTGTAACGCAGCTCTATTTTCTTAAGTCAATAATGGTAATTTATGTAGAAAATACTGGACAAGGTTAACATCTCTCTGGTAAAAGAAAGTTAAATCAATATTCCATTTTGTCATCCTCTTATGCAGTATCAAAATAACTAAAGTAGCTATATATCAAATTAATAAACTACTGTATGTATGAGTGGAAGTGCCCATCCTCTGCCCATCGTGTCCCTGTGATCTCCACGGCAACCACTTCCAACGCTTCTCATGACTACAGTTCCCATCATGCTTTGCCTCGTGTCTCGCCATGGCGACGTGCTCCCACTTCCTGTGTCATCATCTCAGGTTTTTTTGTCTTGCAGTCCTGTCACTCTGATCAACTTCTGGCCCGTAGATGCGTGAGTATTTGGCTGACACAAGAACACAGCACCATACACTAATATAAGTATACATTCATGGTTCATTCTGTCATCTGTGGTCATTTACATTAGTTTATGGCTACTGCTGCTAACTCATAACATATTTGTATTTCATAACACATAGACAAGCCCCTGGTTCACTTCCTACTATACCAAGACTCCAAAAGAAGTTACCAAAAGGGTAGGGATGGGCAGACATTTGCCAAAAAATATATATATATATATATATATATATATATATATATATATATATATATATATATATATATATATATATATATATATATATATATATATATATATATATATATATATATATAAAATAACGTCTCTGATACTGGAACCGATATATCCCATCCCTACAAAAGATCCCGAGAAACATTATACATTGCTCCATCAAGTACTTTTAATTTAGCAGAACACAAAATATTTCAAAATCCAAATTAATTTTTTTCAGCTGTTCAAACAAAAATAAATTAAATTAAACCATAGAGAGAAGAAATGTTGAAAACTGTGGAGTGAACAGTTGTGTAAATGTGATAAATGGTGTGGCAATGCTAGACTTGGTACACTTGAACGGCTGACCACAGTCCTGGCTCTTCAACAGACTGCAGAGCTATTTTACTTTTTCTCATTCAGTGTTTTTATTATTTTATTTTTACTACTTTCTGCATTTTTTATAGATTTACAGATTTAGATTTAGGAGACATCAAATATATAAAGTAAGATAAAATGACTTGCGTAGAAAAAAAAATGCATATATATATTCAAATCCTCAAAGTACCCACTGTTTACTTGAAAACTATTTAGAAGAGGTTTTTTTTCCCTTTATTTATTACATCATTCCATATATCGAGTGAACAACATAACATGGCTAAAAACTCACAACAGTCAATTTTGTGTAATCACTGCAGTAGCTCCACCCTGAAGAGAAGCTAATCCAAAATTCTCAAGGACACTCCACCAAAGCAGGTTACCCATGTCCGCAGAGGCCTAATGATAAACACTGATCTCTCCTAATGTGAAGTGGTAACTCTTAAAAATCAATAAAGTTTTCCAAAGTAGACATAACAAGAGCCGGTTTACAATTCATCCCATAGCTTTTCACATCTGTGCCGTGTTGTGTCTGCTGCTCCCATAGACCTCCCTGTGGACTTGTCTAAGGATAGTGCATGTGCGTGTGTGAGGGTTTGGGGAATAATAGGCCCCAAGATACATTCACATTTTTTTGTTTCGTTTTTCATTCGGTTTCATTCTATTTTTTTGGCTCTTTTTCAGACCCGGATCGTCCCCTCAGCTGTCCCATGATGATACGCACACACGGATCGAGCACTACGCCAACCGGTAACGCAAAAATCACTACTATATGAATTTAATACGAAAAGGCTAAAGTGGCATTATCTATCAAAAGCAACATTCTTCATAAAATGTGGTTCTGAAAGTGAAAATACTGAGAAGCAATTATGACTCTTGTAAGCACTTAGCCTTGTAATAATGTTGTTACCTCCTTAAATACATACCCAGACTTGTGTTTTGTTTCATTCACACATGCTTGAGTAATCCTTTATTAGTTTGTCTACACTGGCAAAGTTCAAAATGCTCTCTTCCACCTCATAATGTCATATAATGGTTCAGTAAAAGTTGGCAATTCCAGGTCATCCAAATGATTCTAGTGAAGGTGTATGGAGTTTACAAACACAGTGGAGCACTCCCTGTATTACCACATGACATCTCAAAGTGCAGAATAGTTTTTTCTGTTTGAGAGAAGGACTCCATGCATATTTTTGATGAGGATGAGCAAAAGTATAAAAAGTTCAGAAAATAAAGTAATATGGGCACTTTAATCCTCTGAATCATTTAGTTTTATAGTCATGAATAAGTTACATTTTACTGAGTCACTGAACCAATTTTGACCAATCATTCTAGAGACTTGTATACTTTTTATTCACGGGTTTCAATTTCCCATTCAGAAGACATAATATTTAGTTTCAAATTATTAATCACTATGGCAACGGCCCTTTTTTCCTTGAAACTCATGGACAGATTTTCCTCTCTTTCTGGTTTGATCCGGACTGCGACCTGATTCAACCCGATCTCTTATTCAATAACCTACAGTACAACTCCGAAGCCTTAACAAAATTTAAGAATATCCTAACTCGTGTATATATATATATATATATATATATATATATATATATATATATATATATATATATATATATATATATATATATATATATATATATATATATGATACTTTTATTGTGATATCTTCTCCCAGATTTCATATAGTTTCTCTAATATCATTTTGCTGGCTCCTGCTCCACTTTCTTCATCGCTTTCACTGTCCCGGGCCCTGCAAGCATCACAGATAATGGCTCCTCCAGAGATCTCCGAACCTCGCGATCCATGTGGTTTAAAATAATGAATTTGGAGGAAGAGGAGCCAATAAGACTGCACACTCTTAGTCTCTCTTCTCGTTTGGTTGACTGTCTATCTTCTCTTCCCTCAACCATTAACTCACCGGGGATCTTCTGTCCTAATTCTGAATCAACGCATCTCATCTGCTTTTAATTTGATCAGTCGTAAAGTTGAACACAGTCTTCCTTAAAGGTGCATTGTGTAACTTTTCTGGTGGAGAAATGGGAATGTCCCACAGAATTACATTGAACAGTGTTATCGTACATTCAATTCCAGGTGGTTTTACACCTCAAAAATATCTAGCAAGACGGGCGTTCTGATTGAGCAGGGTTGCCTCTCCACAGATCTGATTTATAACATGGCCTAGTTTGGTCTCCATGATGATAGAAAGGTTCAGTGCCATACTGTGAAACATCCTATTCCAAAAGCATTTGACTGGCCCTCCACCTGAAAAGTTACATAATGCACCTTTTAATGTTCCTCTCAAAGTGTTATTTTTTACATCGCGTTGGATCACAGAGAGGCCCAGTGACAGATGGCGTTTGTGTAGTCGAGTGCTTCCTGTCACCAACCTGGGAGTTAAATTTGGCGCATGATTTTGAAATAGTCAAATAATTAGGTGGTGCTGTTTTTAAAGATGCAGTCGTGGGATTTGAGGACAGATTTTTGAAGGTGATGTGAGACACTGGTGGAATACAAATTTGGGCCGCAAACCATAAACTTTTTGATAGATGATTTCAATATAGGTGCGAATGGAGTCTTTTAAAAAATATGTTACATTTGATAAATCTCCTTTGCACTCAGTTAAGATCCTTAAAGGGCCCATATTACTCTATTTTTTTTATCTATGTTACAATGTTGTTTCCTCATCAAATACATAGCTGGAGTCTTATTTTATTTCATTCTCACATTGCCTATTGCCTGTCTTTACTGAACTAAAGGTAAATGGAACCTGTTAACATTAAAACTAATGCTTCATGACATCACGAGGTAGAACAGCATTTTAAGCTTTGGAGCTTTTGGAGGATTACCCAAACATGACCCCAGGTATGTTTTTGAGGAGGTAACAACATTTTTACATGGCTTAAAGCTTACAAGAGTCAATTTTGCATAATATAGGACCATTAACTTTAGTTATTGTAGATGGACAGGTAGATGAGAGTGGTCTCATATGAGTAGAACAACAAAACTACCACTAATATGATAAAAGATATTATAAATGACTCTTAATAATTGTAAATGGTGAAATAGAGTTGCCTTATGACAGTGTAAATAAGATCCAGTGATTTCAGCGAAAACATCTTTGCGCACGCTTTCACCGATCACATCTTGCTGAGCACAAAAACAAACAGTAGCACAGATAATAAAAATGAAAAAGGCGACGCTGAATAAAAGGAAAACAAAACAAAATTGAATTGGACAATCTCTGGACAGGCTGATAGAGCTTGTTCAAAACACGAGTAAACCCTTTGCAATCTAAATACAGCTTTTTACACATTTATGAAGGAAATAACGTCCGTCTTGCTAGGTCATAGGTCACACAAGCGCAACTAAGCAAAAAAAACCTTTAAAATAAAATGATATTATCGCCGTGGCAACGTGGTCTTTTCAAGTGATGTACAAACGCAGTGCTTTTGGCTGTGTATTAAAGCCATACTTAAGTGCATGTCTTTTTGACTTAAAGGGATACCTTGACACCTCATCAAATGTTATGTTTTATTTATGTGAACTTTTCCCTATCTCTGTATTCTTGTGTGTGCGGACGGAGCTGTATTCTCCACCTTGCTGAATAGGTTAGAAACATTCAGCTGCTTTTTCAGGCGATAATAAAGATGATAAATGGTGCCCGGACAAACTAAAATGTCAAGATATCCCTGTGCTTATGGTCTAATTTGAATGCGTGGACATATTAAAATGAAACGTTGTATTTCTGGTGAATACGCAGTCTGCTGTTTTTAGGCTATGTTAATAATGCTTTTGCCTGTAGCTTTTAGCATGGCGTCGATTACTGCTCAAAAGGAAAGGAAAACATCAATATTGTTATTCACCAAAGAATACGTGTGTTTTTTCAAGTTTGTAAAGCTAACCAAATTACACCGCTGAGGAACAAGAAGGAGACTGACAAAAGAGTGAATTGCGCAGAGTGATGGGGAGAATACTTTGAAAATGTATTTAGTTACAGAATACTGAATACAGTCACAAACATGATCCAGTCAGTGTACTGTATTCTGAATATTTGGAGTATTTTTGCATTGAGTTGCATTTTAATCATAGTGAAAATGCAATATAGGATTAAAAACAGCTTTGTGTTTAAAGTATTTCCTGTCACTAACTGGAGATGGAAAAATCAGACATGCACTCATCACAAGAAGAGTGTTTCATAGATTCTCACTGACTCTGTGACGATTGAAGCCTAAATCAGATGATCAAATACCTTAATGTAGGCTATTCCTTTGATTTTAAGAAAGTGACTGTACTTCTGAATACCACCAAATGAAAAAGTATGTTGCTGGAATACAGTTACTCAAAATTTGTGTTCCCATTCAGTTACTTCCCAACACTGACTACACACTTATGAGGAGGTCAGTTAGCTAGGCGTTAGATGGGGCACTATTGGCTCTGAAGAAAGCTTTTGGTACGGGTACTGCTTGGTAGCCTCCAGGCACCTAGACAATCACCAGATTTCACATAAAAGTGAGGTGGCGAGGTGAAGAAGTCAAGTAATTGGACTTCAATATAGTTTCAGTGGTCAGTCCCTTCATAGATTTAAATGGCCCATATTACGCTATTTACTGATCTATGTTATAAGGTTTCTTCATCACAAACATATCTGGAGTTGTGGTTTGTTTTATTCACACGTTTAACACACAAACCCTGCATATTTAGGCTTTTTTTTAGTTCACTATGTTTTTCAAACCCTTCAGGTCAAATCATTTAGATGGTTTCAGCCCTGGAATTGCCAATCTCTACTGAACAAGAGGTAAAAGGCAACTTAGAAACATGTCATCACAAGGTGGAACAGAGTATTTTGAGCTTTGAAGATGTAGCACGGTAGGGTAACAACGTTCTAACATGACTTAAAGCTCACAAGAGTCGATTTTGTGTAATACAAGACCTTTAAAAGTCGTCTTTATTCACTATAAAAAGTGGACACATACTACAGCCAAAGTGGTGTAGCAGCAATAGCACTGAGGCAATTAAAGGAGCTCTATGACATTTGTAACTGTTTTAGCATTATCGATTCCTGTGTCAAGAGCAGAGGAAGTTGTTTGTTTACTCACTTTAATGACCAGGAAAACTTTGGAGAAATTTTAACACCAATTTGAACAGATTTTTGTTTTGGACAGGTGAAAGTTAAGTTGTTAAGTTATGTTTTTTGTCACTTGGGAAAAACTATTTACAAAAGTTAACTTGCTCTGGCAGAAGGTATCTTTAGTCACATAATTCTTTCTATTGGACCTTGAAGTTGTGCTGTTTTGAAAGCAAAGCATTGTTAGTTTAGGCTTTTCAGCTTTTCCAAGATAACCTACCCTTAGACTGTATATTGTAAATACCACTCATTGCTAAGATATATTAAAGGTTGACAAAATCAAAGGTATTAAAGGAGGCAGAGGAGGCTTTTGATCACGTTAAAATGTTATTACCTCCTCAAAATCATGCCTGGAGTTGTTTTGTGTTTTGTTTCATTCGCACATATTTGAGTAAGCCTTTATTAGTCTGTCTATATCTCCAAAGCTCAAAATGCTCTGTTCCACCTTGTGATATCATGAAGTGGTAGTTTTCAAGTTAACGGCTATCTATTACCTTTTGTTCAGTAGAGACTGGCAATTCCAGGGCGGAAATTATGCAAATGATTTTAGTGAAGGTGTATGGAGTTTAAAAACTCAGTGGAGCACTTCCTGGATTATCACATGACATCACAAGATCTGAAATGATGGAAAGACAGCCTAAATATGCAGGGCTTGTGTATTAAACATATGTGAATAAAACAAAACACAACTCTAGGTTTGTTTTTGATGAGAAAACTATCTTATAACATAGATCAGAAAATAGCCCTCTAAACTAAAAGTACCCGTATTAGCCTCTGTTGGTGTAGAATCAGCGCTATAAAACCCCATATCAAATTGAACTGTAGTAAACCTTAGCTTGCCTCATAACCCCGGTCACCATCAGCTTCAGTGAAAAACACATTTGATCTGTGGCCGCAGTGGTAAACACTTGAGAGAAGTGACAAAAGTACCTCTGACTTCTCCCTCCATCACATCAAATATTCATAGACTACATGTTTACCTCGGCCCCTTGATTGGAGAAGTGCGTATCGACTCTGCAAAGTACTTTTAAGGTGGACTTTTTTTTAAGGTGGAGTTCTTCTGTAACTAGTAACCGCTGTGTTTCTCCCCCCTCCGCAGGTTAGCAGAAATGGAAAATCGTAATGGCTCTTATTTGAATGACAGTATCTCACCCAATGAGAGCATGTGAGGACCGCTTTTTACGTTTTTACCCGTTCTTGTCTCGTTCACTTCCTCCTCACTCACGATTGGCTAACTGTGTGTCGTCAACTGTCCCCATTGGCTGGTTGTGGATGTGGTGACATGTGCATTGCATTTTGGACATGATTTTTGTTGACATGACGACAGTAAAGGCTGATATTGTCTTGATATCAGCCCATCTTTCAGAACAAACTCAATCAGGGTATGTTCTGTCAGATGTGAAAACATTGTGGGTAACTTAAGCAGAGACTGTTTCTTTAAGAGAGATTTCTTACATAATTTTTTTATTTGATTTCAAAATGATTAAGTAAATTAAAATAATCCTCAAGAAGCGTTAAATTTTACATTGATTAAAGCACCACTCTGTAATATTTCAGTCAGTTTTTGAACTAAAATGATAGCTGATGAGTGTTTTGGGGTTTTTTTTTTTTATGAATACATTGAAAAACAAGGATCTCCTGTACTCTAAGCCCAGCTCCTCACCTAAAATGTTATGCAATGGGGCTTTAACGTTTGAGTTTGAAATCTCCACCATTAAACATTCTCTGTTCACGGCCCAAAGTCAACTGTTAACCATTAGAGCATAGAGCATCATAGAGACTCATTCAAATGACTTGAGATTTTGTCTTATGAAATTAATATGACTAAACTTCTGCATGGCACAGAGAGGGGACTGGAAAAGGCTTTTGGCTTTGGCTTTATTTCTTACACTTAGAAATCGTAAAAAGTTGCAAAATTATTTGTCATGTATTTAAATTTTCAATCTTTAAAGTTACCACAACTAAATATACTAGTACTTCAGTACAGTTTTTGTACCATGTCTACAGTTTCTTATATAAAAGGCACTAAAGTTCAGATATTAAAGTAGATGTCTATGAAATCCAGACTAAACAGCAAAAAAAAAATGCATACAAAAATATTGATATAACCACACACATTAAACATGACTGTCTTGTGAGGCTTCACAAGTATTCAAAATATGTATCGAAATAAAAAGCAGTAAAAGTGTCTGCTCCTACTTTTATCTATTTAATATGATTTACTTACTATAAATGCTTTAAAAGTAGATAAAAATTTCACAAAGTACACTGAAAAAAATAAAATGTTGATTCCATTTAAATATTTTAAGTTTTTCTTTTTATATTTTTGTGTCAAACGAACTCATATAACTTAAATTGATTATCTTGTAAGGCAAGAAAGACGTTAAAATCACAATACAAACAAATCACAAATAATTGTCATAAAATTAACATTAAAAGAAATCTTGTAAAATGTAACTATTTTGCTTTGGATCAACATGAAGTAATTATTCAGAAAAAATGTGATTTAATATATTTAAATAAGTTGAACATTTAATTATTTTGTGCATACTTGGTAGAATTCCAGCTCGCACTTGAGATTAGCTGCGCTCATAAGCAAAAAGTGGTGTTTACCGTCTCCCATTTTCCTTTGGGACAGACAGATAAAAGTTTGTCAATAATAATAGCTTCTCGGTGAATTTGACACGCCGCAATTAAAAGTTGTTAGCTACCTCGCGCAAACTTGAAAGCTAGCGAACCGAAAAGGCGCCTCTCAAATCGTCTGGGGGCATTTTAACCAGCTCGGCCCATAATGACTTCTACCTCACAGTCGGCAGTGAGGGAGCCTTGTTTTGTATTCTGACCGAGAATCGTGAGTGTTCGAAAAGCTGAGCGAGAGGAGCAGCGGAGGACGTAGCATCTAAATACCTGGCCTAATTAAAAACTTCCTGGAACACACTCCGGGCGGCGCGCGTGATTGGCCGGAGCCGACGGAGCGTGGCCAATCAAGTCGTCTCAGAAATGCGGCGAATAGAGCTGTTCAGACGAGTGCTTTCTCCTTCAAAGAGTCAGCTCCAAATTTAACAAGCAATAGATTTCACGCTGGTTTTCAGTGTTAGTGTCTCCAAATAGGGCCAGTTGGTTCATTACATTTTGAATACAAGTTTTATAAGATGTGAAAATGCTGTTAACTTAAGGTACTTTAGTAAACAGATTTAACTGTCCGTGTCATTGTTTAGCTAATCTTTCTTTGTCTTTATTAAAATGTATGAGATTCCAAAATTTAAAGCTTGCATTTCAAGAAGGGCATTTGATGTAAGATCAAATCAGTATGTTTATTGATTGTTTATTGATTAATTACTTGGGCATGGAAACAAAAAATATTATAGTGATAACATGTGAATTATTAGTAATAGTAATTAGTAAGGAATAAATATAATTTCTATACATTGTTTGTATATGTAAGAGTAAATTTTGGTAAAAATATACAAAAGACAGGATGAGAAAATGTAATTCAAAACATGAACATGACAATCAAAACTGTATGCTCATTTGATTAGGTTTCGATACTACAAATTACAATACATAAATAGAACTAAGTTGGATCTTTCCTGTCAAGTTTTTGGCCTTTATCAGAACAAGTAAAAGACCACATAAAAATCTTTAATATAATGTCCTTATTTTGTCTATAAAATGACATTCTAAACGTTCTAAAAATGTTTAATCTTCTTTGTGGTATCAAAATCATAGTTGGATCTTATTTTTGGTGAGTGTTTACATGCACAAAAGAGATCTGAGCATCAAAAACACTTGATCCCATGTATCAGATAATGTATAGAGTTTTAGAGGTAAGTGTTGTATTTGGAAGACAAAGTGCAATGAATTTTAAAATAAGTCTTTGAATTTCCTTTCATTTTTGCTTTATTAGTTTGTCCTTTTGCATAATGTTCCTTCTCAAAATCTGCACATGTGTCCACAATCAGAACAAAATCAGATTACTCACATCAGATCAGACATTCTGAATAATGGGATCACTCCAGAAATCAGATAGTGATCAGATTTTTCATAGGCATGTAGACAGAGCCAGTGTTAAGAGCCTTTTCCTTGGTATCAAATTTGAGTTTAAAATTGTACTTTATTTACAACAGAACTATCTATTCCAAATTACCAAACCCTTTTTGTGTAGTTGAGCGAATTCGAACGTTACTGTAGCCATACCAAGCTGTGCCTCCCTCTGTGCCTCAGACTTGCCACTGCAGCCATTTCCTTTGCTGATTTTCTGTTCTCCCATGTCCCCGTGTGGCATTGTGCGCCCGCGTGTGTGTGTGTGCGTTTGCAGCGATGACGAGCACATGTTGATCCAGCACTACTGCCAGTCTCTGAACCAAGGCTCTCCCCTCAGCCAGCCACGCAGCCCCGCCCAGATCCTCATCTCCATGGAAACGGAGGAGAAGGGAGAGCTGGAGAGGGTGCTCACCGACCTGGAGCAGGAGAACAGGTCGGTCCACGGGGCGTTCATGGGCTTTGGAGTTAGAATTTTCATAACGTTAGATACAATCACAAGGCTTTTTATTATTATGCTGTTGTTATTACTGTTGGTAATATTTGTCTCAGTGGCTACAGTTTCATGCGCTCTCAAAATCTGATTAATAACAGATTTTTACAGTTGTAATTATTTTAATGAAATGTAAAAGGAAATCATCTAATTTCTTTCTGATCATGGTTCCTCTAATTACTCGCATCAGAGTTTTGAATTCACACGTCATTTAAGTAATCCAGAAATCAGATTATAATCAGATTTTGGTGTGCATGTGAACAATGATACTGTTTTGTCACAGTCTCGACAAATTAGGATTTCTAGTTGGACTAATTGGTTTTAATGGTGAATTAGGGTCAGTGTTTTCCAACTAGAGGTGCGAGGACCACTTACCAGGGGCTACTTGGAAGGATTTCAGATTTTAAAACTAGTTGAAACTGAATAGTACTTAATTTTTAAAATCTTTAGTCAGTATTACATTTTCAGAATGTTTTTGCATGATAAAAATAAGAAAGTATTATTTAAACAGATTTTTCATTACTAAATGATTAAAGGGGGTACTTGGAAATGCTAAACTAGATGGTTAGAAAAATGTTATTGTTCCAAATGCATATTAAATTTTTTGCTGCATTTATTTTGATAAGATTTTTTCATTGATACAGAATTTGAAATATTGATTTAAATTAAACTGTTAGGTAGCAGATTACACTGAAAACTTGAATCCTTTTTTCATGCACATTATTACTGAAAATCCAACATGCTGGTGAGGATATTCTTGCCATTTGCATCTTTCTGATCACAATGTTCGATTTGTAACTTAATAATGCATTTTACACGTACTTTTGATTGAGAGCCAGTTGTAGTGGTAAAACAAGTATTGGTTTTCACAGGAGGAGATTGCGAGTTATTTCCTGGACTAGTTTCTGTAAAATGATTTTTGACTGTTCCGCTGTCTCTCGATTAGTTTAAAAAGAAAAATCGCACTTCAGGTTTGGCCAATCTAAAGTAATTTCCACATATTTGAGGGTTGCCAAATGTAATCCAGATTTCCATTTTCTCTGATCAAATAACCAACCTGCTCACAATGTAATTGAGAAAAACAAAATTGGATATTCACTCACTCACTCAAAATGTCAGACTTCCTGGCTCTTCCTGATTCCCTCCCTCTCTTATCCCATCCCAGAAAGCTGCAGGCAGAGTACGATCGTCTGAAGAAGGCCCACGACCGGAAGGGCCTGTCCCCGCTCCCGTCACCCCCGGAGATGCTGCCCGTGTCCCCCCAGAGCGCTCGCGACGCAGAGCTCATCGCCGAGGCCAAGCTGCTACGGCAACACAAGGGCCGACTGGAGGCGCGCATGCAGATTCTAGAGGACCACAACAAACAGCTAGAGTCACAGCTGCACCGCCTCAGACAGCTACTGGAGCAGGTACACAACATAACGTTATGGATTCTCATATTGAGGACATTAAAACTAGTTTGTAATTTGGTTATGGTATAATTGTTCAAAAATAGGCATAAGGTATAAGGTGGTTAGAGGGCCTATATTGCCTATATAGGGGCGGCAGTAGCTCAGTTGGTAGAGCATTCGCCCACTGATCTGAAGGTTGGCGGTTCGAATCCAGCTCTTGACATAAACATCACAGGTTGAGCGGTCAGATCCACTGACCCACAGGTTGGCTGGTGTGATTCCAGCTCCCACAGATGAATGCTGCTGTTGTGTCCTTGGGCAAGACACTTAACCCACCTTGCCCACAGTGTCTGTGTACACTGGTGTATGTGTGTGTGTGAATGGGTGAGTGGTTCCTTGTTGTAAAGCGCTTTGAGTGCCTTGAAGGTGGAAAAGCGCTATAGAAAAATGTGACCATTTACCATTGCACTATTTTATGATCTATGTTATAAAGTTGTTTTCTCATCACAAACATACCTGGAGCTGTGTTTTGTTTCATTCACAAATGTTTAACAAATCCTGCATATTTAGGCTGTGTTCTTCTCTCAAACTGAAAACACTCTGTTCCACCTTGTGATGTCATGTAGTATTACAGAAAGTGTGTTTTGTATGTTTTTAAACTTCATACACCTTCACTAGAATCATTTGTATGATTTCAGCTCTGGAATTGCCAACCTCTACTGAACAAAAGGTTACACTTTTAACTTGAAAACTACCACTACATGACATCACAAGGTGAAATAGAGCACTTTGAGCTTTGGAGATGTAAAGAGACTAATAATAAAGAATTACTCAAACACCTGTGAATGAAACAAAACAAAACTCCAGCTATGTTTTTGAGGGAACAGCATTATAAAATGATTAAAAGTGCAAAAGAGTACATTTTGTGTAATATGTAGGACCTTTAAAATATCCTCTTTTGTGGTGAGTTGTTGAATCTTCATTTTGTTTTCCTTTGCCATTCCAATAGAGCAAGGCAATATGACTAAAAATAATCACATGTTTTCCTCATATTGTTCATCTTGATTTTCATTTTGATTTATTTTGTCTCATTAAAAACAAATTAAAATGTTTTTCAATTTTAATTTCTGGAACGCAAACAAGACAGACTTTTTATAATTACATTTTTCCCATTTAAAACAAACCACTGCTCCTCCTTTTATTGACAAAAGATTGCCTGTAGACACCTCTGTTGAAAACACCCTAGCTGACCATTGATAATTAGAAAACACTGAATCTCAATCTTGATTAAAATAAAACTGTTAATTTGCAACCAACCGACTGAAACTTTGATTCATGAGGGAAATTACATGTGACTGCAGTACAAAAAATACTGAAAAAAATTATATAGACTCTTAATTACATAGTTAATATAATCATACTAAAATGTGTATAGAAAAATGAAAACAAATTTATAAAGATACATTACCAGTACTTTTTTTTCTTACCATAGTTGTGGTATGGAACAGCTATTTTCCAAATTTCAATAAAACTTCCAAAATGTATCATATTGCAAAAACTGATAATAAAACTGATAATAATTTTCACTGGCAAAGTCAAAACCATTTCACATCAGTTATCATAAACTCGCATAGATTTAATTAGTGCGTTTAATGTTTTTTTTTTACTGAGTGAAAGTTGCATAACTCTTGAGCGAGGACATATTTAAAGGTCTTGTATTACACAAAATTGACTCTGTGAGCTTAAGCTGAATGAGTGATTGCATTCTAGTTAATTAGGCAGCTACCTTTGACAGTACAGTAGAAATTTGAAATTCCAAGGCTGAAATCATCCAAATGATTCTAGTTAAGATGTTTGGAGTTTAAAAACACAATGGAGCACTTCCGGTATTGCTATATGATATCACAAAGTGGGACAAGGACTATGTTAAACATGTGTGAAAGAAACAAAACAAAACTCCACAACTTTTTAACGAGGAAACAAGATTATAACAGAGATCAGAAAATAGCGTTATATAAGCCCTAAAAACCTCTTAAACTGATTCTCGTGCTAATAAAGAACTCTGTAAACATTGTTGAAGGGCAAAACGTCTTTGTGACCTTTCCTAATAAGACAGTCTTAAACCAAATTAGCAGGAAGTAGTTGAATTATCCCTGCGTGAGATTTATTTTTGTGCACAAATCCATCACTCTTTGCTCGGTTGAGTTGCACTTATCTGAGACTGTCGTTTACAAAGTCATCCCAAATGAGAATCTGACACCTTTTCACAACCTTCACTGCCATGATGCAACTACAGGGGATATCAGCGTGCACGGGAGGCACACTGCCATCTGGTGGAGTTAAAAAGAAATCTGTTATAGAGATTTACTTTACTTTTTGTCATGCTTTTTTGACTAGATGAAGACCAGACATATCAAAACTAGTATTGTAACATGTCCAAAAATTGAATAAATTATGGTAAAATGCTCATTGTTATTCACTGTTAATGACGTAACTTTTTCGTTGGAAGTCCATCAGCTGCTTGTATCTATGGATATGTCATTACTGCCTGGAATGTTCCACAGTGTGACTTTATGCAGCTCTTCTTTACATTTATTAAATTACAAGTGGTTTTATTGCTCAAATACCTAGAAAAACAGGCATTCTTACTGAGCTGTGGTCTAGTTTACTCTCCATGACACTAAAAAGGTTTAATGCCGTACTATGAAACATTCCAGACAAAGCAATGAGATCTCCATGGAGAACAGCATTTGACGGACCCTCCACCAGAAAAGTTACATAATGCATTTTTAAATTATGATGCTGTAAAACTTTGAAATTGTGATTTGATTTTATTTTTTGTCAGATTTTTGTTCTTCTGACAAGCTTTGCAATTGTGATTAGAATTCCAATTCAGTCCACTTCTTTACACAGTCTATGGTTTAGACGGGATATTTTATAGTTTGCAGAGGACAAACTATAATACTTTTTGCAGCCTTTGCGTTATGCTAATTGAAAAAACTCCAGCGATACCTTTTATTCTTATGTGGCCAGCCGCAGACGCCACCAGCATAAATAAACAGCTGAGATCGAGTAGATTAAAAGTTTCCTCTGCTGTTCCATTACAATGCATAGCTTCTCCTGTATTGCCTGGCGGGCGGTAATAGCCTTCTGGGGAGAGTTAACTTGCCTTTGACTCGCCCGATTAAGCCGAGATGGTTTTATTTATTTATCTATCCATCTATCTAAGGGATGTCAAAAGTATCGAAAAACTGACGCCAATTGATACTAAAACTAGTGTCCTATCTAGATTATTTGAGCAGGTAGTACTAAAAAATGAAAAATAGCTTTAGAATGATCTTGAGCTGTATCAGAACAAGTATAAGAGCACATAGACTAGTATACGCCCATGGACACCTAAAGAACCTACCTGGACGAGAGATTGGGGTTACAGATATAAGATCTATTAGACCTGTGTTACTTTATTTTGGACATTTTAAATTTAAAAAAGCACAACATATAGTCCCCATACTTTGAAAGACATTCAAAACATGTACAATTAATGAAAAGAAAGGGGAAACATTCAATGACTACATGGTAATAGAAAGTACGACGATTTAACATTGAAAATCACAATCTGTATCTTTCTTATCTGTAGACGGATTCCAAGGTGAACGGCACGGCTCTCTCCTCCCCCTCCACCTCGTCACAGCGCTCCGACTCCTCCCTCCCCGTGCTCAGAGTGGCCGCCAGTCAAACCACAGACACCATGGGTACAAATGCAGATTCTGTTTGAAAATCCATGCATTCATAAGGAAACATCTCCTGGCAATATCTGAGTCTGTTTTTGTTTCATAAGGTGATGACGAGCTCTCCAGTCCATCCCAAGACGCCGGGTTAGAGGAGGTGATGGAGCAGCTCAACCATTCGTTCCCTCATAGTCAAGGTAACGTCTTCAATTAGTTTAAATCCATGTATGTCTAGTAGACCAATTTAGAGCTTAAAGAGGAGGTATTATGCCATAACTTTTTTTTTTAGCTTTCAACCATATTATAACGCTGTTCCCTCATCAAAAAACATGCCTGAAGAGGTTTCCATAAATATACAAATACATGATGTACGCAAAAATTTGACAAATCTGATGCAATGTGCAGAAGTTTCATTAGTGGGATGCACGCTAATTGTGTTGTGATATTGCTCTGAAGGGGGAGCGACTTAGTGTAGAGAGCAAAGAGGTGGGAGACTCTGAGTATCAAAAATGAAACTGAAACTTGTAAAACATGTTAATAAATTATTTTTTATTATTCGGCGAATATAGCATTTTCAAAACAATAAAAGGTAACATGGTGATCTAAATATGTTATATTTTAGCAGTTAATACCCTATAGAAGTAAAATACCCCCTCTTTAAATAATAATGTGATTTTTAAGCTGTTGTTTTTTACTATTCAGCCATTACAATTGGACACAACTGTATGTTAGAAATTCATATTTTAAGCTCCCTCAAGTTTACACTTTAAGTTAATGATCCTTCTGGCAGGGGAAACCACGAAACAGAAATTTAAAAGCTATTTAGTCTTATAAAAACTACAATTTACCATAAAAATCGTCTCTGTGTTAAATGCTCAAAGTTTTATGCCACCATAAAACGATGTTATTCCTCGAAGATTGGCAATATTTTAACGATCCTCAAACACTCCCTTCAGCGCGAAACTTTAAGAGCTAATTAAAAGTGTAAGTTGTCTAATTACCAAATATTATTATCTAGTGGAGGAAAGTATCATCAAAAATTCATGTCAGAATTTCGCCCCGAGATCGGAGGAGTCACTGGTGGCAAATTGAAAACGCTTCGAAAACAGTTTGGTCTCAGGTGCACAATAGAGCGTGTTATAGCCGCAGGGTTGTTAAGCACATTTTACAAGAACAGGCAAGAAATACTTTTTAATATAACTATGAAATGTTAGCTGGAATAAAAAACTTATATTAGAAAGTTACACGCTGATGTTTATGGTTGAAATGACTAGGGCTCGCAGATACTAATCGATGCTAAAACTACTGTAGTATCGCAACTAGATACTTATTTGAGCAGGTATAGATACTAAATCAAGTCTCTTCCTAAGTATTGAAATTGAGTTTGAAATTTTAGTATCATGACAACATTGAAGAAAGTTATACTGCTACTAGCTTCTGTTGCATAAAATGTCAAAGAAAGTGCATTTAATATGAGCTCTAATGGGGTCCAGTTTCCTTTTTTTAAGTGAGGAGGTTGTGGGTTCAGTTCCTTCGATTCAAAACACTTGTTATAGAGGATCTAGCTTGTCCAAGGTTACCCTACTAAAGGCGGATAGTAGTACACACAATATTACTGCATTTTTGTCAACTATTAGTTTAATATAACTAAAAACTTAAATACTATTTTCATTGACTAATATTTTCAAATCACAGTGCCAATTTTAAAGGTGCACTATTCTGAGGTGGGGACTTACAATTGTGACTTGGACTCAAGTCAGACCTGAATCACAATTTTTAGGACTTGAGACTTTATTTGATAAAACAGACAAAGACTTGGGACTTGACGTGGACTTGACTTGGACTTGAAGGTCAGTGACTTGGGACTTGACTCGGACTTGAACCCTGTAACTTGAAAAGACTTGATGCTTAGACTAGTTAACAAATTAACTGTTATTAAGCACTCTTAAATCTTAACTCTTCCTGTCCGCAATAATTCGCACTCTGGTCAAGACATTTAAAAAGAAAAAATTAGCATTTCTTCAACTCTTATATAAATATTCCTTATGTTTTAAGTACAGTTTAGTTTAAAATTCATATAAATTGCAAAAATCTAAGATATATTACTATATATACTTTGGTTTAAAGACTTGAAATGGCTTGAAGCTCAAAGCAGATGACTTGGATTGGACCCAGTGACTCGAACCTTGACTTGGACTTGCCTGCCTTTGACTTCGGACTTGACTCGGGCTTGAGGTCAAAGACTTGAGACTTGTTTGAGACTTGCAAAACAACTTGTTCCCACCTCTGGCGCTATTTAACTAGTCTGTGGGATAATGCCAAGTATTAACCTCTCCACAGAGACAAGCAGGTAGTGATGGACCAGAAAAGCTGCTTAGTGATTCTTTACTTCTTCTGTTCTTATGTGAAATGTATGTCCTCTTGTTTCTTTTTTCTATTATCTGTTTTACTGTCTCTTTACTCCCTTCATCTATATCTATCTCTCTTTCTATCTCTCTCCCTGTCCACTTGTTAATGACTTTTTTTCTCTTTTTCTCTTCTTCCTCTCCTCTTTCTCCTGACCCAGGGGGGAGAAGGGGGCACCCATGAGCGGTAAGTGTCTCTGAACGTCCCTATTTGGTAACCCTCCTGCTCAGTCTAATATCTGCACCAAAACACTGAGTCACTCTTCTGTCCACATGATATTATTTATACATGGATGCTATGGCACAGAGCACTGCAAAAATGTTCACTTTATTTAACTATTCTTTTTTTTTTTTTTTTTTTTTTGGTATTTCTTTTTTTACTCATTTAGTTTTTGCTCTGTTTTGAATGTTTTTGTTTTTTGTTTTTTTTATTCTTTACCTAATTGTATTGAACATTTTCACACAGCCACACAAGTTCCATGGACAGATAGTTTAGCTTGAGACAAATTAACTTAATCTGAACTAGTCAAAGCTCCTCAAACTATTGTAACCCTCTAAAATTCATTTCACATTTAGTTTACAGGGATGCATGGAAGGAGCAGTCTATCTTTTCTTTAATTTCCTCTTCTCTGCCCCTCCTTCGTATTTGCAGTACTGTTTACCTTGTGTATTGTGTGATACGCGGCTGTATACTAGTACATGTACACTGGAGTACACAGCGTTCGGTACAGAGCAGACAACAGCTCAGGGGTAAAACAAAGCTACATCTACAGACTCCAAAGTGACGGGATCTGAACTGTGCAGGAGCGTCGACGTCGTGTTTGTTTAAAGGAAGAGCTAGTGTAAAAGATGTCAGAGGAGTAAAGACGGCAGAGTCGTGAAAGTAACATCAAAAAGTAAGCCCTCAGTGATGCAGGGGACAAACTACGTACTACTACTACTGTACTACTGTGCTTTTAGATGGATTTTAACTGTCACTTATTTTGAAGAAGGTATATGGTGGAACACTTGAGACTAGACCAGGGACTAGACCAGGGACTAAACTTAGACCACAGGCTTGGACAATAACCAAGGGACTACACAGAGCTTTGTATGTTCGGAAATTCTGCAGTTATAAAAGCAATATTTGTGTACATTCAATAACTGCTAGATTGAGAACAAAAAAATCTAACTGAATTTAACAAAAAATACATAGGTAGTTTACATTGTACCATATGTACTTTCATTCTTGTGTAGGGATGTAACAATAACCAAAATATTGTGATCATATCTTCATAAGTCTCACAATAATATCGTGGGCTGTCACTATACAATATCGAATCACAAGTTCCTTTGCTTAAATGTATGTTTTTACAGCTTATAAACACGGGGAACTCCATATCCCATGATTCATTTCAGTGCAGACAACATGAAGATATGTTTTTTACTTGAATCTTTGTGATTATGATGGAAATAATTCACACCAAAATCTTATCAAGGTATTTTAAAAGCAAAAAAGTGTCCTATCTAGATTTATATCAGCCTCTCCAAAATATTGCAGTAAATATCGCACCATGAGATGCATATCATGATATCATACCGAGAGATTTGGATATTGTTACATCCTTCTTGTGTCCTCTGTATCTTTTTTTTTTTTTTAAACGGGGACATTTTAAAGGTCCTATCTTGCGTAAAAAATGACTCATGTGAACTTTAAGCCATGTTATAATCTCAAAAACCTCCTCAAAAACAGATCCGAAGTTGTGTTTTGTTTCATTCACACATTCTTGAATCACCCTTTATTATTAGTCTGTCTACATCTCCAGCTCAGAGTGTCTGTTCCACCTTGTGAAGGTGGAAGAGAGCATTTTGGAAGTATTCAGAAAGCGGTAGTTTTCAAGTTAACAGCTACCATTTACTTTTAGTTCAGTAGATATTGGCAGTTCCAGCTCTGATATTATCCAAATGATTCTAGTGAAGGTGTACTGAGTTGTAAAACACAGTGACGCCCTTTCTGTATTACCGCATGACATCACAAGGTGGAGTGTTTTGCATTTGAGATAAGCGCTAAATATGAAGAAGGATTTGCGTGTGAATGAAACAAAACACAACTCCTGGTATGTTTTTGATCAGAAAACAACATCATAACATAGATTAGAAAAGAGCATAATATGGGCTCTTTAACAAGCAACTTTGTATTAACTTCAGATGTGCGTCCATAAAAAAAACAATGAGGAATACATTTAAGCGTTGTTCATATTTTCTCTTTATCCTCACCCGTATCCTTCTGTCCCCTCTCCACAGGCCCCTCCATCGGCAGTTTGTTCCACATGGCGGACGATCTGGGCCGCGCCATGGAGTCTCTGGTCACCGTGATGACTGACGAGCAGAGCGCCGAATCGCACGAGGCCCTGCGCTTCTGACCCCGCCCCCTCATCCTCCGAGACCCGCCCCTTCATCTTCCAAACTCCACCCTTCTCTTCTCTTCCTCCCCATCCGGCCCACCTACCTACCCACCCACCTTACCTTACCTGCCGCATGCTTTTCTAGTCAAAACAACTGGATCGGAACTCAACAGTTTACAAAGAGAATATATAACGTCTATTTTTGTGAAGGATTGCGACGTCGATTAAAAAAAAAAAACTAAAGAAAAATGACAAAACATTATAACTTGTAGATTTGAGTAGTTTCTTAAAAAATACGTCCTGAGAAATCGTTTTATTATTAACAGAGGCTGATTTTTAAACTTCTATGCAATTGTATAAAATAAGGGGTATATCGGGGTTGGGGCACAATGACAAGATACAAGTGTGTGTGTTGACGTGATCGTATCTATCGCCATCTATTTGTAAACGGGGGTATAGCGCTAAAGCATTTCACATATTTGTATGGGGGGAAAAAATAAGATTGTAATCGTAAGGGTGCTTTCTATAAGATGTTTCTATTACACTACTGGCATCCTGGGTCTTTGCAGTACAATTTAAGTGTGGGTGTGTGAGTGTGATGGTGCCTATTTGACATTACGTAACATTATGTAGCTTTGATTTAACTTCATATATCCATCCATACAATAGTTTTTTTCCCCTTATTTTATGATTTGGAGTACTGTATGTAAAAGCACTGTACTAAGCCTGGGACAGAATGGCTAGAGATAGGTATGGAGTGTAGCTAAGATGTCAAGCTACTTTAAACACTGCTGTAATTAAAGGTGTACTGTGTAACTTTTCTGGTACAGGGTCTGATATCTTCTTGTCTCCATAGAGATGTTGTTGTTTTACCTGGAATGTAGTAAGTATGTAATAGGGTACTGAAAAAGTACTGCAAATCAGATACTAATCGATATTAAAACTAGTGTTGGAACTAGACACCTAATTGAGCTAGTATCAGTAGTAAAAAAAAAAAGTTAGATTCACAGGACAGAAATTAACTTCCTAAATATCTTTAGAATGATCTTGAGCTTTATCAGAACAAGTATAAGAGCACGTTGACTAGTATACGCCCATGGAACACTCTGGAACCTAACTGGACCACTGAGGGATTACACAGATAAGACCACATGGTGATATAATGAAAGTACCATGATTTAATGTTGAAAATGACATTCTGTTGTCTAAAGAGTGTTTTACACACCAACATGTTGCTATAGTCAGTATTGAGTATCGATTCCTTTAGTATCAGAATTTGTGTGAAATTTTAGTATTAAATTTGTCTTTCTACATGTCTTCAATTCCAGGCGTCTTATGCAGAGTTCACATAGTCATGGAAATCCTTGAAAAATCATGGAAATTGAAAATGTCATTTCTAGGCCTGGAAAAGTGGTGAAATTTTAGTATCTCTTTCACACAACTATAGCGTTCTGTTAAGTTCTCATTAGGCTATTATGGTTATTTCTGAACGTATGCACCTTTTGTTTAAAAGAGACGCTAATGCACTGACAATATTTTGAATGTTAAAAAACTGTAATACCAAGCCATAAGATAAGTGGAAAGGGTTAACATTTCATATTTAGCACTAAAAGTATGATCTATTCTACACATGTAGGGAACCATGGAAAATTCACTTTAGGTCATGAAAAAGTCATGGAAAAGTGTAAACATTTTGTCAGTGAAACAGTGGGAACCCCGTTTGTGGTTAAAGAATGGATATATATTACGAGTTATATACTTGTAGTTTAATGCCATACTGTGGAACATTCCAGGAAAAGCAGCAACATCCCCATGGACGCAAGTAATTGGAAAACCCCCTCCAGAAAAGTTACATTGTGCACCTTTAATATGACGATCTTTATGTCGAGAACGGGATTTGAACCGCAAACTTTTGGATCAGTGGACAAACTCTACCCACTGATCTACTGTCTAACCTAGTAACATTTACATTGACTATACTGACTTATTAGAGTTAGAAAGAGATATTCTTTGCTCAAAATTTGTACTTTTTGACAGATTAGTTTGCATTGTCCACTCTGTTTCAGGCTGTAGTCCGAAATCCAAATTGCACTGGTAATTTTCAAAGGTCCTATTACAAACTTTAAGTGAATGTGCTAGTAATAATAATAATAATAATAATAATACAATTTTGCGTTTTACAAGGCTGCTAGTTTGAGTTTTGTTGCTTCCTTTTGAACAGGTTAGGATGATGCAAGCTCTACCTCGTGCGAATCGTCAACGTCCATTGCGGATTTGTCAGAACAGGTCCCACCCGAGTCCACCCAGATGCATTGTGGGTAGTCTGGCATGATGTCCCAATTACGCTACTACCACATACGGTCAGATCAGAATGTTCAGAATCCCAAACTATCGTGCACTGCTGTCAGTTACTTCATTTGTGGAGGATGCACTCATTCTAGCTACTTTTTTTGTCTTTTTGTTAGGATTATTTTAGCATGTGTGGCTAAAATAAGTTTATATTTAATGTCTAACCACTCAGAGAATCTCGAGTGTAGGAGGTGTGTGTATTTTTGTGTTATGTTTTTGGCAGCATGATCCAAAAGTTTTTGTTTTCAAACCAGACGGACACTGAAACTGAGTTGTTCTAACTTTTTTGTCTTCTCATCTTCACCACCCTCACGTCTGAAATAACGCGTCTATACGTCACAACATATCAGATTCCACCAAATATATGCCTTACTACTGTATTATAAAATGCTTTACTGTATATCAATAAAGCACGCAGTTATGTTCAGCGGACTGGCTTCTGGTCATTTCTGAGTTTGATTTTATTTTATTTTTTACAGGACTGGACTTGTGTATCTAGAGTTTTTTTGTGTAGTTTTGTGTGTTTTGAGTGTGGAGAGAGGGTGGCTTTTTATTGTTTTGACCATTTTTTTTGTTTGTTCTTAATTTCAAAAATGGAAAGTAATTATAATTTTAAAAAGAAAACATTGCGAAACATGAAAAATACTTGGTCTCAATAACAATTTTCAGAACATAAGGTAAAAAAAATAAAAATGTATGTTTCTTAAATTAGATTAAACTAATCATTGATATTTTGTTATTTAAAATTAAAAACTAAAGCATATTTTGTAGCTAAACTGCACATATGGTTTTTAGTAGCTTTATTTACTGTTCATAGTAGCAGAGGTGAATGAAGTACTCGAGGTAAGTAAAAGTATGGATACTGGAGTGAAGAAATACTTAAAAATATTAAAGTACATTTAAAAATGTACTTACAGAGTGAAAAGTAAAAGTATTTTCCTCATAATTTGAGCTCTAAAAAAGATTTTAATGTTCTGTAGTGATTTTGACAAGGATTTGTGCTGAATTTTGTTGAGCAGAAAGAATTGAGTCGATCATTTTTTTCCCCAGCTGTTTTTATTTTTTGTATATTTGTTTGTTCAAACTACAAACATGTTAGAAATAAACCCTCAAGCTTTTCAGCAGGACTCAAACTATAATAAAGTATTTACCATTCAAAAATTGCAGTGGAGTAGAAGGTACAGATACCAGCTCTCAGATGTAGTGAAGCAAACGTAAAAGGTATTTATGTGAAGTACAAATACCTAAAATTACTTAAAGTACAGTACTTTACTACTTTTATTTAATCACGTTCCACCACTGCCAATGAACCAGGTAAATTTGCAGCTTTGTGGTCTGTAACTAAAACTGAGTGTGTGCTGCCCTCTATGGTTAAAGTGTCTCTGTATTTTAAGAGTCATTCATTTCTACGCCTCTTAAAAGACAAAAACATCACGCACCTCTAACGTCCTAAGACGTTTGCTGCTACAAAACTGAACTGGCCAAGGAAAAGAGAGAGGTTCATGCCATTGAAAGGAGATGTCTGGAGACGGCAGAGCAAATTAATTAACTGGGAACAAGACTTGAGAGGAAAATCTGGAAAAGAAAAATGCTTTCTCTGTTATGAAATCCAAGATCATTTAGTGGAAAGGGAGAGTCTGGAGAATGAGGCTGAGGAAAAGATGGTGAAGGGTCTACTCTGCTCTATCAGAGAAACTTCTATCCAAAGCTCAAACCAGGTAGCTATGAAGGAGCTATGAAGGAGTCTGACTGCAGATGGCGCTGTCCTCCTGCTGCTCTGAGTAGGACCAGGCGTGCCACAGGAAGACCACATGACATTGAAGGACGCAGAAAAGTGCAGCTCAAACTGTCAAGGTTTGAAGAAAAAAAAAAAAAAAAGATCAGGTACGTTTATGTCTAGTAGTACAACTTAGCCAAAGCAATAAGGATAATTTAAAAACAGATTTTTTTTTTTGCAACATCAAATTTAAATTGTTATCTCCTTTGTGTTGGCATTAGGACAGTGTAGAAATTAACCTTGTAGACTTACATAATGCACAAAAACTGGTGCAGATCTAAATTCAGTGTAAACACAAAGTTTTATCTGAAGCACTGGTGAAAAAAAAAAATGCAATGTCCTCATGAAGGTTTTGGGGCTAATTCACAGTGGGAAGTTTTACTCAAGAAAGAGCACAGTGGTTTATTGTAAATGTAAATAAAAACTCATCTAAGATCTCATCTATGTTATAATGTTGTTTCCTCATTTGGATTTGTGTTTTATTTCATTTACACATGTTTAACGTACAAATCCTGCATTTTTAGGCTGAGTTCTTCTCTCAAACTGAAAACACTGTTCCACCTTATGATGTCATGTGGTAAAATAGGAAGTGCTCTACTATAATTTTAATCTCCATACACTTTCACTAGAATCAGCTGGATACTTTCAGCTCTAGAATTGACAGTCTCTACTGAACTAAAGATAAAAAGTAGCTGTTAACTTGAAAACTATAACTTCATGACATCACAAAGTGGAAAAGAGCATTTTGAGCTTTGGAGATGTAGACAGACTGATAATAAAGGATTACTCAAGCATGTGTGAATGAAACAAAACACAACTCCAGGTATGTTTTTGATGAGATAACAACTTTCTAACATGGCTTAAAGCTCACAAGAGTCAATTTTAACCATTCAACCTTTAAAAAGTTACTCATACATACTGAAATAAATAAGCTACATTAATTGCAAGCAGTAAACATGATGTACAAATTAAAAGTGTAATTTTTAATCCTTCAGTTGTGTTTACATCCCCACATAGACCTCCACATGTCCACAAGGGCCCTCCTGAAGGACGTCAGCCTGTACGCGTATAGGACGGGGTTGAGCGCTGAGTTTGCGTGGGACAACATGATGGCCACTAGAATTATGGACACGGGCACATTGCAGGTCGGACAGAAGAAGAGCACGCAGTTAATGAGGTGAATCGGCATCCAGCACAAAGTGAAAAGGAAGAGGAGGAGGAAGAGGGAGGTGGCCTTTTGCATCTCCTGGTGAGTACGTATTGTTTTCACCCTATTTGGGTCAAGCGCATTAGTTAGAGTGAATATAGAGTCAATGGATGGTCTTTGTGTGTCGTTTCTAGTTTGTCCCTCAACAGCGTCCACACTCCCGCTGCTGGGGGTGCGAGTCCGGGTCTGGGCGATGCGACGGAGCTGGCACTGGACGATGAGGAAAATGTGAGCGTAGATGATGAACATGGCGATGAGAGGTACTAGCATGAAACAGAAGAAGTTGAAGTAAACCATGAAGCTCATATCGATGACACAGGTGAAGACGCAGTACCTGTGATGAGAGATATATGGATTATGAATAGGCCATAAAAGTGAAATACAACATAGTGACGTCCATTGATATTTTACTGTTGACAAGAATGAGAAAAGAAGGTTGATACAATTTGTTATTATTGATTTAAAATAACTTGGCCTGACCTTCTTGTCTCCATGGAGATGGATAGGTTTGATGCCATACAGTGGAACATTCTAAGCAAAGCAATAACATCTCTATAGAGACAAACAGGTGGTACAGGTAGACACTCCACCTGTAAAGTTACATAGTGCATCTTTAAATTAAAAAGGGGAACAAAATATCAATCATTCTGAATTCACATTTACAACCTTTTCACATATATTACAGTTCTTTAATGATTATTTAGATATGGCATTATAACTAGGACTTTCGTGGCATTTATTTTGAATTTTAAGAAAGCTTGAGGAGGCAAAATTTCACTCAAATAAAAAAATAAATATTGCAGATGTTAAAGTTTGTTTGGGGCAGATCACCTTCCAATATGACAAGTTCTGTTTATATTTCAGCTTATCAAAAAACAATATTTGCCTTAGATTTAAAGTTGAACCGTGCAATGAAGCTACCAAACTTACTCTATTTTCACATTTCTAGCTCACAAACCTTTAGAATATTTAGGATCTGGATTGGGTGTAATCAGTACACAAAGCTTCCTCTATTTACTTCTGTTCTGTCTTTTCAGTTTGGTCTTACGTGGAGTCCTGGTTCCGCCAGTGGATGATGGGCACACACCCAGAGAGCACGGCCATGGTCCAGGTGAACAGCAGGGTGAGGCGGGCGGCTCTGGGGCTCATCAGGCGCTGGTACTGGAAGGGCATCAGGATGGCCATGTAGCGCTCGGCGGCTACGGCTAACAGACTCAAGACAGAGCTCTGGAGACGTTTAGATGAATAGTAGTTGGGTTAATACTCCATGCTTAGAATTAAAACATGAATTTACAGTTGCACATTGTAATTTGTCATGTCATTTGCCTGGAATGTTCCACAGTATAGCATTTAATGTATCCATCTTGCATTTTATTTAGGTTTTTATTGCTAAAGTTACATTGAAAATTTGAGTTGTATCTTCACCTGTGGAGATAGTATAATGCTGTACTGTGGAACATTATAGGCAAAGCAATAACATCTCTAGTATGGAGACAAGCAAAGGAAAACAGCACCAGGAAAGTTCCATAGTGCCCCTTTAAGTTACTTGATTGCTTAGATAGTTATTAAGTTTCATTAGAAAGCAACTGTAACAGATTTTCTTGTGAATTATTTGGGGCAGTGAAGACAGTGAAAAGTTTAATTATGTATAGTTGTAGACCCTTTAGCTTCATCTGAAATTAAAACATCAAATTATGTACACAACCTTAAATTAATTGGTTTCTTATGTGAGATTTGAGCCCACTAAACCACTTATGTTCAATCATATTTTCATTCATTTCAATGCAAAGGTGACATCCACTAACGCCTATCTTTTCTTCCATTGTTGTTTACAGAGAAGTCAGTGGTACCTGTGTGAGCACCAGTAACACGCTGAGCATGAGCAGACACAGAGGCAGGTCGTGGTGAGGTTGTCCCAGGTCAGTGAACACAGCACAGGGGATGGCCACCAACCCCACCAACATGTCCGCCACAGCCAGAGACGCCTTCAAAACAAATACGTATAGGTTTACTGAAAGGGCTCATATTATGCTATTTTCTAATCTGTGTTATAATGTTTCCTCTTCAAAAACAAACCTGGAGTTGTGTTTTATTTCATTCACACATGTTGAATGCACAGACCCTGCATGTTAAGGCTGAGTTCTTCTCTCAAACAGAAAACACTTCATTTCAGCCCTGGAATTTCTAGTCTCTACTAAACATAAACAGAAGGTAAAATGTAGCTGTTAATTTGAAAAATACTGTTTTATTACATCACAAGGTGGAACAGAGCATTTGGAGATGTAATAATAATAATAATAATAGAGGATTTCTCAAACGTGTGTGAATGAAACAAAACACAACTCCAGGTATGTTTTTGATGAGGGAACAATATTCAAACACGTCTTAAAGCTCACAAGAGTCAATTCTTGTTTAATGTAGGAAGTTTAATCCATCTACTCACTCTCTACATAAAACTATTTCAAATCTAATTCTTACCAGGAAGTAGTTGGTGACCGTTCGGAGCCTCTTGGTTCGGGTGAAGGCCAAACAAACCAAGAAGTTGCCGGTAATAGCAAGCAGCGCAATGAAAAGCTCCAAAGCCATGTACAGATTTTTGGATGTAGGGCTGTTGGCGTAAGGCAGCTCATTCATGCACGCTCCTGAAGTTTGGTTAAATATGCCACTACTAAAATTAAGCATATTTTAGATTCTAAAAAATCAAAACAGTTATAAATTGTGTTATTCCTTGTTGTCAAAAAACATGTGATGATCCAGTCAGGCTTCATTAATTCGAGCTAATCCACTCTCTTCACATTTTCATCAAAACAGTGCAATAACCATGAAAATACATTATGAGCCCCAGCGCCACACTACATAAACAGTAGCTGCGATTTAATGAAGTCTGCAGTAACAACAGAAGGTCCTTAACAAATGGAAACGAGATATGATTGACGTAAAGCCCGGCCTCTTCCACCAAAACAAATAGTCCTTGTGCAACTGGCTATTATGAACGCTTCAGAGGCCCTGTGAGCGGGCACCTTCTGGACTGAAATAAATGAAGAGCACTGACTCTGAATGCCTGTGTAAATATTGTGTACTACCCTCCAGTTTATGGCCATTAATTTATTATTTCAATGGGCATAAATAGCTGGATAACATGGCATAAAAATATATGTACGCTTAAAGGGCCTATATTACTCAACATTGACTCTTGTCGGCTTTAAGCCATGTTAGAATGTTGTTAATACATTAGAACATACACAGAGTTCTGTTTTGTTTCATTCACATTTGTTTGAGTAATCCTTTATTATTGGTCTCTTTACATCTCCAAAGGCTAAAATCATCCAAATGATTCTAGTGAAGGTGCACTGAGTTTAAAAACACAGTGGAGCACGTTCTGTATTACCACATGACTTCACAAGGTGGGAGAGTGTTTTTGTTTGAGAGAAGAACTCAGCCTAAATATGCAGAATTTGTGTGGTAAACATGTGTGAATGAAACAAAACACAACTCCAGGTATGTTTAGCGGGAAATAGCGAAATGCGGAAATGGCTCTTTAAAATTATAGGCTGCAGACTTAAATAATTATGCCTTCGTTGATATTATGCTTATCCCCATCCACAAGAGGGCGCGCAGGAATCTGTAGGTGGTTGATTTTTCAGCGAAGAAGTAGTAGATCACGTGACCTTTGTTTTGATAGCATACAAGGCGCGTTTGTAATGCACACATGCTTTTGAGTTTAGTTCATTTCTTTAAACGTAACCTCCTCTTATACGAGGACATTATTTGTGTAGTGCGGTCTTTTTAGCACATTAGCATCACGCTATCCACAACAATAACCGCAAAATGTCGGGATTTAGCGCGGAGCTAATAGACTACCTGGAAGGGAGAATCACTTTTGAAGAGTTTGACAGGAGGAGAGACGAGCGAAAAACTGCGGTACTATTTTATTCTTTTCTGTAGCATGTTATTGCAGTTTGATAGATCTGCAAGGCAACTTCAGGTGCTTCTTATCAAAAACCTAGCAGTGTGTAGTCTCATCTGGTTTGTGTCTGTTTTTAGCTGGGCACCCAAGCATCAGAAGCAACAGAGGATGAGGAGAAGGAGCCTGCACCGTCCACATCTTCTGCACTCACTGAGAAAATTGGTAAAGAGCACATTTTGACTTAAACAGTATAGACCTATTATTCTATGAAGGCAACTACTCTCTCAAACAAACTCTTTTCAAGATTAGAAATGAGATGATTAAACTGATGCAGGTTGAAAAATGGTGATAGAATGATTCTAGATAGAGAATTACAAATAAAGTGAGTTAATGTTTGAAAATAATAGTTTTTGTTTTTTTTCTATTTTGACACTTTGATTTGAGAGCCCCTTTGGCTGATGTTTTAGAGTGTGTATTAGGGCTGTATTAGAGTTGTCAAAATTTTATATTAATCAGTACTAAAACTGGTATAGAATCTCGTTTGAACAAGTATCAGGACAGAAATGAATCTTTCCTGAATACCTTTAGCAGGATCTTGAGCTGAATGAGAACATGTACAAGACAACATAGATCACTATACATTCATGGACAACGGAACCTACCTGGACGACTGAAGGATTACACAGATATAAGGCTACATGATAATATAAAAGAAAGTATTATGATTTATTGTTGAAAATCACATTCTGTTGTCTGTTGTCTACATTCTATTGTGTGTGATATCGGAATCAGGATTGAGTACAGGTCTATTCCTTAGTATTGAAATTAAGTTTGATATTTTAGTGGGAGCCACTCATAGGTGTATATTATTTTTCTTTACTTTAATTTAGAGCCTAACAATTCAGTGTATATATTTATTGTGAACATATGCTACTGTAACACAATCATGTATCTTCTGTCTTCCTTCCTCCAACATTTTTTTCTTCTTCAGAGGGAGTCAGCCCTGGTGTCCAGTTGGCGTTTGCCTCCATCCTGGGACAGTCCCAACCAGAGCCCTCTTCAGAAGATGAGGAAGATGATGCAGAAGAGGAAGACGAAGAAGAGGAAGAGGAAGATGGTGATGCACTGAGCTATGTGGACGATGTCAACGATGAAGACTACAAGATGGAAGCAGAGGAGACCCAAGAAAAAGAGCAGGGTGTGATAGAGGGTGAAGGGAAAAAGAAGGCAAGGAGCGGAGGCAGAAAGAAAGACAGGAGGAAGAGGATAACTGAGGAGGATGGAGAGAATCCTACAGCTGGAGATGTGTTCGCTCTGGAGATGGAACTGAACCGAGAGAGCAAGAAGCTGATGAGGGTAAGCACTAAGTATAGAGGCACACCAATCAGATATCACATGTTGGCTTTTGACAATGGTTATAGTATCAGATTTTAGTTATAAGACTATTAAAATTACATATTACAAAAAAATCACAAAAAAATAATCACTAATTGCAAAATCACATGTCTTTCTGATTATGGTCACTTTGATTACTCTAATCAGATTTTGCACTTTGAATATAATTTGAATAATAAGAAAACAAAAATATTATAATAATATATAATTCATAATGATGAATATATTGAGTTACTGTTCACTATGTAACAACTTAATATTGTCAAGTTGTTGTATAGTGAACCTACCTTGTTATATAGTGTACCTTGTGTTACTACAGGAGCGCCGTAATCGTAGCAAACTTCCTCGTGCTCTCAGAGGCCTCATGGGAGAAGCCAACATCCGCTACGCCAGAGGAGAAAAGAGTGATGCTATTCTAATGTGCATGGAAATCATTAGACAAGGTAAGGGACATAGAGATAAAGTAATTTGTATGCAAATTAAGTACATTTTGTATTCATCCAGCTATGAAAAACAATGTCAGCAGCTAGAATTTTTAGCAATTAGCAAACTGCGACTTATTTTTGATCTGTACAAACATTTTCTGAAATGTGATTTTTGTATTGTCAGTTTATCTCTTGGTCTTTTTGTCAATTCTTCTGGACATGCTTCAAATGTTGACTTTGAACAGAATCCTATTAAAACATAAATCGCAAACCCTAATTGTAACTGTAATGCTTGTCAGAAAAATTGCAGATTGATTGATATTGTTTTGAGTATTGTATGCAAAATTAACCCACCAAAATAACTTATTGTTGCTGCAGCTCCTATGGCCTATGAGCCCTTCTCCACCCTGACCATGATCTACGAGGACGAGGGGGACATGGAAAAGGCCCTGCAGTTTGGCCTGATTGCTGCCCACCTCAACCCCTCCGACTGTGACGAGTGGATCAGACTGGCTGAAATGTCCTTGGAGCAAGACAACATCCGTCAAGCCATCGTCTGCTACTCTAAAGGTTTGAGTTAAAAACACTAATCATAAAAGAATTCAAGTTGTACTATGGAACTTTTTCTGGAAGGGGGCTGACTCCAGGGAGATGACATTGCTTTGCCTGGAATGTTCCGTAGTATGGTATTAAACTTGTCTGCTCTAAAAAGGTATTCTTACAGTCAGCTGTGTCACCTCTACACAGATCTGACCTGTAACTTGGCATCATGGCGTCAGCAGCTAGTTTCTATAATGATAGCATGTACAGAATCAAATTGTAAGGATGAACACACTACCAACTGAGCTACTGTTTAGTCATTCACATCTCCATGGAGACACGTTGGCATCAGAAAAGTTACACAATGTGCCTTTAAACACTAAAATGAACATGCAAATACTAAAGATAACAATCTTGTTTTTAGCCATCAAGTATGACCCCACGAATGTGCGTTACTTGTGGGAGCGCTGTAACCTGCACATGCGTCTCGGGGAACACAGGCCGTGTATGGATGGCTACCGCAAAATCCTGTCTCTGCTGCCCATGGAGGAGGGAGAGCACTTCATGCAGCTCTCCAAAGACATGGCCAAGTAAGTCACAAACATTTCACTATGATAATATGAGTTCAGAACAAAAATGTTACACCATTTATTTTCAAATTCTACTTTTTATTCTACTATTTTATTATATTTTGTGTTTTATTCAAAGCATTTTTTTAAAAATTGGTCTGTTTGAAACCTTATTTGGCTTTCTTATTCTGATATTGTCTAACTTATCTTAAAATATCTGGCTTTTAAATTATAACTAAACTTATTACTAAAATATGTCTAATTCAAGTTTAAACTAACCCTATATAAGGACTGCACCGGAGGATTCCTTAATACCCCCTCTTATCATCTTGTCCAGGGGTCTCAAACTCAAATTACCTGGGGGCCACATTAGATAAAGTCTGAGTGAGGCTGGGCCGCATTGAGTATTCGATAAATAGCGATTGCACGGGAGAAAAAAGAAAAAGAACAACACGCAACACACTTTCTTAATCTTTAATAACAGCTCAGAACATGAAAACGTATTCAGAACATAAGTTTAAACTAATACGTCTACTCTTCTTCTTTTGCCTACTTCTTGCTGGTTGAAACCTGGCTACGCTTCATCTTGTACAGCTGAGACATATTTGGTTTGCAGGAGGAAGCATATGAGATCCTCAGGATAGATTGAAGATGCTCATCAGTGAGCCTTGACCTGTATTAGGTGCTTTCACGCCGACAGTATTTGGTGCGCACCAAACGGTCCATTCGAACCAAAAGTGGTTAGTTCGGTTTGTTTGCGTTGGTGTGAAAGTGTCAATCGGACTCTGACCTGGACCAACTCAAGCGGACCGAGACAGCAAAAAAGAGGTGGTCTCGGTTCGCTTGAATCCGCACCAAATGACCAACTTTGGTGCGGTTCCTCTGGTGTGGACGCGAACCCGGGTCCAAACCATAGACAGCAGGTCCAAACGAACTATTCGAAATGCATCATGGGAGAAACGCATCTCCTTTGCCTGAAATGACGCGCTGTACGACTCCAGCGCAATAACAGATTGTTGTCCTGACGCAGCCGCGATTCAGTTTCGAAATATTTTACCAACAATGGCCAATACAGAGAATGTAACACATGAAGATCAGAGCAAGAACATGCGAACGTGTGGCTCCAGAGTGAGTCAAAATTGGGGGTGTGTACTTCTGTTCAGAAGTCACAGAGAGGTGCCGGTGTTCCCCGTGATCATGTAGGAACCAGCATTTGTTATTTTAGGCTTTTAATTAAGCAAATAATGTATGGCAATAGGCAATCGCCCATTCAATTGATTCATCTTTAAAAAATGTCCTGCTTTTAGCCTCGTGTGAGAAATACAGTCGGACTAGATCCAAACCAGAGTCCCGAAGATGCAGGAGCAGCTCCGGTTCTGTCCGGGCTTAGATGACGTGGAGCAAGGAGTGAAAAGCGCTTTTCCCGGGAAGAACCAAATGCGCGGAGGACGGACACCAACTAAACTGGATTCACGCTTCTGTCTGGATGCTTTGCTCGGAGGACCGGAGCAGCCCGCACAGACCTGTTGGTATAGTCCACAGCGCTGTCTCATTTTCCCCGCACGGAACCATTGCGAGCTGGTCTTGCTCGCCACTTTCTGGAACCAGCACATGGAGGACAGAGCCTTCGAACCATCTGACCAACACGCTTGTAGGATGACAGAAGACCAAGGACCAGACCCCAGCGCTGTCGTGAGGAGCTGCCCGCTACGGTGAGCGCTGTTGGCTGCTGCTGTTTCCCGAACTCTGGGCTGATGTGGTGAGTTTGTAGAAAGTTCTACATGTTGCTGTTTTATGAGTTCATGGTGATAAGATGAGGACGGCCCACGGTATTAACAGGGAACATAAGTATTGGTTACTGGAGATATCGCTGTTCTACCGGGATACAGAGGCTCGTTAATCGGACCAGTTTTGGTTCGTTTGCCGGTGTGAAAGCGGACCACACTGGAGTGTATCTGCTTCTCGTATGTCAAACATGGATGGAAGACGTTTGTTTTTGCCTCGTACTTTTTGCTAATGTGTCGCCAAGCCTCTGGAATAGATCACTGCAATTTAGTCGTGCTTGCATATTGATGGGACAGCTGTTTGCCGCTGAGTGCGCGTGGATTTCGGCGACGCACAGGTGGAGCTTGTTCATCGGGTTGCCAGCAAGTTACGCACAGAGTGTTGAGCAGGTAAACAGACTGTCAATGTCTTTTTATTTCTTATTACATCCTCCAATAAAGGTCCCATACTTATGAACAGGGGAATTCTGTCAGCGCCTCCTCTGCTCTGATACTGTGGTTGTGGGAGCATAAAGTGAAGTGCGCACACGTGTACCACCATGTGTGGTTTGTTTTGGTTCTTCGGTGACGCTGTATGTGCACGTGTACTCGTATTAACAGATCCACTTAGACTCGTTGCTTCACAACTGCTGTAAATTGAGTTTTGGGATGTAAAATGCGTTAATAATCTGTTGTTGTGAGTCTGCATGGGCACGGATTGCAGCTTCATCTGTCAGTGCGGCCCGCGGTCGGGGGGTGGGATTGTGCGTATATCTACCGCGGGCCGCACTGACATTATTCTTTGGAATTAAGTGGAGGGCCGCAAAAAATCCTTCCGAGGGCCGCAGTTGGCCCCCGGGCCGCGAGTCTGAGACCCCTGATCTTGTCTCATCTTACCTTGTTTTATCTTATGTCAGGCTGTCTTGTTTTATCCTAGCTTGTACTTGTCTTGCATTGTACTTAACAAGTGTGTGTGTGTGTTGTTTGTAGGAGTTACTATGAGAGCAATGACCTCCCTGCTGCTCTGGGGGTGATGGAGGAAGCCCTCACTCGCCACCCTGATCTGGTCAGTGATGACATCGTCAACATGGCGGGCGAGCTCTACATCGCCAACAAACAGTACAACAAAGCAGTAGAGGTACGTGTCTTGAATACTATGCTTTCTTGGGACCTTTATATGTACCATTAAAATATATTTCATTTTGTTTTTTATAGATTCTGGAGAAGTTTTCAGGAGTTCAGGTGGTAAGAAGTGAACCTACATCTGAACCCAAGCCTGAACCTAATCTTGAACCTGAACTTGAAATTAAGCCTGATCCTAAACCTGACCCTGTAGCACAGACAAGTACAGAGGAGACTAGGACCAATAAAGATGCTGAAAGAGCAGAGCTGAAAAATATGGAGGGGAACTCAACGGAACAATATGGTGAGTACAGGCCAAAATGTTATGTCTATTATGCTATTTTTTTATATTACTGTATACTATGTTATATGTTGTTTCCTCATCACAAACATAACTGGGGTTGTGATTAGTTTCATTCACACATGTTTAACACAACTCTTGCATATTTAGTCTCTCAAACTGAAAATCATCTTGTGATGTCATGTGGTAATACAGGATGTGTTTTTAATCTCCGTACACCTTCATTAGAATTATTTGGATTATTTCAACCCTAGAATTGCCATTCTTTACTAAGCATAAGGTAAATGGTAGCTGTTAACTTGAAAACATCACAGAGCATTTTGAGCTTTGCAGACAGACTAATAATAAAGGATTACTCAAACATGTGTGAATGAAAATGAACCTTATATAGGACCTTTAATTAAAAGTAAAGTACATCATATATTCACTGTATACCTTGACCTTGAAAACTTAGCTTCAGTTCTAAATAAAATACCTGCTCATACAAATTATTGAACAATTTCAGTTAATGTCACTCAATGTCTCACCAATCTCACTACAATAGCTTTTGCATTTCAAATGTTCAAGTATAAAAATATTCTGTTTCCAAAATATAGTAGTGAATAGTATTCAGCCTTCAGAGTACGTGTCAGCCATAACAATACCAGTAGTAATTGTTGGGACTCTCATATCAGCTCTAATTGAAAAGTGATTTGTGATTATAGCTGCTGCCAATGAAGTGACAGGATCTTTTATACTGGCGACAAAATTAGCCCACAAATGAACCATTCTGATTGTAGAGTCATTACAGAAATTCAATAGAAATCTCTTGCCACACATGTAATATAAATTGGAATTGTTTTAGCGCCTCCTATGTGTGAAAATGCATCATCACATCTTCACTGTGTTTTCTGCTTATATATTTATTGTTAAAGTCTCTTTGATATTGCTCTGTGTTTTTGCTCAGGTAAAATTACAGAGGTGCAGGTTCCAGACAGCGTCCCTGTAGATCTGAAAGCCAAGCTCATTGTCTGCCTCATTCACCTGCACGTCTTCAGCCCCCTGGAGGTAACTGCGCTTTAATAAAACATATTACATTATTTAGTGGTTGTAAACTCATATTTTCTCTGTGTTGGCAGGGTCTGGTGGCTTCGCTAATTGAACAAAGTGCAGAGGAAATCGGGGACTTGTATCTGGATGTGAGTGAAGCATATTTGGAGGAGGGGCAGTATCTCCTAGCCCTGCCCCTGCTCACCTCACTGGTCATATCCGAGAAGTACAACCTGGCTGTGGTCTGGCTCCGGCACGCTGGTAAATCATTTAAAATCAAATGTAACCTGTTATTTTTTTAAATGTATTTATTTATTTTTTATATTTTTATTTTTTTCAATTTTAAAATTATATATAATGAAAACAAACAAAACAGAACAAAAACTCCCACAACCCGTCCCTCTCTCCACACTCAAAAAAACACAGCATACAAACATTAATAATCAGTCAAGTCCATATGTAACCTGATATTTTTAACCAAAAAAATCTGAAATCTCTGAAATATTCAATTTAATATTTGATGTGAATTCATACAGTTGCCAGTAACTATAGGATACCAAAAATATAATATGTATTTACCCTTATTTTAGTCATTTTCAAGTCATTTCAATTAGATCAATATGGCAATGAATAAAATGTTATATAATTATCTTTGTATGTTACAACTGATCAATAAAGGACAAAAGCGTAATTACATTACAAGAGGGGGTATTATGCTTTTTTAAAAGTTTTCTATGGTGTCATAACATTGTTCCCTTATCAAAAAACAATGCGTGAAGAGGTTTTAGATGTCATCCATGCATGCTTAAGTAATTTCCACCACCAGAAAAGTTATGCAATGCACCTTTAATGACTTTTCTGCTATATTTATAATATTTCTCTGTTATACTGTTCTAACCCTGGTTTCTTGTGTACCAGAGTGTCTGAAGGCACTGGGTCACATGGACGCTGCTGCCGACAGTTACTCTAAAGTGGTGGAGAAGGCCCCTCAGCACCTCGAGGCCCGTCTGTCTCTGGCCACTCTCCTGCAGCAGCTGGGACGCCCCAAAGAGGCCCTGAAAGCTCTGGAGCCCATGTACGACAGTGAGACGCTAGCACAGGACTCCTCCGCTGCACAGAAGGCAAGTGGGGCAGATGACAAGCCTGAAATGTATAGTAGAGTAATTTCCTAACCAAAAGCCCCTGAGCAGGTTTTAGGTATCATTTATCCATGTTTCAGTAATGTAGCGATCTCTCCTGGGCCCTATTCGAACCCTCCTTTCGGTTAGCTATAAGATTCTGTACAATGCTCCGCCCACAAGCCTACATTACCCATGCTCCCGCACACAACAATTCTCCATAACTATACAGAAGCATGATGCAAAACTGTACACAGCAACTTGACAAACCTCATGTGAAGAGAAGTCACTCACTCAGCATCAAAAATGAAAGTCAAACTTATCAAAAATGATGTTAATACATTGTTTTCAGTGAATATAGCATTTTCAAACAATAAAAGGTAACATAGTGATCTAAATATGTTATATGTTAGCAGTTTTATACTCTAGTGATGTAAAATACCCCTCTTAAAGTCGTACCCAAAAATGTTTTAGGTTCTATCTGACAATATTTTTCTTGAATATCCTCTGCACACTTATATCAAGATTTGGGGTTTGGTACATTTATTTAGGTTTATATGAGTTAAGAACATTTTCCAGATTGCATTGGGCTGCTTTGGAGTGTTCAGAAATTTAAACCTTGGTGTCCCAAAATCACCCAGAATGCAGACAGGACATATAATTATTATGTAACAAAATATTTAGTGACATCTGGTGAGAAAAATGCAGTTTGCAACACCACATGCATCTCTCATCTGTTTTTAACACTTGTGAAAGGTCCCGTATCCTTGTACTCCACAGTCAAGTAAAAAATGATGTATGTGTTTCCAGGAGCTAAAGCTGTTACTGCATCGTTCAACATTACTCAAGACACAAGGACAAACCGAAGGCTATTTAGATTCAATGATCAGTATGATCTCCATGCTGCTGAAGGTAACACACACACTGAAGAGTTTGACTGCAGTGTATTCAGTATGTTTAACACTAATTACGCTTGTTGTTGTTGTACTTGTTCTGTAAAGGTCATAACCTATATGGAACAAACATAGGTGTGGAAAACTGACAACAGTCTGTTTGTAGTGTCTGTAAGGGCAAAAACAGCACCATTTAAATGTCCTGTATGCACAAGTATCCCTTGTGAGCTTTAAACCATATTAATCTGCTGTTGTCTCCTCAAAAACATACTCTTGAGTTGTGTTTTGTTTCATTCCCATATGTTTGAATAATCCTTTATCGTTAGTCTGTCTACTTTTCAAAATGCTTAGTCTCACCTTGCCACATCATGAAGCAGTAGTTTTCAAATTAACTTTTACCTTTTGTTCAGTAGAATTGGCAATTCCATGGCTGAAATTGCACAGAATATTCCAGTGAAGGTGTATGGAGTTTAAAAACATAGTGTTTAGTTTAGAGTAGAACTCAGCTTATGTGTGAATGAAACAACACAGATCAGAAAATAGCGTAATATGGGCCCTTTAAATGAAGTTGCACATTTACCATTAAACTGTAATTAAACGTATGTATACTTCTTTGTTTTAGGTGGCCATGCAGCGCGCTAAAGTGTCTGTCCGCTGTGTAAACATATCTGGAGAGACTCACCTGAGGCTGGTGAAGGCCCAAGCCCCAGAACCAGAGATCACAGACCATGAAGCGGCCTATCTGGACAACACTGGTACATTAGGTTTCATAGTTTATACTGGCTTCTTCTAAACGTTCCTGGAGGCCTTACTGGTTCAGAGGCCAGAGCCAGCAGGAGGACTTGGCAGAACAGTATCTAGTGTCAGCATCTATTAGCAGTTTCCATATGTGAGCACAAAGCTGTTTATTGTTGAGAGCTGTTTGAAGCCTGGCTCATTTCATCTTGTTGTAGTAACTGTAGTGTTTTGTTTTTCCAAATTGTGCCATATGTTTTCAGGCGTTATATGTTTGTTGTGTGGCCATAGCGTAAATATAAGACAGAACTACTGCTAACTTTGCATATACAGTATGATTTTACTATTCTAGTTCCTATAAAATAATGACTAGTGATCTATAGCTTATTTATATAGTATTGTTGATATGCTGATTATGAAGCAATAGAAAGATTTAGTGGTACAAAATCAGACTCTATTTGATATTGAAACTAGTATCAAAACGAAATACTAATTTGAGCAAGTATCGTTACTAAAAATGTCACATTCACAGGTCACAAATGAACTTTTTAGAACCATTTAGAATAAGCTTGTACTGTATCAGAATAAATATAAGACCATGTAGAATAGTATACGCCCATGGACCACTGTGAAACCTATGTGGGCCACTGAGGGATTAGACAGATATAAAACCAACCAAAGAAAGTATGATTGAATGTTGAACATCACATTCTTTTGTCTAAAGAAAGAGTTTTTTTTTGTTATCATTGTGGTATCAGAATCGGTATCAAGTATCTAGTCTATGCCTTAGTATTGAAATAGAGTTTGTTTCTTATTTATATGGCTGGGTACGCTATTTGATACATTTTTTGTTTCTTGTACAACTGGAATAATTATCTAAAACTATATAAAAAGTAGTAATAACAATATAACTTCCATGTAAGACTATTTCTTTTAGCTAAACCAGTAGATTCAAGCATGTATTTGTGCTTGAACTGTCAAGTAACATTCTTTTAATACTGTGTCAAAACCAACAAAGTATTAAAACTTCGTTAAAAAAAAAAAAAAAAAAGAGCCCAGTTCTTCTTATGTGTATAGAAAATAATATAATGGTGCAGTATGCTATTGAAGAAAATGTATGTCCAGATAATTTCCCTTGTGGATCAATAGTAAATGAATGAATGAATAGAGCTGGGTTAATATAAGTTTCCTTCTTCCTACTTTGAGAAATGCGCTTTTCTGTTGTTTACAATATATATGTAGTATGTATCTAATTATTTTTTCTCTCTTGGCACAAACTCGAAATCAAAACAATAAAGTAATAAAGTCTGTCAAGTCTAAGTCTGTATAATAAACTTATTTTTGTGTTTCCAGGTAAAACCAATGTGCTGTCTAAAGAGGACTGGTGGCAGTTGCTGTTGAGTTGCCTGTTCACTCTGTGTGAGGTTCACCGGTACGAGGAGACGGACCTGCTCGTGGAGTCCGCCATGGAATTCTACTCTTTCTATGACAACAAGGAGAAGAGGAGGGAGCTGGAGTTCATCGGCCTGTCCGCCACTATCCTGGACCAGAACCACTACAAAGCATACAACTACATCAGGTATGAAGAGGGTTTTTAAAGGGCCAATATTTTGCTAGTATTTTCTGATCTATGTTATAATGTTGTTTCCTTATCAAAAACATACCTGGAGTTTTGTTTCATTCACACATTTAACACACAAACCTGCATGTTTAGGTTGTGTTCTTCTCTCAAATCTACTCTGTTCCACCTTGTGATGTCATTTGGTAATACAGGAAGTGCACCACTGTGTTTTTAAACTCCCCACACCTTCACAACAATAATTTGGATAATTTCAGCCCCGGAATTGCCAGTCTATACTGAACAAAAGCTATTACCTTGAAAACTACAGCTTCATTACATCACAAGGTGGTAACAGAACAGAATAATTTTCTGATGTACCTCTGCAGGCTGTTACGTTTGTTCTCAGTTTTGTGAAATTAATTTTTATTTTAACTTTTATATACCAAAAAGCATTGAGCGTTGTTGATCTGTGCTGTACAATTTTAGTTGTGCTTTGTTTTTGGCTCAATAAAAATATTATGACTAGAATAATTTTCTGCGTTGGAAATGTAGACAGACTAGTAATAAAGGAGTATTCAAACATGTGTGAATGAAACAAAATGCAGTTCCAGGCATGTTTTTGAAGAGGTAGCATTATAGAATGTCTAAAAGCTCACAAGTATAATATAGGACCTTTTAATATCAGATACATAAAAATAATGATCTTTTCTGTTTATTTTAATAGATTGATGTTAATGGAAAATGTTAACCTGCCTCAGCTTTGGAATATTTTTAACCAGGTAAGTTAAATGTTGATCCAACCTGTACTTCACTTTGAGAGGTAAAATACTGTCATAATGATAAATGTCATTTTTGCATTGATAAATTAATAATTATGTGTTGTATATTTTTACATGCTTCACACATATTTTTTTGTTTTTTGAATATTTTTAACAAGACCAGACACCATACACCATACACTTAGTAATTAAGCAGGTGTACCTGTTTAATTTTTGTAAGAAGGCAGTTTTACAATAGCCACAGGTGAATTCTCCAACCAGTCCCACCCACCCAAATAGGCCACAATTAAGCCTGCGAGGCATGGAACTGGTTCTATGTTTCTCAATGGGAAAGCCGATCAGACTTCACTGGGCGCTTTTAGCCACTTGTAACAGGTTGACGGTGAAACTAACCAGCTGAACAGGCTTGTACAGACTGACAAGAGCAAACAAGGATTTCAAAAGTAACTTTCTTTCTTTCTGAACCTGAGCTCTTTCAAACGATACATAAGTGCTCCAGGAGCATGTTGTGCTGATGGTAATTGCACAAATACAATAGATGCATGCTCTCTATGTATTTTGATGAGGATGCATCCCTCCGCTCATGTAGAGCGTCAAAAAATAGGATGGATCCTATTTTCTGAAATCTACGTGCACATGATGTGCTGCTCCATACGCGTGCCTAGTGCGTACAGTACTCATTCACTTTTAATCCATTCTAAAAATTACGTGTCCAAAAGTTACAGTTTTTACACTTGCATAGGGTGAAATACATGTGTTGTAGAGCCTGGCTCCACAAATAACACAGTGGAGAAAAAAAATGGACACCTAATCTCATAAAAAAAAAGTCTTTATATTTATTACTTTCTACATTTTATATACAAACCTAAGACATCAAATTTATGAAGCATGATATATGGAATTATGTAGTAAAAAAGGTAATAAACTGTACTTTTATATTTATATTCAAATCCTCAGAATAGCCACCCTTTGCTTTCTTGAAAAATATTTAGTTAAATTGAGTTATTTAACTTACTTTTATTTACTACATACTTCGACATATTACCTTCTTCATATGTCTTTTTTTTGTTTTGTTTTTTGTTTTTGTTTTTTTAGTTGACTTCCAAGTCCTTGCACCAGCGCCACCATCGGTTCTGCCTGAGACTGCTGCTGAAGTACCCTGATAACCACGCTCTGAGTGTGCTGTGTGGACACAACGCCATGGTGTCTGGGAGCTTCAAACACGCCCTGGGTCTGTGTTTCCAACATTTAACATTTTACCATTCACTCTAAACTTAAAGATTCCAACTGCCAACTGATTGTCTCCATGGTAATGTTATTGCTTTGCCAGGAATGTTCTACAATATGGCATTAAACATATCGATGTACAGAGACACATAGTGCATCCTTAACTATATTTTATACTATTTTTAATATATATTTTCAGGCCAATATGTCCAGGCATTTCAAACCCAGCCCAAAACTCCTCTGTACAGTTTGTGCTTAGGGTTGACTTACTTCCACATGGCTTGTCAGAAATATGTGGCCAAGCGTCATGCTCTAGTCCTACAGGTGACCTATAGTTACATTTCACAATTGCATGGGTCCACTGTTTTGAAAATACCTGTAAGCTTGTTTGTTTCAGGGTTTCTCCTTCTTATGGCGGTATGTGGAACTGCGTGGAGAGTGCCAGGAGAGCATGTACAACATTGGGAGGGCGTTGCACCAGTTGGGCCTCTCTCATTTGGCTATTCATTACTATCAGAAAGCACTGAGTCTGCCATCAGAGAAACTAGAGGTACAGCATGTAATGAAAACATGTATTTATACTTGGAGAGAGATACTTTGTTGATCCTGAGGGAAATTCAAGACATTATGCAAAATTTACTTTTCAGAGCCTTTAAGCAATGTTATAGTTTCATAGTATCATAATTTACTCACCCCAAGTTGTATTTGGAGAGATTTGTGTACTGATTTGTGTATACGGCTTCACAAATTGTATTTTTTTAGTTGATGATACATGTAACATTTTTCAAATTTAACCTATTTTGAGCTTTTGGGTTTTTTTTGGTTTTCTTAGGGAATAGAAGAAGACCAGGTGGATCTACGAAGAGAAATTTCCTTCAACCTGTCCCTCATCTATCAGGCCAGTGGAAACATGGAGATGGCCCATCAGCTAATAAGAACATATTGTGTTGTTTAAAATACAATAGCTCACAATAGATGGACTCTTTAAAAGGTTTAGATATTTAAAAGTGTAAAAACTTTGTAAATAGGTTAATTATTTTCAGTATTGTTCAGTCCTGTTGTTTACTGTAAATTTGTAAATATGTATAAAGCGTAATTATAATTTGGGTTAGCCTTGTGTATATGACATACTTTCTTTGTTAGGGCCTGGATTATGACAGATTATTTGTCACATATAATCCTCTCTTCTATTACCTCTGTCTGCGCTGATCAGTCTTCATCTTTTGTGGTTCTCCCCATCATGCTGTAATTGTGCCAACCCTGTTTTTCAACAATATACTGAAAAAGAATTTGAAAGAAAATGTTATCTTAAAAGGCTCATATTAAGCTATTTTCTGGTCTATATTATGAAGTTGTTTTCTCATCACAAACATACCTGTATTTGTGTTTTGTTTCATTCACACATGTTTAACACACATATCCTGCATATCTAAGAGTTCTTGTCTTAGACAGAAAACGCTTATTCCACCGTGTGATGTCATGTGGCAGTACAGGAAGTGCTCCATTGTGTTTTCAAACTCCATACACCTTCATGAGAATCATAGTTTTCTATATTTTAACTGAACTGGAATGTAGGTCAGGATTTTACTATAGAAATAACATTTTAAGAGTCAGATTTCAAATGTTTCGACTTGCTTGTGTGTCTGTGTGTGTGTGTGTGTGTGTACATATATATATATATATATATATATATATATATATATATATATATATATATATGTATATATATATATATATATATATATATATATATATATATATGTATATGTAAATATAATTTATTTTTTTTCCTCAAAGGTGTCGCTGTTGTCAGATGTCGGACATCAGTTCTGTCCCCAGGGCTGAAAGCTGATAGTCTCAACTGAAGAATGTGACTTTTCAAAGAGGTTCAACTCGACATGTCGGTGCAACTCTCTAAAAAACACTAGTTACAAGCAAAATGTACTTCTGCCCTACATATGTTTTTGAATGGTATTTTTTGTTTTTTATTGTTCACTGTAAACTGGCATCTTGTGAACATTGAGCTTTAACTCTGACCCTAAGTAAAGAGAAATAAAGACAGTGGTATATTTTGCTGTAGGGCATTCATGAATGACTGGGACTGACTTCGTCTCCATGGTAACCATATGGGGTGGGGTCCTGGAATTGTATAAGAACCATGTGTGAGGTAAAGAGGTGACTAGTGCACTAACATCTCTGTTGAAGCTCAACTGGTCTTGTGTCTAACTTCTCCCCTCAGATTAGTTTCTGCTTCAATAATGGCGGACCCTGTGGAGAATCTAAGACAAAAGCTTGTTCAAAAGGGCGAAAGCAGCATTATTGACTTGGGCAGGTAAGGATTTTATAAATAAAATGTAAAATGTGAGTGCTGTGGACTGTATATTTAATCTTCAACTTCACAAACCTGAATGCAAGAATTATTATTGGTTTACTTACACCCTTGTCATGGTTAAGTGCAGGTTTGAGTTCAGTTTAGTCCTGAGGTGGACTTGGTTTGATTTGTTCAAGTCCTGGTTTAGTCTCGGTCTAGTCCAGGGTTAAGTCCTCCATTTTTATGTTGTGTATGTTAATATAAACAAGTAATAGAATAATAAATAGAAATAGAGTAATAGAAATAATAAAATTTGTACTCATCTAAAAGTACAGTTACATGGCTAAAATGTACTCACTTATTTGATTTTTTTTCAAATGCAATTTTAAAAGCATTTTATCTTTTATAAAAAATAAAAAAAAGTGTTAGTTAAACTTTTAAAATCAAGTTTAAAACCACAATCTGCATATTCTTTGAGCTCTGGCCAAGGGGATGCAGTGTGAGATAACTATGTGTTTGGCCAATAGGAACTTTTAATGTGCTTATGATTTTAAATATAATGAATCACAATTACTGTACTTGGCTAGAATTATACTCAGTAGGCTCTGTGCACAATAACGCTCAGCAACCTTATTGTTAGCGTCACTACTTCCTTTGTTTGTGCCGAACTTTTTGGACAGAATTCTCCCTCGTGATTTGCATGCGATGTGATCAATCTAGAACTGTCTAAAATGGATCTCTACTCCCTGTAATTTTCAAAATATTTTTCAACTTTTCTTCACAAATTGCTTGTTGATTGGTGTAAAACTATCATTTACATTTTCAACAGGTATTAACCCACCAACTTAAGTAGAAATTAGAGAATTGTCATAACATGTCCTACACACTCTAACTGAACTTGTTGTGTGTTCCAGAATCTTCAGGGAAATGGCTATAAAGGACAAGCGGAGGGGCGTGAGCTTTGAAGACTTTCAAAGCGGCTTGACCTCATACGAAATCAATCTGGAGAAGGAGGAGGCCGAAGCCGTGTATAAAGTGATAGACAAAGATGGAAGTGGGAGTGTTGACATTACTGAATTTATCAAAGCTCTAAGGGTAAATAGATGTTGAGAATGACAAAACTCCTGAATTACAACAAAAATGTATAGTTTTTCTGTGTCATTATTTATTGTGTGTACATTTTCTTTGCACTACTTAGAATTTTTTGGTTATTTTTTGGGTATATGATAAGATTTAAGCTGTAAAAAAGTTGTATAATAACTTTTTTTTTTTTACAATATTGTAGATTTAGAGTAGTTTTTGTGGTTTAAATCTAAATTGGTTTCAACATTATCTTGTACCATCCATAATTACTTATTTACAGCAATATATCGAACTTCAAAATTTGTTATTGTCACTAGGCATGTAACTATAACCAAAATATCGTGATACCGTGTTGTCAAAAGCCTCAATAATATCGTGGGCCATCACAATGTATCGACTCTCAGGTCTCTTTGCTTAAATTAATCTAGCTAAAAGAAACAGAGGGAACAACATATATAATAATTTGTTGCTCTGTTTCAGTCCAATTTACATAATGATATAATTTGTTATTAAGCACTTTTAAATCTTAACTCTTTGGTTTATGACAGAACCAAAGGCTTGTCAAGGCATTTTTAAAGGAAAAAGTAGTATATTTACAATTTTGTTGGCCTCTACAAAATATTTCAATAAATACCATACAGTGCGATGCATATCGTGAAAAAATGTGGATATTGTTACATCCCTAATCGTGACAGACCTTTTCAATTTGATTTTGTTCCTGTAGCCACCCATATCGGAGGCCAGAAAAGGAGCGGTCGTCAATGCGTTTAAGAGGGTTGATAAAGGAGGAGATGGAGAGATCACTATAGAGGATGTCAAAGACCACTACAACGCCAAGATGCACCCTATGGTTCGCCGTAAAATGTGGACTGAGGAGCGGGCTCAACTCTGCTATCTGAAAATGTTTGAGAACCCTAAAGATAAGGATGGAAAGGTATGTTTACATTATTATTCATTAAAGGTGCACTAAACTGTGGTGGAAGAAGTACTCAATTTTGTTGTAAAAGTACATACATCAGAGCAGAAAACATCTACTTAAGTAAAAATGTATTTAAAGAGCAAAAAATAAATGTGTTTTGCCCAGATTTTGAGGTCTTATAAAACCTCACATGTTGAGATTTTAACACACATATAAAATAAAGGGCGGCTGTTAACTTGAACACTACCACTACAATACATCACAAGATGGAACAGAGCATTCTGAACTTTGGAGATGTAGGCACTAGGCACACTAATAATAAAGGCTTACTCAAACTTGTGCAAATGAAACTAAACACAACTCCAGGTATGTTTTATAACAATATCATAAAGCTCCTAAGGGTCAATTTTGTATAATATAGGGCCTTAAATATTCACATGGATAACAACATCACAGTCCCAGGAAAGTCCCAGTTATTATTATTATTTTGTCTTAAGTTGTCTTGTTGTCTTCTGCTTTAACTCTGTACTTATCATGAAGGTAACCCTGGAGGAGTTTCTAAACTTCTACTCTAATGTGAGTGCAACCATGGAGAAGGATGATGACTTTTTTGAAATGCTAAACAATGTGTGGAAGACCCAAAAAGGTAACCATCTCTACTTAAGACCTGTTTGTTCTTTGCGTCTTAATAATAGTGGTGGAAGAGGTACTCAATTTTGTTGTTTGTTGTTATAAAGTACAGACACCAGAGCAAAAAAAAATACTCAAGTAAAGTATCACATGAAGAAATCTACTTAAGTAAAAGTATACTGTTAAAAATGTACTTAAAAGAGTAAAAAGTAAAAGCTTTTCACAGATTTTGAAGTCTAATAAAACTTTAAATGTAGTGATTTTATTGAAGAATTGTGACAATCGATGATTTGATGAACTGTTTTTATTTGCATATTTTGTTTGCTCAGACTACAAACGTGTTAAGAATAAACCCCTCACCCTTTATTAACAGGACTCAAACTATAATAAAAAAAATACTTTGACGTTTCAGCCAAGTTAAAAATGTGGTAGAGTTTGAAATATAGATACTTTTCAAATATAGTGAAGTAAAAGTAAAAAGTATCCATTAAAAAAAAAAAATGAGTACATTACTTTACTATTTTTACTTTGTTACATTCCACCACTGCTTAATAATCATTGCTTTCATCAAAATACTGTATGCTAGCTGTATGTTTCCTTTAACTATTACAATGTTCAATATCTTACCACTGAGACTATGGTGATGGCTGTTAATAATGTTCTAATGTTATAACTAAAGAAAGAACCTTAAACTTGCCAATAAAGCCTCACTGACTGAATTCTTATGTCAGATGTGTTAAATGAAATGTTTGTTTTGATTCAGGTGAGTAAAGGTGAGGATACCAACCTTTTCTCTGAGGTCCACTGACATCGACTTCTTGAAGAACTATCACCAAAATGCCTAAATGTTTGAAGTGATATAAATATATATCAGAAAAATAAAACCAGACGTTTGACGTACATTTTTGGATGTTTCTAAGTTCATTCTATGTTCTTGTTATTCTTCTATAATTATTTGCCTGGGATTCAGAATACACACAATATTGTACAAAATTGTCAATCTGTATAAAAACTAGGCTACCGAAAAGTCAGGATTCAAAATATGATATCACTTATCTTTCTCCCATTGTTTATTATGGAGGCATGGGTGGATCAACTTCTAATTGAAAATAATGTAAATATATATAGGCCTAGGCTCTATAAAAATTAGTTAATGTAAAATTGTTCAAATAATTCTTTGTTAGTCGATATCATTGTCAAAGGTTCTATATATATATTACACAACACTGACTCTTTGCCTCTAACCTCCTCAAAATGGTCCTAGTAATGTTTGAGTAATCCTGCTTTATTAGTCTGTCTTCATCTTCAAAACTCAAAATGCCACCTTGTGATGTCATGTAGTGGTAGTTTTCAAGTTAACAGCAACTTTTAACATTTTGTTCAATAGAGACAGGCAAGGTGTGTTTGAGGAAAGAAGTCTGAGAATGAAACAAAACTAGTAAAAAAAATAGCAAAATATGAGCCCTTTAAATGAAGAAATAATTGTTCTTAGCCAAGAGGTTTTATTAATATTTGAGTCATTGAATTAAATATATGTATAAATATATATAAAAATACTCTCAAGCTAATGACCACACTGAGGGTCCCGGAAGTGCCAAACCGGATCACCTCGACCTCAGCTTGGACCAATAAATCCTCGGCTTGGACTCCTCGCTCGCTCCACAAGGGGGTGATGATGGGAGGCGCTTCGGTAGTTATTTTGACGCCGAGGTCTCCGAGTGTAGACTGGGAACAACATCAGCTTGTTTTAAAAGTTCTATAACCTGTAGTTTTGCTTTTTATATGGAAAACTCTCTTTCATCTACCGCTGGTTAGGATTTACCTACTTTGGCACGATTACGCACGACTAATATGGGAATAAAACGGATCGTAAAACAGGAGGCGGTGGATGCGAAGCGGTCCAGGCAAATAAATAAGATATGAACGGATAACCAGCTTGGAAATATCACAAAGGAGAAGTGAAACGACGACATGGCAGCTGCTGTTTTTAACGTAGATGACCGCGTAAAGTAGTCCTTGAATGCGGGGCGAAGCGAGCGGATACGCGGGGGTAGCTGACACATCGAGGGGCAGCGGCGGAGTGTACCCGGGTTTCGAAGCTCCCCACGCGGCTTGGTAGCGGATGAAGGCTCGGCGGTGTGGTGTCCTCCAGGGCCCGATGGATACCCGACGAGATTTGTGATTACAAGGCATCGCAACTCATTTTTGACGCTTTGGAAAGGGGAAACAACATAACATCGCACTAGCAGAGGTGAGTCGTAGCCTATTGAATTTGATAGCCATAGTGATTTTTTTGCATGTCTGGATAGCTTTGCACGAATCGATGCTTTACCAGCCACGTTATGATTCATTATAGTTCCAGTGTCTATGGACAGATCCAACATGTGCTGTTCTGGTTGAATAAAGTAATAATTTCTGTTACAGTAAAAGTGTCAACCCGTTATGGCCAAATTATGGCTCTGATCATTCTTGTTGGAACAATGTCCTTCAGCCTTAATGATGATGCTAGGGGGTTTATGAAGAAAATGGCAAGAGTCAACTGTAGTTTTATCCTTCACACATACACACACACTGTATTGAAAGCATCTTTATCACGTCAAAATCTTGAATATTCTCCTGCGATGTACACAATCAGATCAATCCAACAATCCCAGAAGAACTCATCTCCTCCTATTTCCTCCCTAATAGACATGACCCCAGTGATCCGTGTGCAAGTAATAGAAATGTAGGTGGAGGGGAAATACCATGTAATGTCATTGTTTTTGCTGTCCCCGAATGTGGATCATTGTGATGTGTTTAAAAGCAGACAGAGAGAGTGGGATTTTTTCCAAAGTGAGCGTTTGTTTGCACCCTCAGCCTCAGCCAGACAGGTGACAGATTGGAGAAAAGGAAGGTGTGGTTTCATCAAGAACAGTGAAGATGGAGTTGAAGTGATGGAAGCAAGACACACGTTCTTCTCTCAAACTGAAAACACCCTGTTCCACCTTGTGATGTCATGTCGTGATACAGAAAGTGCTCCAATGTGTTTTTAAACTCCATACACGTTCACTAGAATGTTTTGGCTCATTTCAGAACTGGAATTTCTTTTCTCTACTGAGCAAAAGGTAGAAGGTAGTTGTCAACTTGAAAACTACCACTATATGACATCACAAGGTGGAACAAAGTGTTTGAGGTTTGGAGATATAAACAAACTAATGATAAAGGATTACTCAGACCTTTGTGAATGAAACAAAACACTCCTCCAAGTATGTTTTTGATGAGGTACCAACATTGTAACATGACTTAAAGCTCACAAAAATCTGTTTTGTATTATATGAGACCTTTAATGTAGTCTCATACTAGTTCTGACATACAACTAATTTGAATTCTGAAATTATCCAAGGAACATCCAATTGTGTTCTATTTACTGTATTTATTTTTTTCACTTTTAGTATTAATTAGTATCTGGGTGTCACATTTTTTGACAACCCTAATCGCCGATATTTATACAGTACAGATTTCAGATCAGAGGACCTGTATTCCTCTTATGTTTGGAATTACTCAATAGAGACTTTACCTAATTTCTATCCAGTGCAACAGAGCTCTCCTCCCTGTCACATCCTATTGGTAAACCTTCAGTCACTGGTGTCCCGGTCCAAAAATGCACATGCCCTCCCACTCCCTCCAACGCACATACATATGTGCACACACACACACACAGAGTGGCACAGAGGAATGTGATGGGTGCACTGGAGGGGGTCAGGAAGCTGTCTCCTATGACGGGACCACCTCATTGTTCTCCAATCACGCTACGGCTATTTCAAGACTTCTCTGTCACAACAATTTAAAATCATGCTCACCAAATTGTCCTTTTAATGGTGATTCTTCCGTAATTCAGTAGTGTAACTCATTGCTTCATTTACTACTCATGTCCTCCCACATGTGGCCCTGCCCAGAAGGAAGTCTATTTTAATTTCTGTGGAAGAAAAACAGTTCCACAGAAATTTATTGGGAGTTCCATGCACTTGTAAACAGCATCTAGTATTTTCTATGTTAGAACAGAGGGAGCAGTTAGGTAAGGTAAGGTTTTTATGCACACTTTTTAACTTTTTGGTTTGGGGTCTGTCACCTGCTTCCTGGTTGTTTCTATGGATATGTCATTTCTCTGTCTGGAATATTCCACAGTATGACATTAAACAGCTCTGCCTTCCATTTATTAAATTACAGGTGGTTTTACAAAAAAATTCTAGACAAAGCAATAACATCTCCATGGAGAAAAGTATTTGACAGACCCTCCACATAAAATGTTACATAGTGCATCTTTAAACACCATACAGGCTGTGTGAATTTACCAGCATCACTGATTTTACCGCACTATATTGATGTCTGCGCCTGGCTCTGTTTTCACTGGGTTGGGGTGTAACCTATTTTTAGTCACAAAGTCTCACCGTGTAAAAATAACTTGCAAGACTTGGAGTGGCTGCGTACATCTCTACAGTATCTCACGAAAACAACAGCGGTTTTGCTATTTGTACATTTTTATCGTACTACCTATACTATCTCTTTGCATTATCACATTTATATTGAAGATCCCAGATTCGTAATTATTTATACAATAGCCTGTGGTGGTTCTAAGTGGATAAATGTGGTGCATGTTACAGGTAAAGTGTGTGCAGCCTGACCTGGAATGATCTCTTAATGCAGTGTTTTTGTTAAACTGTCATAGTAAGTCAATGTTAGTGCTTTTCCACAGAGTCATACTGAAATTATGAACACTCAAGCAATCCTTATTTGAATAACTTTATAGAATACATTTTAGGGGGTTTACTTATGTTATGTATCATCTCTTCTAATTTAAAAAGAATTGTTAAAGATACAATAAAGTTACTACTAAATATTTTTGATAATACCACATGTAAAAAGTATCATTTTTAATAACAATGTTTGTTTATCTTATTTTTAGAATATAGGGGCAATACTGAGACTATGGAGGGCCACCGTAGACCCTTTTTAATAATAAATACCTATTCTCTGACCCATATAATAATAACAATGACAATACATAGTAATAGTATTCTTGTATTGTATTTTAGCTGCTGCACAGTGTCTCCCATTCAAATTGCAAATTGAGTCAGTACAATTATCAAATCACAAAGGCTGCACATATTTAGATAGTAGAATGTCCTCTCTAAAGAAAAAAAAAAAGTATAAAAATCTTGATGTGCCTGTAGTTAAGACCTCTGCAAACATATTGTGAAATTCATGGGATTCTAATGTAATCATCATTTCAGATTTTCTTCTTCGATATGTTTACTATTTGTACTCTGAACAGAATACTGCTTTTTAAATATATATCACACATCAAATTACAATACAGATAAATCAGTTTTATACCAAATCTATTGGACCAAGTTGAAAACAATACTGGTGTATTGGTGTATCAGTGTTTTCCATTAATACAGAAGACTATGGAAGCCCCCCTTTTGTCTAAAATAACCTGGACTATGTATTGGCATAACAAAATTAGTTGTTCATTGTATTATCACACTTCTAAAAGAAACTACACTGATCAGAAATTACTGCTTAAAAATTAAATATAGGCAGTAAGTGACATTTATAATCCACAAATTGAATAAGATTAAATCATTCCAATAAAATAATATGTGCCACTAAAGTCTCCTCAAAGTCTGTGGGAAACACTGCTTGAATATTCTTCCTTATCTCTATACAGTTTTGCCTGAGGGTGAAGTGACGTACAGTATTTGTCGCCCATCACATAGTAATCGATCTCCGTCATGTAGTGACGCTGGGGTCATAGGTCATCGATGAGTCAGCACTTCCTGTCCAGTGCTTCTGTCTGCTCCCTGCCTTCTTTCCTCAGGGCCCAGTTTTTATTTATAGATGACACTCCATCTTGTCTCTACCATTTTCCTTTCTACAGTTTGGGATTATGAAGTACCTGCTGAACGGACAGTGAGCGGCATCTGGCAAATAGTATTGTCACAATACTAAAATTTCTATTTCAATACTAAGTTATAGACTTGATAGTCAATACTGATTCCGATACTATGATGATAGTAATAATAAGACAATAGAATGTGATTTTCAACATGAAATTTTAGTACTTTTTATTATTTTATTACCATGTGGTCTTCCAGGTAGATTCCACAGTAGCCCATGGGCGTATACTTGTCTATGTGATCTTATATTTGTTCTGATACAGCTCAAGATCATTCTAATACTATTCAGGAAACATTGATTTCTGTCCTATGAGTGTGACTTCTTTGGTATTGATATCTATATATCTAGTATTTAGTTTTGCTCTTAGTTTTAGCATTGATGCTTTTTATACTTTTGACAACTCTACTGGTAAATACAGAAAATATTCTTATAGGCTGATAGATAAATAACAATAGAGATGAAAGCCACTCGCCCTGGCACACACACCTGTCCCACGCGACCATTCGGCATGCTATTGTCCCTTCCCAACAGCTGCCCAGGCCCACAGATCCTCTATCAGAAAAATTACACAGTGCACCCTTAAATGTATTTTTTTATTGATTTATTTTTTTTTAAAGAAGCTTTGCACCCCTGCTGGTCACCTGTGAAAAATGTACCATTTCCATAACATGTTTTTTTGCTTGTAGTCATGCATAGAATTTAATCCCCAAATTTGCTTCAAATCCGATAACGTTGACGTTTCATGTCAATAGTGTTCAGTTGTATTAGATTTATAGTCCATTACATTCAGGCCCGGATCACGCAATTGTGATTTGAATTTAAGCTCTCTAGACTAAGGCCTGTGGCCATGACAAGTCATCAAAGAAACAGGAATTGAAGGTGTTTTTTCGCTGACGTGCTACTGGCAAACTGTAAGGTATATCCCAATAAAACTGATAATGTTTGAGAACCTGTGTATCTAGATGTGTCATGCCAAATGTGAGCTCATTTGGACCAAAAATCAGGGACTAGCGTTTTACAAACACAGTCAAACCGACGGCGAATTTTTGATCCAATATGGCTGACTTTCTTTTCATCCATGCCATGCGCCAGTTCAACTTTGGGATGGTCTTATTGTTCTCTATCACTGTTCTGAATTTCTTTTGCCTACCCTAAACTTTGCTTGCTCCTACACCCATGGATGTTCACTTCTGTGACACTGTTGAGTCGGGTTACTTTGGGCATTATCGCAATGCCCATTTTATCAAATTTTTAGAGTGACCAGATGACCTCTTTTTCCTGGACTGTCCTCCTTTAGGGACCCAAAAAAACATCCGGGAGGAATTTCTAAATGAAAAAATATATGACTGCTTAGAGTGGGACACATTTCTTAGTGTTGGCGTCAGTCTTGACCCATCTGATCAGATACACTCATGGCTCTTATTAAGATCTTATTATACTTTCATGGATACAATCACCAGTGCTTTTCCAAGAGCGTGCATCTAAACTCTGCCTTTCCCCATCCTCGCTCCCGTGCACTCTCACAGCGAGGGGACAGACCACCAGTGATCAGAAAACATGCCTACATTTATTAAGCGTATTATTACAAAGGCATTTTAGATGCTGTGGAGAGGTTGGATGCAATAATGCAGTTCTTCATGTCTCAAACTCTACATCACTTTTTATTTGATGACTTGACCTCATATTAGCAGAGATACGTTCATAAATCCCATCTGGAAGGTTTGTGGCGCTGTGAACTCAGACACATGGAACGCGGCGCACACTCTCTGTATGGGCATTGTCTCACCTTCAGCAACAGTATCTCATGATAAATACAGGATAAACACTGGATAAAACATGTGTTGAAACGTCCTGATAAAGGCTAAAATCTGTAACCTTCTTGCCTGGAGGTTAAAGTTCACCATGTGAGTGAGAAAGGGAAGGAGGGAGGGGCTAAATGAAAGCTGTAGCCAATGTCTTGTGAGGGGCTGTGTATTAATAGCTCCATCGTATAGACTGACCTTGTGTAGCTGTGAGAATGCCCAGTGTACATTTGAATGTATTGGAGATGCCTGCATAGAAAGAGTAAGTGCGTCTTTATAATGCAGATGGATGAGGGAGCTAAAAGGTCAAGTGGAGCTCAAATTAAATTTGTTTTCGGAAAATGTATAGTGGTATTACTATATGCATCATTCATTGTTTCTTCATTCAATAGTCCTTGTTGTGAGAGTGAGTTAGGTTTATAATTGTATAAGTATAAAAGAGCATATATTCTGAAAGACCTTTAAGTAGTTATGCCCTCAATGTTTATTTTTTAATTTTTTATATATATTACACAAAATATACTCTTATGAGCCTTAAGCCATGTTATAATGCTTTTACCTCATCAAAAACATACCTGTAGTTGTGTTTTGTTTCATTCACACATGTTTGAGTGATCCTGGATTATTTGTCTCTCTACAGTTCCAAAACTCAAAATGCTCTGTTCCACCTTGTGATGTCATGAAATGGTAGTTTTCAAGTTAACATCTACCTTTTACCTTTAGCTCAGTAACAACTGGCAATTCCAGGAAGGTCTTGCTGTATGCTTATTGTCTGGCAGTTGGGAAGTGTGTGTTTGCATGCTAGTTGTTGTTAGTTTTACCATCATTACAAATCAGGTGAGAGTTATGAACACTGTAAGATATGCTGTGTTGATGTGAAGTTGCAACTTATCTTTGGAATACCTTATGAATTATGAAAAAATACAAAAGGAAATAATATATTATTAAATATACTCCAGACAGTTGTTTCTCTGTTATGGTTTAACATCAGATTGGGTGTGCAGGGCTAACATTCCATTCATGGTTCAAAATTGGCTACCTTTCATAATCATTTTAGGTTTTCTTTAGTCAGGCATTTTTCTTTTTCTTTTTTTTTTTTTGTTGATCAGAGGGTAGAGTATTGAAAGCTGACATACCCGACCAGGCTCTCCAGCTGTGGATTTAACGAATGCCAGGATTAGGCTTCTGTCACCCACGGCAACCCCTCCCCATTCTACCATTTAATCTCACTGGGCTAGATCAAGGACACATACCTCCATGTTGCCTCACGTGCATCGATCTACTGTTTACGTGATTATTTTAATGCAAATTGTGTTCATGTTACTGGTGGTGTCAGTTTTTAATTTGGATGAGACTTTTGGATAGTTGACAGGGCAGGAGAAAGAGTTGGAGAGAGAGAGAGAGAGCGTGTAGTGTAGTGTAGAGTAATTGATGGGGCAGATTGGAGGAGTACGCATGGCTCTCCACACGGGCTCTTGTTTGTGTGAGTGAAGCTAGGATCAGCTCTTAGCTCACTACAAGCCGCTGTTAGAGCAGATGTGAGGCTGTGGAGGAGATATAATGATACACCACTGTTGTTTTGAACTACACACTCAAATCCACACTTCTTTTCATCTGTCTGCTGGCTGTAGTGACTTTTTAACTTTTTGAGATTTATTTTGTATTTTCTTTGAATATTTTACACATTCATTTTGAATCTGCTGAAAAGCAATGTCATGTCAGTGAGGTAGGGTTGTCTAAAGCACCCCTAAAATGAAAAGGTCTTTGTTATTTTATTGAGCTGACTGTTTTCTTGGTCTAAGAGAATGTCAAACTTCAGTATCTGCACAGAAATGCTCCATATTTTGCAGCCCCTCTCTGTCTCTCTCTCTGTGAAGCAAACACCAGTGTGCAGCGGATCTTGGCTCTAAGACCCGCCCCTCTCCCTGATTGGTCAGAATCACTTTGCGCATGTGCAGAGGCAGTGGAAACACTATCTTTTGTAAACAGCTTTTGCATGGTCCTATTGACAGGAGCTTACTTTTAAGAGTTTATTACACCATTAAATGATGAAATCTGCCTTTTGTTATGACTGATGACTGCCTACAGTCTGGATTACAGTAGATCAAGGAGAAAAACGGGATTCAGAAATACAGCAACAGGTAGTGTCACTTTCATAGACTGTCTGTATATATACACTGTATATGGTCACTTTTGCTAAAAATGTCAAATGTTCCATCAACTACTATTATTAATTTATGCCGGTCACAGAAAAGAGGATATAATACATTAGGAAATATAGGTTACATGGGCAGTTTATAAGAAATTAGGCCCGTTGTACTTTTTAAGTAAAGTGAAATGATGTGATGTTAATATCCTGTCTTATGTTTTAAATATATTTTAATGAGATATTAAACCTACTACTATTAAACCTATTACCTATTATGACTGACAGCATAAAAACGACACATCCAAACCTAGTGTTTAAGAGAAAAGTGAAAATCCAGGTAAGACACACATGACATGATGAAACCCTCTGGCAGAAGACAACAGGATCAATTCATTCACACATGTTCATTTAACTTAAGCAAGTTCAGCTACAGGACAAACAACGATAGAAGAGTTTAACATAGTATTAGTACAGTTTATAGTACCTAGAGAAATGACCGAGGAGAATTAAACATTAGGCCATAGACGACAAAGCATGGCCCTGCCCTTGACTCAAACATGCTAGTTTGGGAATCACTGATATAAAAAGATGGATTGATATAAAGAAATGGAGATAGAGGATAAGAAAGAGTGTTTGGCATGTTGAAGCACATGATATTTTTGGCGTGCACGCTAAGGGGGTGCTTACAACTAAACTTGGAAGTCTAGAATCGCCCCCAAGTATGAGACTAGTAGACACTCATGGACCACTATGGAACCTACCTGGACGACTGAAGGATTACAAAGAGGGAAGAGGCAAACTCCACAGGAATCAAACCCAGGACCTTCTCACTGTAAGGCAAGAATCTCAACTGCACTGCCACGCTTCCTTGTAGACCTGGACCTAACTTTAACCCCATCAAAGCCCTTATCATAACCTACTTATTACAATTGTTCATATTGTGTGTGTGTGTGTGTGTGTGTGTTTGTGTGTGAAGTAATTCTGAAGTATCTGTACCTCACTTCCTCTGACTGAGCTCACTCCTAAGCCCCCTGGGGTCTTGTTTATGTGCATACGCTTGCATCGACGGGAGGGAGAGGAAATAGAACAGTCCTTCATTAGCACTAGCATCATGACGGGGCCGGATACAGACATATTTGAGCGTAATAGTGACCTATCGCCATGGCAACAGTATGCAAACTCGTGGGAAAGTGTGAGAATGGATAAGGTAGAAAGTGAGAGCTTGTGTGTTTTATTATGTTTTGGTTTCTTTGATTACAGGACAGTAGGGATGTAACAGTAACCGAAATATCGTGATATCATATCATCAAAGTTCTCACAATAATATCGTAGACCATCACAATATATTGAATTACAAGTCTCTTTGCTTAAATTAAGAGTTATGGTGCAGCATTAGCTAAAATAAACAGATGGAACTACATAGACCATGATCCTGTGCTCCATTTCAGTGCAGACTACAAGAAGAAACAACAGTTCTAAACACTTTTGAGTCTTAGTTCTTTGGATTAAGTCTTCTCAAGGCATTTTTAAGAGGAAAAAGTAGTATATTAAGAGTTTTGTTAGCCTCCACAAAATATCACAATAAATATCCTACTGTGAGATGTATATCGTGAAAATATTGTACAGAGAGATTTGGATATTGTGACATCCCTAATGGTGAGCCTCTCCACCCTATCGTGAGCTTTCCCATGATGTCGTAATAAATATTGTACTGTGAGGTTCATACCATGAAGATATTGTATAGTGAGACTTGGATATCGTTATGCTCCTACAGGACAGATCTTAAATCTACCAAGAATTTCTTTAGTCGACCACAGCCCTAATGGCAAAGCTGCTCATTTTCCATCACTCTGAAATCCACACTTATTCTTCTACAAACATGTTTTAAAATCCATTTGATATTTATTTGGAGTTTTTTGGAGTCCGTATTCCCATCTTCTCGCTAGCTCCTACAAAAAAAAGTTGAAAATGTGCACAGATGATGTCTCTGTACAGCTTCCTGACCACTTGTCTCCTGATTCTTTCAGATCCTCCTCCAAAGTCCTCCTCCTTTTCATGGGACCCTAGACTTGCCCTCATCTCACCCTCTCCCATCTGGACACCCAAGCTCCACAAAGTCTCTCTTCCCCCTCCCCTTTCCTTTTTGATGGATAGTTTTTGCAAAGCTCTGCACCTCAACATCAAGACTTGAGAATGAACAGAAGAATAGAAAACCACAGAAAAGGAGGACTGGTCTAGGGAAGCTCCAAAGTGCCTATATAAGGTGCTTTGAATGGCGCACTCACTCACAGCTATTCACTCATTCTCTTACATTGCTTTGTTTCATAACAGCACTGCCTGATCACAACATTAACCATATTTCTATCTCCTCTCCCTTGTTTTTTCTTTTTTTCTCACTCTTTCTCTCTCCTGACCTTCACCATTCGTCCCTCCCTGGCCACGGCGGTCCTCCCCCCTCGCCCCCGCCCCCAGCCCACCTCCTCCGCCCCTTCGTCCCCCATCATCATCATCACCATCCCCACCACCACCATCACCACCACCATCACCCCCACCCGCTCTCCGCCTCCCCCCTGCGCTACTCCCCTCCCCCGCATCCAGCTTTAACCATGGCCACAGCCGCGACCGCCTCTTCCTCCCCCTCGTCTTCGCCATCGTCCTCGGCCAATGGTAGCGCCCGGGAGCACCTTCTGGCGGTGCGCCGAAGGACCCCTCACTCCAGGCCCTACACCATTGGACCGGAGAACCTGCGCGGGCTGTCCAGTTCGGGGGCAGTGGGCACCTCCACGCCACCCCCTTCCTCACCCGTGCCCTCCGAGGTGCCCCAGGAGAACACAGGGGTGGGGCTGCAGCGGGCGAATAGTGACACAGATCTGGTCACGTCCGAAAGCCGCTCTTCTCTGACGGCGTCCACCTACCAGCTCACTCTGGGGCAGGGGCATCTGGTCATATTCTGGGACATCAAGGAAGAGGTGGATGCTACGGACTGGATCGGCCTGTACCACATAGGTGAGATTCTGTGGGGTGTTAAAGGTGCAGTGTGTAACTTTTCTGGTGAAGTTGCCTGACCTTGTCCTTTCTACATTCTGTTTGAATCCAGAAGGGACTGGAGTGTGAAAGACCTCCATCCAAACTCTCTAAAAAGCAGAAAACATCTCTTCTTCAAAATTCTTTATCATTCAGAACAAAATATAGCTTCTTTTACCTGAGACAAATAACAGTTTGATGCTTTGGTAGCCCCTCCTTGAACCGTCACCTTATCGTGGTGGAGGGGTTTGAGTGCCCGAATGATCCCGGGAGCTATGTTGTCGGGGGCTTCATGCCCCTGGTAGGGTCACCCAAGGCAAACAGGTCCGGGGGGACGGGTCAGACGAAGAACGGTTCAGAAGCCCCTATGATGAGTGTACCAGCAAGGCCAGTTACGTCGCCCGGATTGGCGTCACCGGGGCCTCACCCTGGAGCCAGGCCTGGGGTGGGTGCTCGCCAGCGAGCGCCTGGTGGCCGAGCCTCCCCCCACGGGGCTCGGCCGGGCTCAGCCCGAAGGAGCGACGTGGGGCCGTCCTCACGTGGGCCCACCACCCGCAGGAGGATCCATATGGGGCCGGTGCAGAGAGATCTGGGCAGCAGTCGACGGCGGGGGCCTCGGCGACCAGATCTCCGGACATGGAGACTAGCTCTGGGGACATGGAATGTCACTTCGCTGGGGGGGAAGGAGCCTGAGCTTGTGCGGGAGGTTGAGCGTTACCGACTAGATATAGTCGGCCTCACCTCCACGCACAGTTTGGGCTCTGGAACCCAACACCTTGAGAGGGGCTGGACTCTCCATTTCTCTGGCGTTGGCCGCGGGGAGCGGCGGCGGGCTGGTGTGGGCTCATTGCCCCACAGCTCAGCCGCCGTGTGTTGGAGTTCACCCCGGTGAACGAGAGGGTCGCGTCCCTGCGCCTTCGGGTCGGGGACAGGTCTCTCACTGTGGTGTCGGCCTACGGGCCGAACAGCAGTGCAGAGTACCCGGCCTTCATGGAGTCCTTGGGAGGGGTACTAGACAGTGCACCGACCGGGGACTCCGTTGTTCTCCTGGGGGACTTCAACGCCCACGTGGGCAACGACAGTGACACTTGGAGAGGGGTGATTGGGAGGGATCTGAACCCGAGCGGTGTTTTGTTATTGGACTTCTGTGCTAGTCACAGTTTGTCCATAACGAACACCATGTTCGAGCACAAGGGTGTCCATAAGTGCACGTGGCACCAGGACACCCTAGGCCGGAGGTCGATGATCGACTTTGTAGTCGTGTCATCTGATCTCCGGCCGCGTGTCTTGGACACTCGGGTGAAGAGAGGGGCTGAGCTGTCAACTGATAACCACCTGGTTGTGAGTTGGGTTCGCTGGCGGAGGAGGAAGCCGGAAAGACCTGGCAGGCCCAAGCGTGTAGTGAGGGTCTGTTGGGAACATCTGGCGGAGCCCTCTGTCAGAGGGACCTTCAACTCGCACCTCCGGGAGGACTTCCCCCGGATTCCGGGGGAGGCCGGAGATATGGAGTCCGAGTGGGCTTCATTCTCGGCCTCTATTGTCAATGCAGCTGCTCGGAGCTGTGGGCGTAAGGTCTGTGGTGCCTGTCGCGGCGGCAACCCCAGAACCCGGTGGTGGACACCGGAAGTAAGGGATGCTGTCAAGCTGAAGAAGGAGTCCTATCGGGCCTTGCTGGCTCGGGGGACTCCTGAGGCAGCTGACGGGTACCGGCGGGCCAAGCGTGCTGCAGCCCGTGTGGTCGCGGAGGCAAAAAACTCGGAGCTGGGAGGAGTTCGGGGGGCCATGGAGAAGGACTATCGGACGGCCTCAAAGAAATTCTGGCAAACCGTCCGGCGCCTCAGGAGGGGAAAGCAGTTCTTCACCAACACTGTTTACAGTGTGGGGGGAGAGCTGCTGACCTCGACTGGGGACGTTGTCCGGCGGTGGAAGGAATACTTTGAGGATCTCCTCAATCCCACCGTCACGTCTTCCGAGGAGGAGGCCGAGGCTGGGGACTCGGAGGCGGACTCATCCATCACCCTGGCCGAAGTCACTGAGGTGGTTGGAAAGCTCCTTGGTGGCAAGGCTCCGGGGTTGGATGAGATCCGCCCTGAGTACCTGAAGTCTCTGGATGTTGTGGGGCTGTCTTGGTTGACACGCCTCTTCAACATTGCGTGGCGGTCGGGGACAGTACCTCTGGACTGGCAAACCGGGGTGGTGGTCCCTCTGTATAAGAAGGGGGACCGGAGGGTGTGTTCCAACTATAGGGGGATCACACTCCTCAGCCTTCCCGGTAAGGTCTATGCCAGGGTACTGGAGAGGAGAATTCGGCCGATAGTTGAACCTCGGATTCAGGAGGAGCAGTGTGGTTTTCGTCCTGGCCGTGGAACACTGGACCAGCTCTACACTCTCCATCGGGTGCTCGAGGGTTCATGGGAGTTTGCCCAACCAGTCCACATGTGTTTTGTGGATCTGGAGAAGGCATTCGACCGTGTCCCTCGTGGTGTCCTGTGGGGGGTGCTCTGGGAGTATGGGGTCCGGGGCCCTTTGCTAAGGGCTGTCCGGTCCCTGTATGACCGGAGCAGGAGCTGTGTTCGCATTGCCGGCAGTAAGTCAGACCTGTTCCCGGTGCATGTTGGACTCCGCCAGGGCTGCCCTTTGTCACCGGTTCTGTTCATTGTGTTTATGGACAGAATTTCTAGGCGCAGTCAGGGGCCGGAGGGGGTCCGGTTTGGGGACCACAGGATTTCATCTCTGCTGTTTGCGGACGATGTTGTTCTGTTGGCTTCATCGAGCCAGGACCTGCAGTGTGCACTGGGGCGGTTTGCAGCCGAGTGTGAAGCGGCTGGGATGAAGATCAGCTCTTCCAAGTCCGAGGCCATGGTTCTCGACCGGAAAAAGGTGGCTTGCCCTCTCCGGGTGGGTGGAGAGTCTTTGCCTCAAGTGGAGGAGTTCAAGTATCTCGGGGTCTTGTTCACGAGTGAGGGAAGGCCGGAACGTGAGATTGACAGGCGGATCGGTGCAGCTTCGGCAGTGATGCGGTCGCTGTATCGGACCGTTGTGGTGAAGAGGGAGCTGAGTCGAAAGGCGAAGCTCTCGATTTACCGGTCAGTCTTCGTTCCTACTCTCACCTATGGTCATGAGCTCTGGGTAGTGACCGGAAGGACGAGATCGCGGATACAAGCGCTCGAAATGAGTTTCCTCCGCAGGGTGGCTGGGCGCTCCCTTAGAGATAGGGTGAGGAGCTCAGTCACACGGGAGGAGCTCGGAGTAGAGCCGCTGCTCCTCCACGTCGAGAGGAGCCAGTTGAGGTGGCTCGGGCATCTGTTCCGGATGCCTCCTGGCATGTCCCACCGGGAGGAGGCCACGGGGAAGACCCAGGACACGCTGGAGGGACTATGTCTCTCGGCTGGCCTGGGAACGCCTCGGGGTCCCCCCGGAGGAGCTGGAGGACGTGTCTGGGGTGAAGGAAGTCTGGGAGTCCCTGCTTAGGCTGCTGCCCCCGCGACCCGGCCCCGGATAAGCGGACGAAAATGGATGGATGGATGCTTTGGTAGTCGATTCTGTAAAAATATGTGCTGTTTCTTAGTCCTTTATGTTATTTTTTTCTTTTTTTTAACCCATAAACCTGTATGCCCATGCATCTCTCTGATTGGTTAATCACACCCTCTGAAATCTGGGAGATAGGATACAGCTCCAGATCCATTCGTCTTTGTAAACTTTTGTCTAAGTATGTGGTTCTGGCTGGCCTTTCAACTGATGAAAGGTACACCAACTTGTCTCCATAGAGATGTAGCTTTTCCTGGAATGTTCCACAGTATAGCATTAAACATATATCTATCTTACAATTGTTTTTGCTCCTGAAAGAATACCTCTACACAGATTTGACTTGTAACTTGGCCGTCTGATTACCTAAACTCACCTATATGAATATAGGTGAGTTTAATGCCATACTGCGGAACACTCTTGGCAAAACAATAACATCTCCATGGAGACTAGCGGGTGTCAGACTCTCCACCAGAAAATCTGTTACAACTGCACATCCAACCCCATTTCCTGTTGAACTTCATATTACACTCTCCTCCATTTTGTGTCATTTAAATCTCCCAAAACAACTTTTATTGTTCTTTATTTTAAACCTCCAACGCTCCCATATATCCTTAACCACAACAAAAATCCCTAAATCTTATTATTAGTGTTTACAATTACATTTAAGTTGTAGTTTGTGTCTACTGCTTTCCCAAATGTCACCTCTCCATCTTCATAGTATAATCATATAGAGGAGATTGCAACATAACTCCTCTCCTCAAGGTTAGAGCATTACCTCAGCCACAGCTACAGTAAACGCTAATGGATTGTGTGAGAGAGTGGGAGAAGGCAGCGTCCTGTTTTACTGAGAAGTGGGACTGACTCAGCAGTGTCAGCATTTAGGAGCAGTTATAGTTTGTCCTAGAATTTATTATGTTTTGTCACTGTTAAACTTTGGTCCAACTCCAGTGACTTGAGGTTAATAGAGTCCCGTAGGAGGTCCGCTGTGTGCTAAACGCCGTGGTGCCCTGGGTCAGTGTGTGAAAAGCAGATTTTACAGTGTTACAAAGGTTCTCTCACCTACAAAGAGCATGTTTTGTATTGGTATAAGGGCTGTAATTAAGCTTATTAAAACTGTTGTCACTTAACTATTAATTCAAACAAAATTTTTATACTATGGCAAATGCTCAATATCGATTTCAGTATCAAATAATACAATGTCATTTTCAGCACAGAATAATTAGTAATACATCATTATTATATTTTATACTAGTACTGAGTGGTTAAAAAAGAGTACTGAATGTAGAGGACCATTCTAAAGCTATTCTAAAAAGGTCTAAATTTGTCCTATATATGTAATTTTTCAGTATCGATACTTAATTTACTTTAAAGAATTTACTTTTCATACTAGGTTTAATCATTTAGACTACTTTGCTTTTTTGTCTCAGTTTTATTTGACAGCCTTAGTTCTGAATGAGACATTATCCTACAGTGGCTTTTAGACTATGAATGGCAAACATTATTAATAAATGAATAATTAATACATTTATACATCCTTAACATTTTAACTTTTGACAGTGCATGAATACTGATAATTTCCAATATGTTTTAAATGTTTCAAAATCCAGCAGCCCCTTCCAGTTTAGCAACCACATACGGATAGTTTATTGAGGCGTGCAAACATGAGTGAAACATGATCTCTCGTCTTCCTCACTCTGCTCCAGCTCTGCTCGTATTGACCCAGGCACAGGGAGTTTCTGGGGCTGTTCTCCCCAGAGGCGAGCCCTGTCTGCAGCCTGGCAGTCGGCCACGCTCCACCAGGCTACACCAGCTCCAGAAGCTCACTGCCCTGACAGAGATGTTATGTAGGCCAGAAACTATAATCACTCAATTCAAGATAAAATACTTTTGTTTTATAACATTTGAAGCTCAATATTTATGTATTAATCTTTGAACAGAACTTATTATTTTGAAGCAAGTAAACATTTGAGATGGTGAACAGTTTGAATATTTTTCATATACAGCTCATTGTAGATATGAAGTAAAGTGTTTTATTCTGCTATTTATTATTTATTGCATCTCATGTTTTATTAATGATGTATATGGCACATTTATAAAAAAAAAAAAAAAAAAAAAGGTTTACTGGGATTATACTGCTTATCAAGTATGATCACACTTCAAAATATGTTATTGTGCTATTGTGCTGTGTTATTGTGAAATCATGACACAGCAGTATATTTTTGATCGCTGATGTTTGCAGCGTATCAGACCAGGCAGGTGTTGAAATCTCCACTACAAACACTGAGCTGTGGGACTGAGGCCAGAGCCGTACTGTAGATAGAGGATACATGTGTGTGAGAGGGTTTGCATTGATCTAAAAGGACATGGGCTGTTTGTCATGCTTTACACTGGACACAGCATTAATATTTGAAGACCACAGACACCAGGGGACTGTGCTTTATGACCCCAGGCTGTGTCTCCCCCAGGACCAGCCTCTCCAGTGTCCTCATATACACTGCTCCACAACAATCCAAATATTGATTTATTATGTGATTAACAGAAACAGGACTGCACTTTCCTGTATTTACAATGTCCAATTATCTATACATTATCGAACCAATCAATGTTAGTTGATTTAGGTGGACATTTAGCAACAATAGCCACTTTGGGGTCATTTCTGAGTCAATATGTACAAATGGGATTTTAAAGCAATTGCTTTGAAACTGAAAAACTGATTTGTGTGATTTATTACGCACAACAATGGAATGTAATGCTAATTTACTTTTTAACTAAATGTTGGCTGTGCAGATAATACAGTTTAATCAAGATTATAATTATTGCTCCAATCAATAACAAAAATAGTAGGCCTGTCACGATAACAAAATTTGAAGCATGATATATTGCTTCAGAGAAATACAATGATGAACAATAATATTCAAACTACCTTATACCACTGACACAAAAGCGGTAAAGCAGAATAATCCAAGCAAATAAATATTTTTTATTAGTCTATATCAGTAAAAGGCTTGGGTTGCAACAAATAAATTACTAATAACCAATAACCATAGAAGTGACTTATTCAGCACTCTTCAGCTCAAATCTTATTGTATTAAAACTAAAATATTATTTGAATTGTTGTGTTTTACAGATGAGACATGCGTGGCAAATGTATGGGACTCAAAGAACCGCGGCGTGAATGGCACCCAAAGGGGCCAGATCGTGTGGCGACTGGAGCCGGGACCCTACTTCATGGAGGGTGAGTGGGCTGCTCTGCCTCTGTGTTAATTGTGCACATGCATTTTTAATGTGAGAGATAAAAATAAGAGCGAGCAGCTGAGACGGAGAGGGGCTTAACCCATTTCTCAGAGCTCACAAAAACCTTAAATAGACTCAGTGGACTGCCCTACTGTCCTATCTTTGTTTTATTTAAATTACAAGCACCAAGGTTTTCAAATCATGTTAAATAGCTACAAAATATGCATACGTGGGTTGTGATTCTCACTCTCAAGGTTCATATTCTATGTAAATCAGCATACGATTTTACCTGCAGTACTAAAACCTTTATAGTCTTTATAGCTGATTTATGTAATAGCCTTAGCATCGTTTTCTCCCTTATTTTGAATTTTGTTTTGCAGTGTGGTCAACTTTACTACATTTTTAAATAATTTTTTTTCTCATTGCCATATCCACATATATGCCATATAATCTTTTTGGTTAACAACTAAGAATACATACCCAATATGATAAGAAACAAACCTGTGCATACAAACATAAAATATTTGTATTCAAATTAATTATATATAATACATAATAATATAATATATAATACTGCCATTGGGGTGTGTGAAAGGAACTTTAATTTAGGAAAATCCACTCTTTTGGCTCATTGCACAATTGAATATATTTCATCTTTGATGTAATCCCTTTCTATACATTTGACCGTATTGAAATGGAGATTAAACCTGTATGACGTGCCCACAGCGGAGACGAAGGTCTGCTTTAAATACTACCATGGAGTGAGTGGAGCGCTGAGAGCCACCACACCCTGTATCACCGTCAAGAACCCAGGAGTCACTGTAAGTACTCCAACTATCAGTTAATTTACTTTATTAAGACACAAGAAAATTATGTCAGATACAACTATGGTGAAAAAAAAAAGTAACGAACTGTACAATGTTCTAACAAAGGTAGAAAGTCAAAACCTTACACCATGTTTCTTCACATGTTCAAATACATTCATTCAATAGAAGAATACATATATACATAATAAATATGCATTAAAGCATATCAAATCCAAGATCTACAAAAATAAATAGACAAATAAATACATTTAATTACTGAATAAATTCAAACTCAAAGTTAATGTAAGAGTGACAGTTTGAAATCTTTTAGACTTACTTCCTTAACAGTATTCCTTTCTATTTATTCTAAATATGTGGGTAATATTGAGACAATCTTTATGTCACTCCCCCTTCCTTTAGCCATGTGGTTCTTTGTTTCCCTGCCCCACTTGTGTGTATGTGTGTTTGTTGTTTGTGTGTGTGTGTGTGTGTGTGTGTGTGTGTGTGCGTGTGTGTGCGCGCGCGATTTGATATGAAACTGCCACGGCCCTAATCCTGCCATCTGATTGGTTTCCAGTGCCCAGTGATCAGATTATCAGGCGTAGATCCTCCCTCCTCATTCTACTGCCTAAATAAACACACATAACACACTCCGCTTGGGAACAGATTGTTTTAAAGGAAATCCATATTTTTTGTATTTTTATATTTATATATTTTTATATTGCACATTTTTATATTTCTTTTTAGACCAGATATGTCTAGAGACTCTATTTGAATGGAACTGAGTGAATTATTCCTTTTTTTGTGCAAACTTGCCTTGAAGAGTTTAGAGCAGGGATGCAGTACCAGGATGTCATTGGACTGCTGGAGACACAAAGTAAGATAGACAGACGCAGGGCACTAGTTTTAATCAAACTTTAGGAATGGCCTCTAAAATGTTAATTTGAGTCCTTTCATAACATAATTTTTTTTGGTTTCAGGTGGGCAGTGAAGGACAAGTAGAGGACCAATCAGGAACTGAGCACTGCCGCAAACTTGTCAGCTTCACTTTGTCAGGTATGAGTGATTTTTTTTTTTTTATTCAGTTTTTAGAAAAATTTTTCATTTTCGATTCAATTCATAAAACACAGCAATAGCAAAGGTCAATAGCAAAGTGAATTATGCATTCATATTTAGTTTGCTTCGTAACTTTTAATTAAAAATATTACAAAATATATTCTGAAATGAAAATATAAAATTGACAAATGGAAATAAACTTACTTAACTTACTCAGATATACCTTTGTTTATTAAAGGTGCACTTTGTAATATTTCTATTGCACAGCCTACTATTGCTTTGCCTGAAATGTTCCACACTATGGCATTAAATGTATTTTGCATTTATAAAATTGTAGCTGTCTTTATTGCTTAAAAATACTTTAAAGCTTACTGTGGGAGGGCTCCACAGATCTGACTTCTATCTTGTCTCCATGGAGATGGAGATAGATACGTTTAATGCTATACTACGGACTACTGGAAGCAAAGCAATAGCATATCCATAGAGAGAAGCACAGCATAATATTCAAACCTTGCTCATGTTCAAGCAATGTACATCTGAGATTCAAGGGTTACCACTACCAAAAAAAATATATACTTTAATGGTGCACTGTACAACTTTTCTGGTTGAGGTCTGCCAACTGCTTGTCTCTTGACCTAAAACATTTCCATCTAGCATTTATTCATTACAAGTATTTGTATTGCTCAAAAAAAACCATCATTCCTTCTGTGAATAGGGGCGACTCTCCACAGATCTGAATTGTAATGTAGCAGTGTAACCTGCTTATCTCCTTCGTGATAAATACGTTTAATCTATACTGTGACAAAACATTCTAGACAAAGCAATAACATTTTCATGGAGACATCAAGGGATGGACCATCCACTAGAAATGTTACACAGTGTATCTTATTTTTTTTAATGTAATCTTTACATTGGGTTTTCAGACATTGCAGCAGTGGGCTTGAAGAAGGGCATGTTCTTCAATCCGGACCCTTACCTGAAGATGTCCATCCTGCCCGGGAAGAGGAGCGGAATGCCCAAGTTCACTCACCACGGGCAAGAGAGACGTTCCTCTATCATCTCCAACACCATCAACCCAGTGTGGAACGGAGAGGTCTGCCAAAATCACTCAGTATAAGGTTTTGTTGTTTTCAAAATGTTGACGGTTTTTGCTTTCAATCGATGTGTTTTTGTCTACAGAAATACACCTTTGTGGCGCTAATGACAGACGTACTGGAAATCGAAGTCAAGGATAAGTTTGCTAAAAGCCGTCCAATTATCAAGAGATTCCTGGGCCAGTTGATAATACCTGTTCAGAGGCTGCTAGATGGACCAGCTTCAGAGTATGTCTATTATTTACATGTTGTTTTGTCTAAATTGCTGTTTGTAATAACATGGATAATGAAAAGAAACAAATGAGTGACCTTTTAAAAGCACTGGATTGAATTGGATGGTCAATATAAATCAATGTAGTCCATTTAGTTTATTGTTGGTTAGCTATTGATCTGCAGTGCTGGACAACGCATGCTACTTTATTGAGCTAATTTTTTTCTGCGAACAAATTTTAGGATTAAAAGGTCCATATTATGACATTTTTTGATCTATGTTGTAATGTTGTTTCCTCATCAAAAACATACCTGGAGTTGTGTTTTGTTTCATTCACGCATGTTTAACACACAAGTCCTGCATATTTAGGCTGAGTTCTTCTCTCAAACAGAAAACTTTGTTCCACCTTGTGATATCATATAGTAATACAGGAAGTTTTTCAATGTGTACTTACTTGATTATTTGAACATGTGTGAATGAAACAAAACACAACTCCAGATATATTTTTGATGAGGTAACAAAATTCTAACTCTAAAAGAGTCAATTTTATGTAATATAGGACATATTAGTAAAGGATATTGAATATTTATAAATGGGATATAGTAATACTTAGTTACTTATTGTATAGCATTGTTTTCTGCAGTGATCATCCAGTCACCTACAGCCTTTGCCGTCGCCTGCCCACGGACCATGAGCGGTCAGCTGCACTTCAGAGTGTCCATTACCTCCACTGGACAAGAAGGTCTAACTCTTGTTTATGTATAACTTTGTAATGCTATGAGAACTAAAACAGCCAGTTAAAAAGATTATTATCTAACTACCAGAGAACAAAAATATGTAGTTTGGCCCTTTCTTCATTCAAATCAAATCTCTAAGTACTCATTTATTTATATGGATTAACATAAACACATAAATACAGTAATAGAAACTTTGTGGACTGGCTATATTCATTTTGTTTTTATTTTTATTTTTATTTATTTTTATTTTATTTATTTTATTTTGTTTTAGTTTAATATTTAACAGAATAAAAGCTGACAAAAAATAAATAAAATAAACCCCGCCCACGTCCCACTCCTCTTTCCACAGGCGACTGGCTATATTTATTATAAAATGTCAGAATAACAATTCTCTATATGGTAAATATCATAATATTACCAACAGGCTTTAAAACTTTATTTATCCAAAAGGAATTACTTGGACACGCTCATAAATTACACTATCAGAATCATGTTTTATATATTATATGTTCTTAATAACAAAGAGCGAATAGAAGTGTACTATAGCTAAAAAGTTGCCAAATAATAGTACAAATATGAAAAGGAATAATGTGAATAAAAATTGTGTATCAAAAGTTACTGTCTATTTACAATTGCTGTTTCTTCCATGTGTTCAGAGGCCTCTCCTGACACAGTGGGAGCCATGTTGGACGGTGCTGTGAACGGTGACCCAGGCAGCCCCTCAGATGACGAAGACCTCCCTCACGCCTCCTCTTCCTCTCGGGTCACCTGCGGAGCGTCCCCCACCGGCTCTGAGGAGGGCTCCCTGCTGGTCAATGGGTCCTGTTATTACGACGATGTGTGGGCAGAGCCAGGACACCCACGGGATAGCGACATTGCAGCGATGGGGAGACACACGCATCGGCAGGTATCGCTCAATGACTATCTGGACGCTTTGGAGGCACAGAGGAACGCACAGGAGAGGACTTTGGCTGGACCTTCTCCCAAACTGAGATCTAGCTTTCCCACGGACACGAGGCTGAATGCCATGCTGCACATTGACTCAGATGAGGAGGAGGAGACGGGAGCAGAGCCAAGAGAACAAAGCCAAGGAAGTACAATGCAACAAGAGAATGGGGCGGTGAAAGAGGAGCAGCAGACTAGTGGTGTATCTCAGGACAACCAAGAGGCGGGATCTTCGTCAGGTGGTCTGTCTGTAACCACAGAGACGGAAGCATCAGGGGGTCCAGCTGAAGAAGAGACCCAGGAAGGAACGCTAACTACCACCATTACTGCTACTGCTGCTGATAGTTCTCCATCCGGGAGTGGAGAGGCAGAGGGAGAAGCTGTCTCAAGTCCACCCCAGCCTGAAGGTGCAGAGGGTGGGGCAGCAGCAAGCACAGAGAGCCCTGGTTTGGAGTGTACCTGCCCCAACCAAAGCAGGACCAACCAGGAAGTACTGTGCAGCTCTGCTCTGACATGTGGGCCCCTGTCTCCTATAGAGGTGAGGCAAAGTTAATGCACTCATGTTCACCTATTGATGTACATTATTACACTTAATAATACAACAGCCACTTGCAGCTAATACAGTACTGCTACATCTGAATAATTAATTAATATTATGTTTTTTATATTTATTGTATTGTTATGAGAGAAATTCACTGTGTTGACAGGTAAATTGGCCTCAAATGTATGAAAAGTAACAGTTTTCCCACAGATTTACAGGAGAGTAGGGTAACACAAACAATCCATATTTTAATAATTTTACTGAATAAAATTTTTGGAGTATAAATGTCACTTGTTGCTTCCTCTGCTCAAAAAAGTTGTGATACAGACTATAGTTACTTCTTTATGACAATAATTCTAGCATAAAATATAAAATTAAATATATAATATAATTTGTATTACCATATTTTGTTTTTAGACTATGGGGGCAAAAATGGAAAACACTGAGTAAAGAAAAAAATCACTGAAACTCGTCTTTTATATATTTTAATTCATATTTCATACTTAATATTGTGACCTGATGAAACCATTGTTTCATTTATTACTATGAGCATTTTTTTTTTCTCGTTTTGTTATCATTATTATTTTTTTTAATTGTTATTATCAAGCTTTTTTGTTTCTTTTAATACATGATTGGTTTATTTTTGGAAGGGGTCTGTAGATGAGGTGTTGCTGTGTCAGTGTAAAGTATATTATGTTCCTTTGTTTCCAATAAAAATTAAATGGGAAAAAATACTTGATGAACAAAACTGTACTTTACAAGCCCTACTACTAATCATCTCTTTCTAATATTGCAGGAGGTGGACATGGGGAAAGAGCTGGCCCCCAAGGCGGAGGAGGAGGGGGTGGAGTCATCGAGCAGTGAGGCCAATGGTCCAGTAGAGACATCGGCCACAACAGAGCAGACTACAGCCTCAGACTCTGGTATACCTAGTGTTTATTAAAAGAATATTTCATCTGGACTGATTCAGAGCTGCCCTGTGATGACAACATGTACCTGTTTGTAGGAACCAGAGCCAGCCACAGCAGCAGGGCGGGGCAGGAGGAGCAGGAGGGTAGCGAGGAGGCGGCTGGGGGTGTGTGGAGAAGACGGCGCTCCCTACAGGCCGCTGGAGGTCAAAATCAAGCTTCAGACTCAGGTTCATCTCTTATCCACTGTCTCAAACTTTTCACAAAATATTTAGCTTTCTGGGTCCTAACTGTTTATATGTTACATATTCAGTTATATGTGATATTTTTAGGGTTTTAAAGGACCCATATTATGCTGTTTTCTGATTTATGTTATTATGTTTCCTCATCAAAAACATTCCTGGAGTTGTGTTTTGTTTCATTCAGACATGTTTAACCCACAAACCTTGCATTTTTAGGCTGTGTTCTTTTTTCAAACAGAAACAAAAATCCACTTTCACCTTATGATGCCATGTGGTAATAAAAGAATTGCTCCACTCTGTTTATTAACTCCATACACCATCATTAGAATCATTTGGATGATTTTAGTCCTCTTGTTAATATCTACTTTAAAAAAAAAAGGTAAAAGTTATCTGTTTACTTGAAAACTACCAGATGACATCACAAGGTGGAACAGAGCATTTTGAGCTTTGGAAATGTAGACTAGAGGGTCATGTGTGAATGAAACAAAGCACCAGGTATGTTTTTTAGGAGGTAACAGCATTATAACATTATTTAAAGCATACAAGAATCAGTTTTGTGTAATATGGTACCCTTTAAATTAATTGCTGAGGCAACAGTCCTAATTTTTAATCTATCTGAAACCAATATACAAGGTCGAAACTAGGGCTGAACCAGATTTGATATGGGACTAACCTACCAAATAGTTCTTAACAAGGACAATTTTCTATCTGTAGTTCTTAGGAAGGCACAGACAGACCAAAAACTACATTTCCAAGAATCCTTAGAAACCATAAGAAAGTCCGCTAATTCTTCAAAGTTGCAAAATAAATTAAACATTTAGTCATTATACAAATTTTTCTATGGCATTATTGTCTAAAACAGTTACCCGAACCACTGTTGAACCACTGTTGTTGTTTTTTCTGTCTGAGCTACAAATAATAGAGCAGAATGTTGCACAATTTAGCCTGGCTTTCCACCAGTTTGAAGGATTGACCTCGGGAGGATTTTGAAAGACCTCATCTTTATTTAAACTGTGCAGTGGAGAACAAGTGCCCTGCTGCTGCCAAACGCCACTGGATTACAGAGGGAACAGTTGTGGTCGTTTAACCTTTGGACTGTTGTAGTCAAAAAATCATGCTACAACAAAAGAGATGAGAAGTGTTGCATACTAGAGACTGAATAAATCTTCCTTTCTGATTAAAATTGCAATGTTTTGTCTTGTATTGTCATCATATGTTATGTTATGTGTGTGTGTTTGTAGGGGGCACAGCTCAGGTCAATGGGCACCCGTCTGTCCGCACTCTGCCATCTGTGCACCATGACATCAGCAGATACCAGCGGGTTGATGAGCCACTGCCCCCAAGTGAGTATTGTTGTTATACTGTTACATGGTTTTGCACAATTGCCATTTCTCTTTTATCATTATTGTTAGTTAAAGGTGAATGTAACATCTCAGGTGTGGGGTCTGCTTGATGATGCTGCTTTACTTGGAATGTTCCACAGTATTAAACTTAAAGGTCCTATATTACACAGAATGGATTCTTGTGAGTTTAAAGTCATGTTATAATGCTGTTACCCCCTCAAAAACATGTCTGGAATTGTGTTTTGTTTCATTCACACATATTTGAGTAATCCTTTATTATTACTCTGTTAACATCTCCAAAGGTCAAAATGCTCTTTTCCACATTGTGATGTCATGTAGTGGTAGTTTTCAAGTTAAGAGTTTTTTTTTTACCCTTAGTTCAGTAGAGATTGGCTATTCCAGGGCTGAAAGTGTCCAAATGAGTCTAGTGAACATCACAAGGTGGAACAGATTGTTTTCCGTTTGTGTGTTAAACATGTATGAATGAAACAAAACACAACTCCAGGTATGTTTCTTGATGATGAAACAACTTTATAATAATAACAACATAGATCAAAGTAGAAATAGTTGTGAGAAGGCTCATCTTCTCACAGATCTGACCTGTGAATTGTGATCTAGTAGAGATAAGTTTAATGCCATATTGTGGAACATACCAAGCAGCATTGATATCAACATGGAAACAAGCTGGTGGTGAATGTTCCTCCAGAAAAGCTGTAGGGAACTTTTAACTCCCTGGTATAGGAATGGATAGATAAATAAATAAGTCTAAAATGTGCTGAATGCTGTTCTGATGACATTCAAAAATATTATGTTTTCAACTTTTTAGAGTTATAGCAACAGCCTTATTTTTTATCACTTGGAATTAATGGATAAAGTTAACGCTACAGTCATAATAAACATCTTACTTTCCCAGAAGCAATTATTCAAGAGTCTAGAAGCTTGTGCAGTCTGTGCCAGGCTGCTTGTACTTTCTTTTTAACACACTGTTAACACATTGTCATCGCCGCGTGCAACAGACGGGGAAATCTCTGCTAGATTAGTTGTTTATCCTCCCTAATGTTGCATGTTGTTTCTTCTTCTCCTCTGCAGACTGGGAAGCGCGTATTGACAGTCACGGGCGCATCTTCTACGTGGACCATGTGAATAGAACCACAACTTGGCAACGTCCCACAGCGCCCCCTGCACCTCAGACTCTGCAGAGGTCCAACTCCATACAGCAGATGGAGCAGCTCAATCGCAGGTGAAAAAAATTACCATGTTTTGATGATAAAAGCTAGGTTGTTTATTGACTCATAGTTACATAAGGATCTGGTCTCTATTTCCAGGTATCAGAGTATTCGCAGGACTATGACCAATGACAGCAGGCCAGAGGAACAGCCAGCCAACGAGCTTCTGTCAGATGAGACGGATATGCAGCCTTCAACTGGAGGTAACTCTCTATGCGCATCACTCAGCCTTCTTCAGCCTATACTGAACTAAAATGACTATGAACTTGATCTACACCAAGATTTATTCAGGACTACATTGGCACTAAAGCAGGATTTAACTAGGACCCCATCAGGACTAAACCAGGATTAAACCAGGACTCAACTAGGACAAAACCAAGACTTAACCAGGACTAAACTAGGATTTAACCGGAGCTACACAGGAACTAAAACAGGACTAAATCAGGACCTCATCAGGACTAATCCAAGACTATATCATGGACTAAATCAGAACTTACCTAGTACTAAACCAGGACTACATTGTTCATTGTTTATTTATTTGGCTCCTCATAAACTGTCATCAGCCTGGCCAGGACTTTAGTAGACTCATATCAGGGTTTGATTTGGTCTAAATAACATCAAACTAAAATGAGGACTAAACCAGAGCAAAACCTGCTTCAAAAAAGTATAAAACAACACTAATTACCTCCACCCATCTATTTGTTAAACTAAACAACACCTTATATTGTAAATCTTTTTGTTGCAGATCTGCGCAGGGACTCTGGCCTGGCTCCGTCTAGCTCCCGCTCACGTCTGAACCTCCTGCTTCAGTCTCCCAGCGCCAAGTTTCTCACCAGCCCCGACTTCTTCACTGTGCTGCATTCCAACCTTGTATGTACTCCTCTTTTTAATTTAACACATCTCTAGGTTCTTCTAGCACATTTTCTGTTGTCCTTTTATTTAAAGGTTCTGTGTAATGCCAATTGCCATTTAACAACTCCAGTTGGCAGGTTTTAGTTCCACTTTCGTCTTGAATCGTTTGCTGCAATTTTCAAGGTATCAAAAGTAGTTAAAAGAGCCAGAACAATGCATTATATAATACCTTTAAAACAATAGCTCGAAGTTACCTAAAATAATACAGACAGAAAAAGGACATAGGGTCTGCTCTATAGTGCACCGTTGGTAACATTTCTTTGAACCTTGATCTTAACTGGACACTTAAAGGTGAACTCTGTAACTTTTCTGATGTGGGTCTTTTTGTTATCCTTGTCTCCATGGCAATCATGCTGAATTACAGGTCTTTTATTGTTCAAAAACATACATACTTACTGTGAATGGGGTCACCAATTCAGATATGACTTGTATCTGATACTGTTGTCTGCTTGTCTCACTGTCAAAGATAGTTTTGATATTATAATTAGGGGTGTCAAATTATCGCGTTAATTGCGATTAATTAATTACAGTCATATTTAGCGCGTTATGTTTTTTAATCGCGTTAATCTAATTTTTAATCTAACTTTACTGTTTCTGTATGTGAGTTGCTTTATTATAAAATCTGTTTTTATGTGTTGTTGGGACAACAACACATAAAAACACATTTATACATTTTTTTTATTTTGGTAATTCCACTCATTGCTGGAAACCCACACAAAACGCGCGCAGTAAGAGCGACGTAAACGTCACGTTAACGTTGGCGGCGTCAGTCACACAATGGACGAGGTTGAAGAGCCAGTAGAACAGAGTCAGCAGCGCACAGGTAAAAACGCATTCATGTCTTGGAAATTATTCTAAACAGTTTCTTATTCATGGAGACTTGGGCTCAACAGCCAATTTAGGGAGATTTGTTAAACAATAAATGACTTTATAAAGTCACTTTTTTTGTTCTATATCAGTCTTTTGATCTGCCACAATAATGTAATAATGAATTTAAATGAAAATACCTCAAATTGAAGGCTTTTCTCAGCAATTTTAGGTGAGATTAAAATGAGATTAATTAGATTAATTAATTACAGATCATAATTAATTAATCTCTCAATTTATTTTATCGCATGACAGCACTAATTATAATATTCAAGGCGAGCCAAGTAATAACATCTCCACTAAGAGAAGTAGGTAACATGCTGGCCCACTGCCTGAAAAGTTCCATAGTGCACCTTTAAAGTGTCCCAAAATACCTCCTTACACAAAAATATAAGAAGTAACTAAAAATAAAAAAAAATACCTTTTATATACACTGAATCCTCAACTCTCTTACTGTCTCTCCCTCCCTCTCTCTCTCCTTCTCTCCCCTGCCTCGTTATCTTCTGCCCCCTGCGGTGTATCTCAGAGTGCCTACCGTATGTTCACCACCAACACGTGTCTGAAGCATATGATCAGTAAAGTCCGCCGTGATGCGCACCACTTCGAGCGTTACCAACACAACCGCGACCTGGTGGCCTTCCTCAACATGTTCGCCAACAAACAGCTGGAACTGCCCCGAGGCTGGGAGATGAAGCAGGATCACACTGGCAAGGTACGGACCACTACAAAGTTCTACACATATTTTAGTGAATTATTTGCATTATTTTATGATTAAGCACTTTTGTAAATGTACAGTATTTGAGACTGCCAAAGTTTAGGTTAAACAAAAGTGGTCTAGTTATTGAATTAAAGTGTAGAATTTACCTGTGATGTTTAAAATTAAATTCATAGGGTTAAACTGGAGATAAATGATGTTGATTATGACATCTAACATAGCTGGAACTAAACCCGGAACAAAATCTGAACTATACCAGGTCTTAAACAGGACTAGAGCAGGACCAAATGAAGTCTACATCAGGACTAAACTAGGATACAACCAGGTAATGGGGATCCAATTAATAAATAATAAACAATGTAGTCCTGGTTTAGTAATGGCTATGCTCTGGTTTAGTCCTGATGAGGTCCTAGTTTAGTCCTGATTTGGTCCCAGTGTCAGCCAGAGACAGGACAAGAGCAGGACCTGACGAAGTCCACCAGGAGTAAGTTAGGATCTGACCAAGACCAAACCAGGACTAGTTTTAACGGCGCACAAGTCAACACATTTTCATTTTTGGTTGGTGTTAAAAAAAATAAAATAAAAAAATTAAACCCATATTGGAGTACACTTATCAGATGCATGTCAGATTGAGATCAATACTCAGGATGTATTGTGGAACACCTGAATAATACTAATAACCTATGGTGTGGTTTCAGCCTTTTTTTGTGGATCATAACTCCCGGGCCACCACCTTCATAGACCCCCGTCTGCCCCTCCAAAGCTCTCGACCGCCTAGTATCCTTGCTCACCGGCACCACCTCACACGCCAACGCAGCCACAGTGCCGGAGAGGTCAGCCCACGGAGACTGGTAAGACACACATAGATCCACAGATCATTAGTGTATAACAGAGCCACCCCAGTGTAGTTTAGCATACAAGCGATACACTAGTAAGGTCCTTAGCTTGAAGTTTATTTGCCTTTATATTTTGGCCATTGCTTTCTAATGACCTGAAATGCCAATCCATATATATCTATTTTATATCTATGACACTTAATCCAACTTGCCCCTAGTATCTGTGTACATTGTGTGTGAATGGGTGAGTGGTCCCTTTCCACTGCACATAATGTAACTGGCATTTTACTAAATTATCTTACTGAATTTCCTTGATTGCAAATGCTCCAGTATCTATAAAAATCCATTATAGTCTGCACTTAGTATTATTTGACACCTTTTCAGATTTTTTATTTAATTTAATTTTTTATGTTAGGCTGGTGAAGACCCTCGTCACCCTGGCCCCCCTGTCCTCCCACGCCCGTCCAACACCTTCACATCCTCCAACCGAGCCCAGTGCCAGGACGTGGTGCCAGTTGGTCAGTAAACATCACCCATTCTCCATTTTGTAAGACCTGTAATGAGTTTTCTCTAACCGTGGGTGACTTTACTCTCCCAGCTTACAATGATAAGATTGTGGCGTTTCTACGGCAACCCAACATCTTTGAGATCCTGCAGGAGAGACAGCCTGACCTTAGCCGCAATCATTCACTCAGGTGTGTGAATAAAGTGGTTTCAAATAATACATGTTCACTTTCATACTGAGAGCTCAAGTTGACAAGTTCAACCAACCAAGTCCTTATATGAAGACTTCAACACATTATTTTTCACAATTTCACTTGTTTGGATTTACTTAGTTAGAATGTTTTTATACATATTTTTACAACTTCTTGTAATGTATAACTTCAACATTTTTTGTAATACCATGAACAAATATCTCAGAATAAGTAACAAAAATAATCTTATTACAATGACGTAAAGCAAAAGAAGAAATACCAGAATTACCCATAAGTGACACCATAAATAAATAAATAAATAAATAAATAAAAACCCTCAAAGAACAATATTCTCAATTCTCATGTAGATATTTTGTTTTTTTACAGTGTACAGTTGAAGTCTTCATATCCATGGTTGTCACTTCCTGTTTATAGGCGCCATTTTGAGTACTTTTCACCATTTAAATAATATAATAGTTTGTTTTGACTCTTTAATTGATATGGCGACGGTCTTACCTTGTCTTCAGTCTTAAACCTACGGACAAGGATTTCAGTCGACAGAGACTCGCTGTTGCCGTTTATGATTTCTATAGTGATTAATGTGGTTACTATGACAACAGGGAGAAGGTGCAGCTGATCCGCACAGATGGGGTGTCGGGTCTGGCCAGGCTGTCAGGAGATGCCGACCTTGTGATGCTTTTGAGGTGAGATCATGGTTCTCGCTTCCTTTGCCAAAGGCTTGCGTCCTTCCTCTTATATAAATATACCTCTATCCTGTTTGCTAATGGTCTGCTGCTTTCTCATTGTTCCAGTTTGTTTGAAGATGAGGTTATGTCCTATGTGCCTCCACACGCCTTACTGCACCCCAGCTACTGCCAGTCACCGCGGGGATCACCGGTCTCCTCCCCACAGAACTCACCGGGTAACCACATTAACATAGGCACATGACTTTCTTTTTGCAGGTTTATGTAAAATGCATATGAGTTTATACATTTCTTTGTTTTTCTCATGATTGCTTATTGTACCTGTGGTAAATATTTACTGTAGTTTTGTATTGTATATTTTGTATGGCACTTAAATGAGGGTCCGCCACCATGATGTTGTTGCCTTGCCTGGAATTTTTCACAGTATGATATTAAACTTAAAGCACTAAGCCGATTTACAAGTCCTAAAAAACAAAAACACCTAAAATTAAATAATAAGCAAGTGTAACGCCATACTGTGGTGCTTTCCAGGGAAGGCAATCTCCAAAGCATAGCTCCATGAACATGACCAGGTGCTGGACTCTTACCTTTATTTTAAAAAATCGTTAATTAGTTAAAAGTAGAGCTAAGTTCTATAAATGAATCTCTCTATGTTATCCATCCAAACTGTAGAGACAAATTAGACACAAGGAGCACTTTTTTTTGACGGTTTTAAAGTTCATGTAGTAAATTAAAGGCTTAATACCTGTATTCTTCAAATTATTCTATTGTGTAAATTAGACAAACTTTGGTCCTTGATTACAACATGACCAATATCCAACTAGGAAGTATATATAAACTGGCAAAAACTAGGCAAGATTATCAGCAAATTCTAGTGAAATGTCTAGTCTATTCTACCTGTATAGTGATTCAGACACCCACTCCTGTCAATATAACCATTTTATCTTGTTTTTATTTTCTAACAGGTACCCAGAGAGCCAACGCCAGAGCTCCAGCCCCCTACAAGAGAGACTTTGAGGCTAAATTACGCAACTTTTACAGGAAGCTAGAAACAAAAGGCTATGGACAAGGTCCAGGAAAGCTCAAGTATGTCATGTACTGTAGATGGCATCATACTTGTTTATAGATAAGTTTTCAGTAAATCTTTATTTTTTTCTTAGACTCATCATTCGGCGAGATCATCTTTTGGAAGATGCTTTCAACCAGATCATGTGCTATTCCCGAAAAGATCTCCAGCGCAGCAAACTCTACGTCAGCTTTGTCGGAGAAGAAGGGTGAGTGTGGAACGTGTTGATGGAAAACTGCTTTCTGAAAAATATCTCTCAATGTAAATGAAGAGTTAAAACTAGCTGAACTGTGGGCTGAGTGAAGTTGTCAAAATAAGTGTTTTTCAGATACAGGCCTGTTGATAGAAATTTAGAAGAAGTCTGAAGGCAAGACGTCTGACATGGATGCCCCTCTAATAGAAATTATTAGGAAGAGGCTTCAATTCTGGACCCCTAAGACCCTGGAGACCTCTTTGTCCCCCACTCGACTGTTCAGATACTTAAACTGAAATTAGAATTGAAACTAGATACTCAAATAAATAAATAAATAACTTGTGTATTTTTCAGTTTGGACTACAGTGGGCCTTCCAGAGAGTTCTTCTTCCTCGTTTCCAGAGAGCTTTTTAACCCGTACTATGGTCTGTTTGAGTACTCCGCCAATGACACCTACACGGTCCAGATAAGCCCTATGTCCGCCTTTGTCGATAATCACCACGAATGGTAGGTTCATTGTGTACATAATCTGTTTTTTTTTTGACAATACCTGGGTTGTAGTTGACTAAAGAAATTCTTAATGAACTAAAGACATGTTCTGCTTATCGATTACATGCCTAAGAAGAGGTATTTCTGAGTGTCTAACCTAAATTGCTCTCCCAAGACTACAATTGCACAGGAGTTCATGGAAAAACAACTATTTATGCAGAAAGAGGAACTAGGAAACAGTGTATTTATATAAAGACAAATAAAACCTGTGAATCATGAATTTAATCTGCCCTTTTACATATAAATACCAACAAATAAATAGATCTTCAGTTTACTCTCTCACTCACTTCTCTTTTCTGTTGCTGTACCATATAAATCCTTATAGTCCAAAGAAAATCATTTCTTTAAGATTCATTTTGGTCAATTAAGACACAGACTAATCGACTAAGCCACCCTTGACAATACACTTTTGCAGGAGATAAAATACTGATACTCTACTGATACTACTTTTTTTTTAAATTTAATTTTTTTTAATTTTAGGTTCAGATTTAGTGGTCGTATTCTGGGTTTGGCTTTGATTCACCAGTACCTCCTGGACGCCTTCTTCACCAGACCCTTCTATAAAGGCCTGTTGCGCATGTATGTCTTATCCCATCATTATCTAAATTGGATTGTTCTTATTTATTGGGAACTTAACCTAATTGACTTGGTTGACTGGTTTAGCCCATGCGAGCTGAGTGACCTGGAGTACCTGGATGAGGAGTTCCACCAGTCTCTCCAGTGGATGAAGGACAATGACATAGAAGACATGTTGGACCTCACCTTTACTGTCAACGAAGAGGTCTTTGGACAGGTCAGCCCAAATCACTCGGATTGAAGTATTTAAGGCAAAATTACAGCAACCATATTCAGTTTAAGGAATTTATTATGCAGTTGTATTATTATTTATTTATTTTATATATTTTTGTTCAATGTATGTATGTGTAACTGCGTCTAATGTTGAGAATGTTATAAGAGAGTCCAATGTCAGACATTTTAATTGTCTATTTACTTATTGGGTGTTGTTACTTAGGTGCAGTAGGTAACTTTTCTGGTAAGAGTCCAGCACCAGGTTGTGTCCATGGAGATATTTAAGGGAGATGGCTTTTTCCTGGAATGCACCACAGTATGGGATTAAACTTGTTGCTTTGCATTGCCTGGAAGTTTACATCTCCATGGTAGCGAACTCTCCACCTGGAAATTTGCACAGTCCACCAAATAAAAAAAGTCCCAAAAAAAAAAAAAAGATTGCAAATGTTTTTCTTTTGTGTTTGATTAGAATTGATTTAAAAAGTACTGTATTTCTGCTTTTATGCAAGTCAATGATTCCAAGTTGGATCCAAAAAATGTAAAAATAGCTTATTTTCTACTATGAAAAACGTTCCGTCTTGTCATAACCTCCAGTAAGTTGCTATATAAAGAGTCTGTTGTTTAGATCACAGAGAGAGAGCTGAAGCCTGGAGGAGCCAACATCCCAGTGACAGAGAAGAACAAGAAAGAATACATCGAGCGCATGGTGAAGTGGAGGATAGAGAGGGGCGTGGTGCAGCAAACTGAAAGCTTGGTCCGCGGATTTTTTGAGGTAATTTTGTCACTTGTCAATATTGCATAACTTTTCTGGTGGATGGTCCAATACCTACTTTATTCCATGGAGATGTTTGGTCTCCATAAAGATAGAAACATTTAATACCATACTATGAAACATTTCAGACAAAGTACTAACATTTCTGTGGAGAAGAGTTATTTAACGGACCCTCCACCAGAATAATTACACAGTACACCTCTAAACTACCACATTTTTTATTTAGCATGACTTGCAATTTAAATGTGATGTTTTTGTCAGGTGGTTGATGCCAGGCTTGTGTCTGTGTTTGATGCTCGAGAGCTGGAGTTGGTGATCGCTGGCACAGCTGAGATCGACCTGTCAGACTGGAGGAACAACACGGAGTACAGAGGAGGTAGGAATACAATAAAAAATCTTTACTGAATAGTTAAAGAGTAATAAAAAAAAAAGTTTATATTCGTATGTGTATATTTAGTCACAAATGCATCAAGGGGGTGGTTCCATATTCAGTTTCAGTCACTGCTGGAAAACTGCAGAAGTTGTCTAGGCCATGTGATTAGGACAGCAACTAACAATTGTTTTATTCATTCATTTAATTATTATTATTCATTATATTTTTATCCTCCTACCTAGGTTACCATGACCACCACATTGTAATCCGCTGGTTCTGGGCAGCAGTGGAGCGGTTCAACAATGAGCAGAGACTACGACTGCTGCAGGTTAGTCTTTTGTAGATTTTATATTTATCTATTTGCTCTTTTTGCCATTTTGTTTGAACTTTTTGTGGTTTTAGTTTGTGACAGGGACCTCCAGCATCCCTTATGAAGGATTTGCAGCACTAAGAGGCAGCAATGGACCTCGGAGATTCTGTGTGGAGAAGTGGGGCAAAGTGACCTCCCTGCCCAGGTAACTACTCAAACTAATATAACTTATACTAATAGTTGATCACAGAGTAGAATTTTAGGGTTTGCCCACTTTAAGTTAGTGGGCAAACCCTAATGGGACCCTAATGGGATATGTATACAGTGTTTTAGTAGTATCGTGTATGGTTCTTTTTTAATTTTTGTGCAAACTATGTACACTTTCAACTTTCTGGTCAAAATCAATCAAAAATGTGTGCTGCCACCAGTGGCAATTTCAAGTACTATGTGACATCACCCAGGACTGCCCTGATTCCAGCCAGGTGTTTCTGATTACAAACACTTGGCTGCAGGGACGGACTTTGACACGTGTACACCTGTTAGACCAATCACACTGCTCCTTATATATCCAGACTCTACCCCTCATCTCCCCTCAGTCTTTTCTTTAATCCTCCAGGTACTTTCCGGTTTAGTAACTCTGAAATGTGATTGTGCGGGGAGTTTAGGCTTTCGTCCCACTTTAAAGATTGTCACTTAAATAATAATCACTGACACATACTACTGTTGTGTCCTTGGGCAAGACATTTCAACCATCTTGCCTCCAGTGTTTGTCCTATAGAGGCAGATGGATGTGATATTTTGACATATATGAACTTATTTATTTAAAATGTGGGACTATACTCATTTTAATGTTGCATACTATACATAAGAGTAGAAATACTATGTCTACTAAATACTAGGTCAGATATCCAGTTAACATCAGCCATTTTATGTTACACACTAAAATTTTTTCTGCTTTGTTTTTGTTTTTTTCTCATGTTCAGGGCTCACACTTGCTTCAACCGTCTAGACCTGCCACCTTACCCATCTTTCTCCATGCTTTATGAGAAGATGCTGACCGCTGTTGAAGAAACCAGCACTTTTGGCCTAGAGTGATATGAATTTATTACATGCCCATATCTCTACAGTGCGGAGCGGAATTTGAAATACTGAACAATGGCACTGGACTCCACTTTATAGACTCTTGTGTTAATTTATTATGGATGCACCATTGCTTTTAAAAACATCAGTCTTTTCTCCTACTGCAAATCAGGACTATGAACCTACTTTGCTTTTTTGGACCAACACAATTTAAAATATTCATAAGGAACATATTTATCCGGATTTATTGGTAACATGAAAAAGCGACCACTGCCACCTCTGCTTTGTGGCTTCGGAACTGAAGAACTGAAAAAGGCCTATTTGGACCTAATTTTTAGCTTAATTAGCGCTTTAATTGTTTTACAGCATCTCCTAAAAGCCTGTTGTGATAAATGCATTTCCTATTTACAGTCTTGGATTACTGTCGGCGGTAACTTTTGAACTTTGTGGAGTTTTTCAGTGAATGGCTGACTAAAGTCCAAATTCAAGTTTTGGTATCGTTGTTATGGTATTTTCATCAAAAATATCAAAACTTCATAAATAGCTTTTTCTAAATGTGTGGTCGAGAAGTGATTGTAACAGAACTAAAGTGAACATTTGTAATCTTTGGCAAATTTGACATGAAGAAAATAATTGTTACAAAATGAATAATTATATGAAACAGTATAATGCATATTGATGTTAATTTATTTCCTAACTGACAGTGGTTGTGACAGTTGTTTTCTAAGTTATTGATCTATATTTGCAGGGAAGATATTTTGAAGAACATACATTCAGAGATGCAAAACAGATTGAAAAATCTAACTGTAAAATGTAAACTACTTATAGACCTTCAATAGCTACAGTTTCCCTCAGACTATAGACTACATTTATTTGTTTGCAGATAATTATAAGATACTTGCATCTAAAGCTTACACACAACTTTATTATTTATTTTACAATCTACATTTTTATTTCCGATGTCATGTATGCATATTTTAAAGTTATATTCCAATAGATTTTTATCTACATTGTGTCACCACTTTGAATTCACTTTAGTTAACCAGTAATTCATTTATTACCACAAAGCATAATGACCAAGTATGTTCTTTATTAAAGGTTGCCATTTTTTGTTTTTTCCCCAACAAAAATATACCTGGAATTGTGAGTGTTTAACACAGAAATCCTACATATTTAGGCTGAATTCTTCTCTTAAAAACACTCTTGTTCAACCATGTGATGTTATTTGGTAATACAGGAACACCACACCTTCACTAAAATAATTTGGACGATTTCAGACCTTGAATTGCCATTTTCTGCTAAACAAAAGGTAAAATATTAACTTGAAAATTATCACTACAAGGTGGAATGGGGCATTTTGATCTTTTCACATGCAGACAGACTAATAATGTAGGATTACTGAAATGTGTGAATGAAACAAAACACAACTCCATGTATGTTTTTTATGAGGAAACAACATTGTAACATGGCTTAAAGCTCATAAGAGTTGCATAATATATGACCTTTAAGCAAATCACATGTATTACACACTAGTGACATGTGCATCATTGTTTGTTAGTCACAACTCTGCACAAAGAATGTAAACATAAATGTAAAAATACACGTTTATAAATGCCATATAGTGATCACAAGTTTATTTATTGGTAGATTATATTCCCTCAAGTCATAGGCCTATTAACACAATCAGGTTGAGTCACCATTTGATTATTTATTACACATGGTTATATTTAAGTTTCACATATTAAAACTTGTAAAGAAATGTATTGCATTAACATTTCCACATACTATTGCACTGCCCTTTTGTCAAACAGAATGTACCAAAGTTCTTAGACCAGGCTGCCACCATCTGTAACTAACTCACTGTTGTGTTAGCACCTTCAGTAAAATATCACCAGAAATGTCAATGATGTCGTCTTTTTACTCTTATTATAAGAAAAAAAGTTGTATTTTAATAACCACAAAAATAATAATGCAGGACCTATTATTGAATTGGTCTGCAGTTTAATATTCCACCGCTAGAGGTCGACACAGTGAAAAATAACATACCTGCAAATGTTTGAGGCTCCCGTATCTTTTTTATCTGACTTTAAACTGTACTTTTTTTTTGTTTTGTTTTTGTTTGTTTGCTTTTTATAAATGTACTAGTATAGGTAGACGAAAACATTTTTGCTCGACTAAAGAGGTGTCCTCACAATCAATTAGCCAATTAAAAAGGAGTGTGGCCACCACTAATATTACTAATATTATTACTATTACTACAGTTTAGAAAGACTAATACAACATGAAGTTTTATTTAGCTATGTTTTATTGTTCATGTCCAGAACAGTGAGAGGGGTGAGAGAGGCTCTAGATGCACAGGAGCCTCCTGTACCACCTCCTCTTTTTCTTCTTCCGCTCCTTCTCCAGCTCCTGCTCCAGCGCCATGCTCACCATCTTTGGAGCAGTAGGGAGAGCTCTGTGTTCAGCTTCTCATGGGTGTTAAGCAGAGCTGTTTTCTCATCCTCTAAAGCAGTCTTCATCTGATTTTCCTGCTCTACCTGCTGGTGTAGAGCCCTGGTCTTTACAATCAATTCAACAATTCTTCCCTAGACTTTTGTGTTTCTACATGAAGACTAGTCAGTGAGTTTACCCACTCATGAAAAACTAGCTTGGAAACTTTTTTTATAGCTACTTTTTTGCGCTATTTTTGTTCTTTTTTCAAATAATCCTGAATGAAACAAAGACAGGTTATTTTACGTTTTTTAATTAATTTACAGCTTCATTTCTCAAGCAGTATGTTACAAAAACTATAAAAATTTGTTACAAAATTCTAAAAAAGTAGTTACAAAAAGGATTAAAACCAAAACAAGTGATAAAACTATTTTCAAAAGGTTTTATAAAAATATTCAAAGTAAAGAATTTAAGCAAAAAAATACCACAATTCCGCCAGAAATATGTACTATTTATGGTAATGAATGTTGTCACGCTAACCTTGAATTGTTTTTGTCTAGAACTGAGTGTTTCAAAGATCTTTCACAGTATATGCATAATTATATTTTTACTTTGTTTTTGTCAGGCGCCATATCTCATCAATTGTTCATGTGGCAATCCCGCTCACTGAGAGGAGAGAGCCTATCGAACAGTTCATTACTTCTTGGTCGGCTTAATTGACAGGTTGATTGGTAAGTAAACAGAAAGTGGATCCATCTGTTACGGAAGCATTTAACCCATGCAGATCAGCAGGTAAGTGCCTGACCTGAGATTGGTTTTGGTCTAAATTACAAACCAATGCACACTGTTGGTACTGCTTGTGTTCCCCTCTAAAGTTTCACAAAACAAGTTTTCTTGATGACTTTTTTGCAGAACTCTCATTTTTCACTGGGGTGCGGTTACGTAAAGAGCTATTTTCCTCCTTTATGTTATTCTTAAGTGGTGTTATTCTGCAGAAATACCATAAATAAGTATGGATAAATACAACATAAAAGTAAGTAAATTATTTAAGTAAGCAAAACCATCTTACCCATTTCCATTTTCCATGTTCTTGTGCTCTCTCTGGACACTGTGAAATGTAACAAATCTATATATAACAATGTGTAATAATGAATACTTCACCTAATACCGCTGTCTGAACAAAGCTTTAGTACCTACCTCTCCTTGTTATGGTTCTTCTTGACCAACAGCACAGCAGCAACAATACCCACCACCACAGATCCGCAGCTCAGAAATATACACGGGGCCAAGTCTAAGAGAGAACATAAAAGCTCTGAGGATGGATTATTACAGACACACATCAGAGTCAAACTAAACTTACAAGGATCCATAGCACTTGGTCCTGAGGCAGTGTTTCGCATTAGTTTAATATCTGCGGAAGCCACCAAAGCAAAAAATACCTGTTTATTTATATTTCATATTCTTGTTTGTGATCTGAACTTGTGTGAAAGGATTCTCCCACCTGGGACAGTTGTATTGACTTGCTTCACCTCAAATGGTGATGTTCCAGAGCAGGTGATGTGTGTGTCTCTGTGTGATATCACAGCAGTGGAGACAACTGTCACTGTACCATTAGAGTTTGTCACTGAGCTGTTGTGTGTCATGTGTCTCTGTGGGACATGTAAGGTGATTTTCGGAGCAGGACGTCCAGTGGCCGAGCAGGACACCACCTGCTCCCCTGTGGAATTCAACGAGGTCACATTCAGGGTGGGCCCATATAGCTCTGCAAAGAGAAGATATCTGGTCTAAAAAAAACAATCGCATTGGCTTATATTATTGCACACTGCTGTAAATGACTGAAGTGAGTTCTTACCATACATCTGAAGGCAAGTTCTGCCTGTGTTGGCCACATCAGAGGAGGTGATAAACAGACAGAGGTAACAGCCCTCGTCCTGCTCTGTCACATTTTGGACCACTAAAGAGCAGTTCTTGAGCCCTGCTCCTGTGAGCCTGAACCTGTGGGAGAATTTAGGGTGGTGTTTGTGTTGGGATAAGAGGCAGGTGGCCACAGTGACCGCCTCTTCAGGCAGAATCTTCTGCCACATGACCTGCAGCACGTCTGAGGAGAATGGGAGAGGACACTGGAAACGGGCCTCCTCTCCAGCCTTTACTACTACATCCACATGGGCTTTGATGTCTATCTTTAAACCTGTAACACAGACTAGATTCAACACACATTTCAAGTTTCTCTTGTATACTAGTTTGTTGTTTATGATGATTATGTAAAAGTATGGCAACCTCTTTAGCTTCATTGTATGGAAGATCATTTGTTTCTAACTTAGGAACAAACAAAAAGGCTGCAGGGAATCAATCTTTGGTCAGAATTGGTCAGAACTGGCCTCATTAAAACCTCATCTCCTCAATTCCTTAACTCTAAATCACAGAAGAGAAAGGCTAACAGGAAACAGCACACATGATTGATTGCTTATACTTGAAAATATGTGTTGAATATTTAAAAGGTTACTTTTTGTATTTTGAATTTTCAGCTACTAACATTCAGACTGGAAATATATATATATATTTTTCAGAGTTAAAATATTGAAAGTGAGTAATTCAGCGCCATTTAAAATTCAAAATCTGATGTAACAAATAATCTTCTGTACACTGGTCTTTTATTTGCACAAGAATCGCCTTAGCAGCACTGATATATTCTGCATCAGTTTCAAAATATTTCTCCAGTAAGTCAAAAGTAATGAGTCAAACAATTAGCTACTTTAGTCAAATGAAACTGCTGCTAATGTGAAGTTTGGTTTTAGTTATGATCTGATCAGGAAGTCAAAACATCAAGCTATACACGTTTCTGCATAGATCTACTAGGCTACAGACATACAGATAATACTGAAGATTCTTATAAAGGTAGGTGTAGTTTTACCTTCTAGAAAAACAGCAGTCATTAAAAGAACAACGAAGCCCGATGCGCAAACGATTAAATCCATGTTTGCGCCTGTTTTTAATAAATACTGTCCCGCTGAATTTTGAATATGGAGATCCCGCCTTGTCCACATGGGCCGTGAAAGTGAAAGTAATGTGCACTGGTGGCAGGACGACAAAAAGCTCGGAGTTCTACCCACCAGAGGGCGCCATGACCAAACGGTTAAACGCCCCACCTTCCCATTGAGCGTTTTCATGTTGGTCTAATTCAGTGCTTCTCAAATAGGCGCGCCCCCCCTGGGGGGGGCGCGAGGCTCCGTCAAGGGGGGCGCGTTTGACCTCGGGGAACATGCTTTTTTATTTTTTATTTAGATTTTTTTTTACTGTCTTAAGGGCCGTTCACACCAAAGCGTCAAAAAACGCCTTGACGCCTCTATTTGGAGCCTTTGCATTTGAGTTTAGACGCCCCCGACGCGCGTCTTTGACGCCGTGGACGAACGGGACAAAAATACTTGACGCGCGTCCGTTGCCCTGGAAACAAGAGCCCGGTCCCGGTCTTTTCCCGAAACAATGTCAGACCAGACTGAGAGAGTGTTTTTATGACATAAAACATCAACGGAGGAGATCGGGTCGACGACTGGGGCGTATATATATTTATACTCCGCTAATGACACTGGATCAGTCCCGGTCTAGTCCTGGTCTAATACCGGTCTGGTCCTGGTCTAATCACGGTCTAGTCCCGGTCTAGTCCTGGTCTAATCACGGTCTAGTCCCGGTCTAGTCCTTGTTTAGTCTCGGTCTAGTCTCGGTCTAGTCTCGGTCTAGTCCTTGTTTAGTCCCGGTCTAGTCCTGGTTTGGTCCTGGTCCGGTCCTGGTGTAGTCCTCGGCTCGGTGATTGTGGCGTATATATTTATTCTCCGCTCGTGTTTGTGGTTCTCGTTCTGGTTCTCGGGTCTTTCTTCCTGATAATAACGTCGCTGCGTCACTGGATACTCGTCCCTGATTGGTTGACGCGGCGCGTCTGACGCGAAAAGTTCAGCATTTTCAACTTCTTGACGCTGACGCCTTGGACGCGCGTCTTGGCCGCTGACGCCAAAACGCTCAAGACGCGCCGCGCTGACGCCAGATTCGCGCCGCGCTGACGCCGAAAACGCGCCGCAAAAACGCAGGACGCTCTAGTCGCGCGTCCACATAGACTTTACATAGAAAGTGGACGCTTTGACGCTTTGGTCTGAACGGGCCTTTAGAATAAAGTGCAATTGCACTTCCACTACATTAGGGGGCAGAGCGCTCTCATTGGCAGAGTGTGCGCAGGGAGCATTCGCTCGGTGGTGTAGGAGTTTTGTTTGCACTGAGCATGCGCGCTTTGCACACAGCACAGAGTTTGAGTATGAAGTGTAGACACGAAGCGTAGCAGACGCTCAAGTGACACCATGAAAAAATATTTAACAGGGATGAGAAGACAGGTGGAGAGAGACGGAGATAAAGAGACAAACAAAAATCTCCCGAAAGCTAAGACGAGGAAATATGACGAAGCGTATGTAGCGCTTGGCTTCACTGTGACTACGGTGGGAGACGAGGAAAGACCGGTGTGTTACTGTGTCTAAAAATGTTGGCAGCGGACAGCATGAAGCCCAATAAATTAAGGCGTCACTTAAATACATTACACCCCAATCACTCTGATAAGCCGCTTGAGATTTTTCAGCGAAAACGTGCCGAATATTGCCGACAATCATCCCGCTTGTGACTGCTACTTCAGTAAACCAGCGAGCATTGTTGGCGTCATATAAGGTGGCAGTGTTACGCAGAGGTGTACTTATAACAATTTTATAGACAAATGATACTATCTATAGTCACGCGGGGGGCGCGAGATGTTTTATTCGTCCTAGGGGGGGCATGACAGAAAATAATTGAGAAGCACTGGTCTAATTATATTCTTCTCAGATAATTGTGAATTGTTGGAAATTCTTTGTTTGAATGCCACTGACATTAAAGGAAATAAATTCACACAACAATGTTTAGTTGCTTAAATCTTATATATTAATAAATACATCTAGATATATAGCTTTTTAAAAATACATACATTAGTTAAAGTGCCAAAGAGTGCTTGGGAATATGGGGAATTAGATTAAATAACAAACAAACAAACAAACAAACAAACAAACAAACACCAAAACTACATAGACTGTTAACGAACTGGAATTTACAGACTGTTAATTCCCGAAATCATATTATTAATCACTTTCCTTAACACTTTCTCAAAAGTAAATACAGTGCTCATCTTTGACGTGGACATGATTGTGATTATAGTCATTTCATATCACATTTTGTTTACAGCTTGGTAGATGATTTAACCTGAAACACACAATAGTTTTAATAATTACCTCATTATCATCACAACAAAACATAGAAAACGTGTGCTTACCTTTTTAAAAGAAAAAGAATACCAGCAAAGATCAGCAAAATGACACAAATGCTGATAATAACAATGGCTGTGTCACTTGTGACATCTAGTGGACAAAAAAGACACGGGTCAGCCAGTTCTTAGTCGTGGTTTAGGGTCAAAGTATTGAGTACACTTCGTGATAAACTCCCTAATCTGTCAAACGCAGTAACCCATGCTACATTTATTTCCTCCAGGGCTATTATAGATCAGGGAGGGTGTCACATAGAAACCTACGTCTAAAAGTGGAAATGAAACTGAAAGATGAATCAGCTGATTGTTTGCTGTACTCAGATCAAGTACTTACCGTAAATTCAAGCTATTCTTACTTTCATGTATGATTAATTGCTTACATGTATGATTGTTACTAGTAGTCTTATTCTATATAACCACTTCACTTTATAAATATAATTTGATAGAATACGGTGCATAGGCTCTCACTACATGTAACTTTTCTGGTAGGTGGTCTGCAATCTGTTTTTTCTCGATTGTGATGCTATTGCTTTGCCTATAATGTTCCACAGAATGGCATTAAACAGTTGTTTTTTATTGTTGACAAAAAAAGAAATATGCCCAAGAATACCTTGAAAGTGCAGCAGACCCTCTCCACAGATCTGACTTGGTTAAATCTGAGCTTTGTTCCATGATTTTAAAGCCATACTGTGGAACATTTTAGGAAACATTTTAGCAAGAACATCTCCATGGAGAAATGAAAAGTTACGTAGTGAGCCCCGAAATGCAAGTTTAAGTGACAAGTACCACTTTTAGTATTCTTCTTAATTCTTGTATAAGTAATGCTCTCTTTCTTCTCTCCTCTCATCCCAGGATTGATGAGACAGTGGACATGTCCACTCCAGTCCGGAGACAGCTGCAGAGTCACATTTGTGCTGCTGGTGAGTGACTGGTCCACATTGGTCATCACTAACGTTTGGGATTTCTCCACAACTGCTACATCTTTTGAATAATCCCACTGGAGTTTTGGAGCTGGTTTACCAGTGGCAGAGCAGCTAAATATTACTTGTATGTCTTTGTTCTCAGGTTCGTCACTGGGCTCAAACACCTGAGTTTTGACATCTGATACCCCTAAAAAGGTAAGAACATTGTATTAAAATATATGAAAATTGTAAATTGTAAAATGAAGACAACAGACATTTTGGACCTTGCACTTTGAGACAAGTCTGGTGTCTTTTGGAGCCGCTGGGATAAGCATTAAATGAACACACGTAGCAGCTTTCATCTGCCCATGTCAGATTTCTCACAGTTATAGATGAGGAGTGGAGAGACGCCTCTGTGAATAGGATTTTCCCCTTGTATGGGTCATTCACCTGCTCCCCAAAACGCTTACTGTAGGTGGCCAAGTTCTCTATGGGATTATCCTTAAAGACTCGCTGCCATGTGACTTGGAGTACGTCTGTTGGGTGAAAATGTTTTTGTTTATAATTTTGTTTCACCTTTTAAAAATCCATTTTAAATCCGAACTCTGATAATACCTTTTGGGTCCTCCAGTTTGCATTTATAGTATGCGTCCTCACCATATTCAGCTGATCTATTTCCATGTCCAATAATCTGTGAAGCCGAGGCTGAATATAAACAGCTGCATGTCAGGTATACAGTCATTAGAAAATGGATTACCTGGTATTTTTTGTAAATTATTTCAAAACAAAAAAACTTTTGTAGTCAAGACAAAAAATAAATAGCAATGAAATGAAATATAAACAATAATAATAATAACGAAATAATATAATAATGAAATTAAAATAAAATAAAATAAACAAGCAAATTAATAAAATCAGTGAAATAAAATAATAATAAAAGTATATCATACAGAATATATAAGCGTCCTGTCATAGAATATATGACACTCACCTTTAAAAGCCAGGTACATTGTGATCAGAAATGCGCACCACATCCCTCTATAAAGCTCCATTTGTTTCTGTTTGGTTGTGACATAGCTGTTTTAAAGGACTAAAACAAAAGTAAAAGTAAGGGGAATTTTGCCTCTCCAGTTAAAGGGCCACGTCACTCTGATCTGCGTTATTTCATATGTATGACATTTTGAGCTTTGGAGATGTAGACAGACTAATAATACAGGATTGCTTAAACATGTGTGAATGAAACAAAACACAACTCTAGGTATATTTTTGATGAGTTAACAGCATTATAACAACTTAAAGCTCACAAGAGTCAGTTTTGTGTAATATACAACCTTTATCAAAAATATCAATACATACTTTGACTCTCAGCTGAGCTACATTAATCACATTTCTGTCACACGTGTCACACCTAAAAAAAGATCATCACTACCAATTAATTACATAGAATTTAACCTGGAACTTGACTGAGGAAAGTACCCAGAAGACTTCTCATGTAATAAACACTAGAACAACTAAAGTAGATTGACACAAGCTGGGAATACTAGCAGGTGTCCCTCTTTGCTGACATTGCTACAGCATTCTTCTGAAATTCTGGAAAAAGGTACAAGGAAATACATTTTCCCCATTATTTGTACACACAACAGTTTACAAGACTATATCCTGCTTTGCTGATGTAACAAAGAAGAAGCTGTAAAGTACCTAAATCCTAAATCAATCTGTTTATTATTTATTATAATGTTAGCTTTCAGTTTTAGTTTTTCTTGTTGCTTATCTTCTGTTTAATACTACATGGCCCTGTTGTGTGATTTTTAATATGGTTTGTACATTATTTTAACTAAGGAATACCCCCCCCCCCCCCCACCCCCACCCCCCTCCCGCATGGCCAAACAGGTTAAAAACTAGTTACATTTGAACATTCCTTCATGTATCTTTATTATTCAAACATTATTAATTTTACTGTTGAATAAAGGCCACTCCTTGTCTCAATAAACATGCCATATGGCTCTATTTGCTCCTCAGTCTAAAAACACAAAAGCACATAGATATTAGCACAATCACATTTTTGATAATAAAAAAATAATAATTATACATTTTTACATTACCACATCTGTTTGTGTCTCCAATTGCTGTCTGCTAAATGAACAACAATACAAACAATAACTGTAATAATGGTAACTGCTGTGAACTTGTGGTGCATTGTGAAGTCAGGAAATGTGACTTACACTTAATATAGGTACAGTATATGCTGTGTTGATGTCTTACCTGTGAAGTTTCTTTTTAACAAAGATTACAAGTATAAGAGGCGCTATGATGATTGTGGTACCAAATAATGCAATCAGCCACAGTAGTTTATGGTGTGGTGTTTTTACAGAATTGCTTCCATTTCCATTTTCTTGAGCTAAAATAAAAGTTTATACAGGTCAATTTAGTGGTAAAAAGTTAAAATGTCAGATTTAGGTTTATAGTCCTGTACCTTCTTTGACAGTGACATTGAGATGACGTCTTAATATGCTCTCGTCTTTTATGCATGAACAGTTGTACATTCCACTGTCTGCTGGTGTTAAATCCATCAAACGGAGGAACACACTGTGATTTTGTACCATTAGTGAAATCCTGGAGTCACATTCAGGTTCATTTTTCTGTCCCTCTAGATAGTTTAATTTACACTCATCTCCATTTTCTTCTTTTTGAATGTGGCAAAGTACATTTGTAATGAAATTGTCTGTATCATTGGTGCAGAGTGGAGTCATGTCTACTTCTGCCCCAATGTGCTTTTCCAAAAACACTACAGCGCAACAACAAATGCACAAAATTAGACAATAGACAGTTATTCAGCACGTTAATCCAACTATAAAAGCCTTATTGATTTACCTGTTGGGTTGCTGAAACACAGGATTTGTTGGAGAAGTTGTAGAAAAAATAGAAAACATATTGCGTCTCTGCACAGCTCCATAGTGCTCGCTCTGTTTTGGTGTGACATGATGAGAACAGAAACTCTCAACCACACTGACAATAGGAAACGACCCCGTATATGTTACATAAAAGCTGTGTAGATTATGTCAGTGCAGTGTTAAAGATGCTCACATTTTTCTCAGTATTTGTTTTTATATATTTATTTACATATATTGTACAAAGACAAATTTTGTATATCCTATTATGAGCCAGTGATAGATATTGATCAGTTCTTCAGTGTACTTTATCCCAAGGCTTCAGTCTATATTAAAATACAGAGACAAACTTATGTTGATGCACTTTGATATGAAGTTTACTGTTCATCAGAATGAATAGTTTTCTCACAAATCATGAACCACTAACTACTATAAAAACATGTCAGTCTTTACTGATTTGTTTAAACCTTTAAAAGCCACATGCATTAAAAATACTACAAATACTACTACAGTACTACTACAACAAATACTATAAATATTACAGATACTAGTACTATTATTACTCCAATTTCCACTACTACATTACTATAACTACTAATACTACTACACCCACCTCGTCCTCGAACACCCACCCCTTGAACTACTTCTACTACTACTACTCCTCCTATTACTACTAAAACTACTACTCTATTGTATACAGTAGTTAATGTCTCTAGTTGGTTGAGAATCACACATCACAAGTTTTCATAGACTGTTTCATTATTGATTTGATGTAAGCCTGAAACTTTCACTAAATCCTCGGCACTAACTGTCTGGTATAGGTCATTTGTGGGCTTCTGAAGTGTTGCATATGTGTCCATTTGATGTTGGTCCATTTCATTTCCTTCCTTTAAAACACGAAGAGCAAACACCAGTTATTTAGACAAAGTATATCTTCTGTTGCCATAGATACAATTATCATTACAATAGTACATGACAATTTTGTGTGAATAAAATCCGCCCTTTGTCCCAATAAGGCACAACAAACACAAATGTACATAGATATTAGCACAATTTTATTAATAAGATGATAATATTTAAAACGTTTACATTACCACATTATACATATCTGTTTGTGCAAGCTGAAGTCAGGAAATGAGACCTACATGTCACAAACCACTGCACCACTTAATATAGGCCTATGTGTATAGAATAATACCATTTCTATTTAAATCATATAATATAAATAATATGTACAAGACTATATGGTATGTTGATGTCTTACCTGTGAAGTTTCTTTTTTAACAAAGATTACAAGTATAAGAGGCGCTATGATGATTGTGATACCAAATAATGCAATCAGCCACAGTGGTTTATGAGCTGGTGTTTTTACAGAATTGCTTCCATTTCCATTTTCTTGAGCTAAAATAAAAGTTTATACAGGTCAATTTAGTGGTAAAAAGTTAAAATGTCAGATTTAGGTTTATAGTCCTGTACCTTCTTTGACAGTGACAGGAGATGAAGTCTTAATATGGTCTCGTCTTTTATACATGAACACTTGTACATTCCACTGTCTGCTGGTGTTAAATCCATCAAACGGAGGAACACACTGTGATTTTGTACCATTAGTGAAATCCTGGAGTCACATTCAGGTTCATTTTTCTGTCCCTCTAGATAGTTTAATTTACACTCATCTCCATTTTCTTCTTTTTGAATGTGGCAAAGTACATTTGTAATGAAATTGTCTGTATCATTGGTGCAGAGTGGAGTCATGTCTACTTCTGCCCCAATGTGCTTTTCCAAAAACACTACAGCGCAACAACAAATGCACAAAATTAGACAATAGACAGTTATTCAGCACGGTAATCCAACTATAAAAGCCTTATTGATTTACCTGTTGGGTTGCTGAAACACAGGATTTGTTGGAGAAGTTGTAGAAAAAATAGAAAACATATTGCGTCTCTGCACAGCTCCATAGTGCTCGCTCTGTTTTGGTGTGACATGATGAGAACAGAAACTCTCAACCACACTGACAATAGGAAACGACCCCGTATATGTTACATAAAAGCTGTGTAGATTATGTCAGTGCAGTGTTAAAGATGCTCACATTTTTCTCAGTATTTGTTTTTATATATTTATTTACATATATTGTACAAAGACAACTTTTGTATATCCCATTATGAGCCAGTGATAGATATTGATCAGTTCTTCAGTGTACTTTATCCCAAGGCTTCAGTCTATATTAAAATACAGAGACAAACTTATGTTGATGCACTTTGATATGAAGTTTACTGTTCATCAGAATGAATAGTTTTCTCACAAATCATGAACCACTAACTACTATAAAAACATGTCAGTCTTTACTGATTTGTTTAAACCTTTAAAAGCCACATGCATTAAAAAATACTACAAATACTACTACAGTACTACTACAACAAATACTATAAATATTACAGATACTAGTACTATTATTACTCCAATTTCTACTACTACATTACTATAACTACTAATACTACTACACCCACCTCGTCCTCGAACACCCACCCCTTGAACTACTTCTACTACTACTACTCCTCCTATTACTACTAAAACTACTACTCTATTGTATACAGTAGTTAATGTCTCTAGTTGGTTGAGAATCACACATCACAAGTTTTCATAGACTGTTTCATTATTGATTTGATGTAAGCCTGAAACTTTCACTAAATCCTCGGCACTAACTGTCTGGTATAGGTCATTTGTGGGCTTCTGAAGTGTTGCATATGTGTCCATTTGATGTTGGTCCATTTCATTTCCTTCCTTTAAAACACGAAGAGCAAACACCAGTTATTTAGACAAAGTATATCTTCTGTTGCCATAGATACAATTATCATTACAATAGTACATGACAATTTTGTGTGAATAAAATCCGCCCTTTGTCCCAATAAGGCACAACAAACACAAATGTACATAGATATTAGCACAATTTTATTAATAAGATGATAATATTTAAAACGTTTACATTACCACATTATACATATCTGTTTGTGCAAGCTGAAGTCAGGAAATGAGACCTACATGTCACAAACCACTGCACCACTTAATATAGGCCTATGTGTATAGAATAATACCATTTCTATTTAAATCATATAATATAAATAATATGTACAAGACTATATGGTATGTTGATGTCTTACCTGTGAAGTTTCTTTTTTAACAAAGATTACAAGTATAAGAGGCGCTATGATGATTGTGATACCAAATAATGCAATCAGCCACAGTGGTTTATGAGCTGGTGTTTTTACAGAATTGCTTCCATTTCCATTTTCTTGAGCTAAAATAAAAGTTTATACAGGTCAATTTAGTGGTAAAAAGTTAAAATGTCAGATTTAGGTTTATAGTCCTGTACCTTCTTTGACAGTGACATGGAGATGAAGTCTTAATATGCTCTCGTCTTTTATGCATGAACACTTGTACATTCCACTGTCTGCTGGTGTTAAATCCATCAAACGGAGGAACACACTGTGATTTTGTACCATTAGTGAAATCCTGGAGTCACATTCAGGTTCATTTTTCTGTCCCTCTAGATAGTTTAATTTACACTCATCTCCATTTTCTTCTTTTTGAATGTGGCAAAGTACATTTGTAATGAAATTGTCTGTATCATTGGTGCAGAGTGGAGTCATGTCTACTTCTGCCCCAATGTGCTTTTCCAAAAACACTACAGCGCAACAACAAATGCACAAAATTAGACAATAGACAGTTATTCAGCACGTTAATCCAACTATAAAAGCCTTATTGATTTACCTGTTGGGTTGCTGAAACACAGGATTTGTTGGAGAAGTTGTAGAAAAAATAGAAAACATATTGTGTCTCTGCACAGCTCCATAGTGCTCGCTCTGTTTTGGAGTGACATGATGAGAACAGAAACTCTCACCCACACTGACAATAGGAAACGACCCCGTATATGGTACATAAAAGCTGTGTAGATTATGTCAGTGCAGTGTTAAAGATGCTCACATTTTTCGCAGTATTTGTTTTTATATATTTATTTACATATATTGTACAAAGACAACTTTTGTATATCCCATTATGAGCCAGTGATAGATATTGATCAGTTCTTCAGTGTACTTTATCCCAAGGCTTCAGTCTATATTAAAATACAGAGACAAACTTATGTTGATGCACTTTGATATGAAGTTTACTGTTCATCAGAATGAATAGTTTTCTCACAAATCATGAACCACTAACTACTATAAAAACATGTCAGTCTTTACTGATTTGTTTAAACCTTTAAAAGCCACATGCATTAAAAAATACTACAAATACTACTACAGTACTACTACAACAAATACTATAAATATTACAGATACTAGTACTATTATTACTCCAATTTCTACTACTACATTACTATAACTACTAATACTACTACACCCACCTCGTCCTCGAACACCCACCCCTTGAACTACTTCTACTACTACTACTCCTCCTATTACTACTAAAACTACTACTCTATTGTATACAGTAGTTAATGTCTCTAGTTGGTTGAGAATCACACATCACAAGTTTTCATAGACTGTTTCATTATTGATTTGATGTAAGCCTGAAACTTTCACTAAATCCTCGGCACTAACTGTCTGGTATAGGTCATTTGTGGGCTTCTGAAGTGTTGCATATGTGTCCATTTGATGTTGGTCCATTTCATTTCCTTCCTTTAAAACACGAAGAGCAAACACCAGTTATTTAGACAAAGTATATCTTCTGTTGCCATAGATACAATTATCATTACAATAGTACATGACAATTTTGTGTGAATAAAATCCGCCCTTTGTCCCAATAAGGCACAACAAACACAAATGTACATAGATATTAGCACAATTTTATTAATAAGATGATAATATTTAAAACGTTTACATTACCACATTATACATATCTGTTTGTGCAAGCTGAAGTCAGGAAATGAGACCTACATGTCACAAACCACTGCACCACTTAATATAGGCCTATGTGTATAGAATAATACCATTTCTATTTAAATCATATAATATAAATAATATGTACAAGACTATATGGTATGTTGATGTCTTACCTGTGAAGTTTCTTTTTTAACAAAGATTACAAGTATAAGAGGCGCTATGATGATTGTGATACCAAATAATGCAATCAGCCACAGTGGTTTATGAGCTGGTGTTTTTACAGAATTGCTTCTATTTCCATTTTCTTGAGCTAAAATAAAAGTTTATACTGGTCAATTTAGTGGTAAAAAAGTTAAAATGTCAGATCTAGGTTTATAGTCTATACCTTCTCCAACAGTGACATTGAGGTGAAGTTTTAAAATGTTGTCCTCTTTTATACATGTACACTTGTACATTCCACTGTCTGCTGGTGTTAAGTCCATCAAACGGAGGAACATAATGTCCTTTTGTACCATTAGTGAAATCCTGGAGTCGCATTTGGCTTCATTTTTCTGTCCATCTAGATAGTTTAATTTACACTCATCTCCATTTTCTTCTTTTTGAATTTGGCAAAATACATTTCTAATGAAATTGTCTGTATCATTGGTGCAGAGTGGAGTCATGTCTACTTCTGCCAAAATGTGCTTTTCCAAAAACACTACAACATATCAACAAACACACAAAATTAGACAATATTCAACATGTTAATCCAACTATAAAAGACTTATTGATTTACCTTTTTGGTTGTTGAAACACGGGATTTGTTGGAGAAGTTGTAGAAAAAGTATAAAACATAAAGCATCTTTGCACAGCTCCATAGTGCTCGCTCTGTATTTGAGTGACATCATGAGAACAGAAACTCACACACACACTGACAATAGGAAATGACCCCGTATGTACGTACATAAAAGCTGTGCAAATTATGTCAGTACAGTGTTAAAGATGCTCACATTTTTCACAGTATTTATTTTGATATATTTATTTAAATACAATATTGGACAAAGATAGATTTCGTATATCCTTTTTTGAGCCAGTGAAACAGTTATTGATCAGTTTTTCACAGTGTACTTTATCCCATCTATATTATCTATATTATTATATTATATACTTTGTCCTATTTATATTAAAATACAAACATATGTTCATGAACTTTGATATGAACTTTACTGTTTATCAAAATTAATACTTTTTTCACAAATCATGAACCAGTAACTACTATTAAAAAATCTATGCCAGTCCTTACTGATTTGTTGAAAACTTTAAAAGCCACATGCATTAAAAATATTACAAATACTACTACTACTGTTACTACTACAATTTCAAGTACTACATTACTACAGCTACTAACACTACTACACCAACACCTGCCTCGAACACCCACCTCCTGTAAAAACTACTTCTACTACTACTACTGCTACTACTACTCTATTATATTTGTATTATTTTTATACAGTAGTTAATCACATATCACAAGTTTTCATAGACTGTTTCATTATCGCTTTGTTGCGAGTCTGAAACTTCCGCTAAATCCTCGGAACTAACTGTCTGGTACAGGTCATTTGTGGGCTCCTGAAGCTCTGCATATGTGTCCATTTGATGTTGGCCTATTTCTTTTCCTTCCTTTAAAACACAAAGAGCAAACACCAGTTATTTAGACAAAGTAATCTTCATTCTTCTGTTTCTATAGATACAATTATCACCACATACCATCACTGGAGGTTCAGTTTGTTCCCTGTAAAAGAAGAGAAGGTGTTTTAGATGTAACTGACATTGTCTTGAAAAGTGAATTATTGGCATGCTCTCACTTGCAGCAGTTCCCTTTGTAAATACAACATAAAGTCACCAAAAATATGATCATAAAGGCTATTAAAGATGAGCCAAACGTAGATATGACCAAGAATTTGTAGTTGTCATATAAGTTGTTTTGTTCATTCACTGTAATCAATCCAGAATCTAAAACACAAACAGCATTCTTAGTACAATGTAGCACTTTTGTTCATTTTAATTAAAATCAATTACTAGTGTTTGTGCTGATGTCCTACCTTGAACAGTGACATTTAGGTGAAGTTTTAAAATGTTCTCCTCTTTTATACATGAACAGCTGTACGTTCCACTGTCTACTGGTGTTAAGTCCATCAGACGAAGGAACACAGTGTTATTTTGTACCATTAGTGAAATCCTGGAGTCGCATTCAGTTTCATTCTTCCATCCAGCTACATACTGTAATTTACACACATCTCCATTTTCTTCTTTTTGAATTTGGCAAAGTACATTTATAATGAAATTGTCTGTATCATTGGTGCAGAGTGTAGTCGTGTCTACATCTGCCCCAATGCGCTTTTCCAAAAACACTGCAAACAAACACAAATTGTTAGATGTGTAAAATATTAAACAATAAAAGACCTCTTGATTTACCTTTTTGGTTGCTGAAACTCAGAGTTAGTGGACGTAGTAGTAAAAAACATAATGCCGCTCTGCACATGTCCATAATCCTCGATCAAAGATGTCAATAATTTAAAAGTTCTTAATTCGCAGTTCAACAGATGTGATGTTAATTACTGAATAGATCTGATCACACACAACACAGAACAGTTTCTCTGCTTCTCTAAAAGGAAGTTATGATCCGAGAAAGCACCACTGTGGTTATTTATGACAGCTTTGTTTAAAACAGACACTAGTCTTTCTACTAATACACAGGTACATTTATTTTGAACCCATTTAACTTAAAATTCAGTTACAGCTGTTTTTATTGGTTAAACTACTTTAAAAGCCAGCATAAAAACTCTGCCTTGACCTGGTGCTGCTTGTTTTCATGGAGATGGATAGATTTAAAGCAATGCCATGGAACATTACATGCCAGCTGCTTCATCTCCTTTGATTAGATAGATTAAAGAAACCTAGTTATAATAAACAGGAACTCAGTCAATTAAATTTTTTGTTGTGTACCATAATTAGTCCTAAAAAAACAACAATACAACATTTAAAGAACATTACTAAAATATTATGAAATGAAACAAATAAAAATACTTATTATCATTATCAATTATTCTATTTAATCACTTTTTGGTGGAGGTAGTTTGGTAGAGATCATCTTGTTTCCTGTTAAAGAAATGAACGTATTTTACACTTGTTTGATTTAAATTTAAATAACTGCTGCAAATATGACAACAAAGACTAAAGATGAGCCAAATGTAGAAATTTGAATTAAAAACGTGTTATAATCTGAGGTGGTTTGTTAACACAGTAAAACATTTTGTGTTATGTGCCAATACCTTCAACAAGTAGTCCCCAAATATCTTTTTTTCCGTAGGATTCACAGCTGTAGACTCCACTGTCCACTGGTGTAAGGTCCGGTAGCCCAAGGAACACAGTCTGATTTTGAATAATTAGTCTGATAATGGATCTCATTGTTCTTTCTTCTTTCGCCATAGATACCGTAATCTACACAATACAGTATCTTTTTTGATATTACAATGTACAACTGTAATGACACTGTCTGCGTCATTGGTGCAAATACAAGTTAGGTCTGATGTGCTTTCCCAAAAAATACTGCAATATCATCAACATATACAGTAAATACTTTGAACCAAATTTCTCAGAATCATTAAAACAATATCGATTTACCTATTGGGTTGCTGAAATACAGAGTTAGTGGTAGAAGTAGAAGAAAGCATAAAATGTCCGTTGTGCCTTATGAAATCTGTATTTAACTAAACAGGACAAGAATAGCAAGGCACATATACGGTCTGTAAATGTGGTGTACAACACAAACAACAACAAAAAAAAAAAGATCTTCAAAGGTAGATAAGATTGATTTCAATAATGTAATAGTTTGTAATAAAAAATATGGCTTCACATATAAACAAAAAGAAATAGGAAATAGGAAATGGGAAAAGGAAATAATCCAACATAGATAATCCAAACTGTAAAATAGTTCATACATTTTGCAGAGAAGTAGTAGAAATTGCAGATTAAATGTATCTGAAATCTGAGTTGCAAAGTTAGCTTGAACAGTATAACCTCTGAATATGACTCAAAAGGAAATATGACCATTGCACTGCACTGTTGTGGTTTTTCTTTTAAAAACCTCAGTTAACTGCATATAAGGAGAGTATAATATAAAGGGCCACTAAGTAACGGATAGATTTTTGCCTGAAATGTTAAACAGTATGATATTAAACTCATGTCTCTTGCATGTTTTCAATTAAAGTTGTCTTATTGCTAAAAAACAACCTTAAAAAACATGCATTCTTACAGAGTTGCCTCTCCATAGATCTGACCTGTAACTTGGTCTGGTCGTGTCACATGCTTTTCTCTGTTAAAATGGATCAGTTTAAAGTCTGTAGAACATTCCAGGCAAAGCAAGAACATCTCATCTCATGGAGTCAAGCAGGTGGCGGACCCTTCACCCGGTTAGAAAATCTAGTTACAACAAAAAAATAAAGCTCAGAATATAAAAGTATAAAAGATTATTCAAAAAGTTACATTTGATCATTGTTTAAATGTGTGAATAGTTTGGTAGAGATCATTGGTCGGCCGCTGGAGCGGTGCGTATGTTTCCATCTCCTCTCCTCCCTTTAAAACAAATAGATGCCACATATTATTACCTAAAGTATTATGGAAATTGTAGTCACTGTAAAGATTCACCCACCGTCATTGCAGGCTCAGATCGTTGCCTGTAAAAGATATTAAAATGTGTTATACAAGTGTTAGACATTTGCTTTTATCTTTACAATGTTTGGTGTTGTCTTACCTGCAACACATCCAGCAAATACAACCAAGAATTACTCCAAATATAATGACTGAAGAGACAACTGAACAAAGTAAAATCAAGTTTGCGTAACTATTTGAGACCTGAAGTTCATCTTGTTCATTAACTGAAAAAAAAAAAATAAAATCTTGTAATAGCATAAATTTTAGCATTACTTTCATATTGTCAGTTTAAATATATTATACCTTTCACAGAGACTTTGAGTTGAATTTTAGACATGTTACCCTTAACCGTGCACTCACAGTTGTAGACTCCACCATCCGCTGGGGTTAGGTCCATCAGGCGGAGGTATACAGTATGGCTTTGAATCATCAGTGAAATCCTGTAGCCGCACTGAGTTTCATTTATTTGCCCGGGTATGTAGAGTACACTACATGTAATATGTTCTTTTTTTTCTTTTTTGATATTGCAGTGTATTGCTATAATCGCATCATTGGTGCAGAGTGGAGTCAAGTCCTCTTCTGTCCCGATATTCTTTTCCAAGAACACTGCAATACAATACAAATAGGTTATAAATGTAAAAAAATTACTCCCCAAAAAATGTGCATTTAAAACATATTCCAGTACCATCTGAGCTGCCAAAACTTAATGGAAAAAATAGAAAAAAGCATAATTTTCCTCTGTATAGATTCATAGCTTTTGGCCAGTATTCGACCCAACCGAAAGCTATGCTGTGTGCAGGAAATGTCAAAACCTGTTACATATGAAAGGTGTGGAGACAGTCTTTCCTGCCCGTTTATGACCCATTTTTGTTTGTGGTTTAACTGCAGAATTCGCTAACCTCTGACGCACATGATTTTGGCCACTTTCTCTCAAGTGGTGGTAACAAAATCTCGACAATAACTAACAAAAAAAATCTGCATTAATAATACATGTAGCTGTAACTGTATTCATGACTCTATTTAATTTTTAAAACTTTTTTCTGAGCTTTAATTTAACACATTTCACCAGAAAGAACTGACTTAGGTGGAACCAGTGACATAGCGCGCAAGGCCCCGGTGCAAATCTGGCGCTGGGCCCCCCTGCAAAAAAATGAGACTATAGACTGTTGGGGGGGATTCAGTTAGTCACTCTTACCTTTTTGTTGAAAATCAAACACTTAAACAAGACCATGAACGCTTGTTTTGATCACAGGCCCTTGAAAATGTGTTGTTAAAATCCATTTTGTATGTATGTATCTTGCGTTTTGAGACTTTTAAAACATTTTTGGCTGTGTTTGCTAATGTGTGCATTGTGTAAAAAATGAAAACTCTACAGATACATGTTGAACACCCACAGCGCGATGTCACTGCAAAGTATCAATACCCAAGACATTGTTGGTAAGAATTACTTACTTATGAATTTACTTACCTTTGGCAGTCTGTGTGGCTTGAATCCATTTTTTATTTTTAATTCAGTAAATATCTCTGGTTGAATCTTGGAAAGTGGCTTATTGCTTTAAAAAAAATATATATGTTAAAAGCTATATCAACTATTAAGTTTTCATTCTGAATGAAATAGTTGAAAATTATGGCATAACATTTTTTGGAGATTGAGATTTTGGTTCTTCTTTTTCTCTTAGGGAAATTAGGGAAATACATGTTTACATATTCAGTTAGAATGTCACATGGTCACACATTTGCCAATAATAAAAAAAAGTACCCAGTGACTTTCATACGGGCAAAATATGATTAGAATGATAACAATGTTTTTGTATTGTGTGTTCCCTGAAACAAAATGAGATTGGTTGGTCTGGTAATAATATCCTGTATAACCTGTATGACTGCATCTCTGGAAAAAGCTCAGAATGGCATTAAATATCCTTACACAAAATTGACTCTTGAGAGCTTTAAGTCACGTTACGTTAAGTCATGTTGTTCAACCCAGAGTTGTGTTGTGTTTCATTCACGCATGTGTGGGTTGACCTGGTTCATTAGTCTGTCTGCCTCTCCAAAGCTTAAAATGCTCTGTTCCACCTTGTGATGTCATCAGGATGTAGTTTTCAAGTTAACAGCTCCTTTTACCTTTAGTTTAGTAGAGAACTGGGCAATTCCAGCTCCGAATTAATCCAAATGATTCTAGGGAAAGTGAATGGTATAAGTTTAAAAACACAGTGGAGCACTTCCTAGTTTGCCCTATGACATCCCAAGTTGGAACATACTATTTTCTGTTTGAGAGAACAATTCAGCCTTAAATATGAGGGTTAAATGTATGTGATGATTTTGTTTTGTTTTTTATTATTAAAACCTAACCTCTAACCTCAAAATAAAGTAATATCTAATAATCTAAAGATAATGATGTCTGCGTGATAGGCGTGATGTTACTAGTCAGCCCACAAAACCACTTCTGAAATCACACACAGTCTGTGGCTCAACTCATGATGGACGTGGAGCACGACCCTTGCTGTACGATTCTGAAGAGCCTAAATTAAAGATATTAGTTCACTTTTAACTGTGGATCAGTATGGCTCTCCTGACTGCTGTGTTAAGTTCTGACTAAAAATATTATGAAAATTAATTTAATCTTACCAAAACTTCTTGATGCGGAAATTAAACTAATTGTTCTGATCCAAACAGCAAAATGACCATTTAAAGCTTTTTCAGTTTTTATGACTCGACAACTTCATGAAATCACGGGTTTGAATCATTTCTGTCGTGTTGAGTTAAATCAGATTGAATTAAGTTGCGCTTCGTGCAGTGGCCACTGTGAGGCGCTATGTAAGCAGAAGTAAGCGAGCGCTCAAAGGATCTCGGGAAAATTTCAACCAGGAAGTATTTTAGCCAGCCAGCTCCTCATGTGATGTAGCTGCAACGTTATGAAGGCAATAGTCCAGCTGGAGTAATATAGACAATGTTAAAATAACTGTTGAACCTCAGATACGCAGTATGTTCTCTCTGTGCTCGAACATTTTCAGACGGTGTTTTGCCTCCAGTTCATTTTTTTGCACTTCTGTCAACAGAATGCAGACATGATGCTCCTGTGGACTGGATATGGATGCTACATAACTAAGTGATCTCCTTGCAGCTTGGCTCATAAAATTTACAAATATGGTAGGACTTTATTCAGACTTAGTTAACATTAGCATCAGATTATATTAAAATCTGATTTGATATTAGTTTGTTCATAAATTGTTTCTACAGATTTGAGTTTACTTTGAAAATTTAAAAAAAAAACATTTCCACATAAAAAATTCATGGTGTTTACATGACAGGAGGACGTTAGTACTGTGATGTCGTGGTTCTCCAGCCCGGTTTACAGTCGCTACTGGCAGCACTATTCGCAGGCCATGGGCTGGTACCAGAGACACAGAAGAGCCTACCGCAAAGCCCTGGAAGCTGCCTACGGCCCACATTTCTACCCTCAACCCTACCCCAGCAGCCAGGCCCGCTACACAGACTGGGACACAGGAGAGGGCCACAGTGAAGATGAAGATGAGGTGGCAGATGAGGAAGAAGAGGAGAGCAGCTCGGACAGTGACATTGAGTGTGATGTCAGTAACATGGAAATCAGTGAGGAGCTGCGGCAGTACTTTGCTGAGACAGAAAGGCACAGAGAGGAACTCAGTAAGGACATACACTGGTTTATCACTGAAATGTGAAATATTTCTAATGATCTATTATACATTTGGCCAGCCACAGAAATGTAATGCATAGGTGCATCTGCCATAATAAGCACATGTATTTAACACAGTGTTTTCAGAAACTCACTTTGTTATGGTCTAATCTCCAGCTGTGAGATGTGACAGTGCTGTTACACTAAAGCATGTGTCATGTGTTACAGAGAGGCAGCAGCAGATGGAAGAGGAGCAGCAGGAATATGTGCCCGCTGACCAGGACCTGCACGGCTCCTCCTACAGGAGCACTGTGGCCCCTCCCACTGAGCGGCCTGGAGAGAGGCGTGCCGCAGAGATGAAGAAACTGTACGGGAAAGATGCCTCTAAAATCATGGCCATGGAGGCTGCCATGCAACTCACGTTTGACAGGAACTGTGACCTGAAGCAGCCAAAGTACTGGCCTGTGATCCCACTGAAGCTGTGACCACTGCACTGTTCAGCCTAAAGGAAGCACTCTGATTGACTGTGACTGCAGCTAGTCAAACAGAACTCATGTTTGAATTATCCAACTTTACAAAATATTTTGACTTCAAGTAGGTTCAGATCTGCTTCAAAGAAAATCTGAGCATTGCGTTATTGGTTTCTTATTGCTCCTCTAAATGCTACAAGTAAATGTATTGAATTTAAATTATCGCTTTTATTTGCTCTGCAGTTTGGATGTGTCATGTTGCCATGGCTCCTTGTGTCATCTCAGGTTAGCTGTTAACAACCTCTCCTCTTTGGTGCAGAAATAACGCATGCCTTATGCAAGGCTGCACACTATAAATTTAAACTTTTCACTTGGATCTAATTATGTATTTTTACAAACTTTTCACTGCTGTTTTGTCCATTTAAATACCAATGTTAAACATTTTTTAATTGAATTTGTTTCAATAAAAGACATAGAATTTAAGTCATAAACTTATTTTAATGCATGATGATTTAATAGTTTGATATATTTCCAGCCATGGTCGTGATGTCACCCCTCACCCTCCTTAAACATCCACTCCAGTTGTGTGCCTCCTGCCCCCTCCCCCTCCTCCTACCCCCTTATATTCAGAGAAACTTGTGGACCGCTCTGAGGAGGTGTGTGTTCACGTCTTGTCCTGGGGCTGAAAGCTACACTCCTTCTTCAAAATGGGTAAGTTTCTTCCACAGTATCACCCAAGTTTACTAAATGGTCTAGACTAGGTTTAGTTTAAATACTTTGTAGATAGACTGTTGTTTGTGTGGATGCTGCTGCTGCTGCTGCTGCTGCTGTTGTCGTGGTTGGTTGAACATCGTTGTAGGTCGCTCTAATGTGCACACACTGCTAATCACTTTAAAGGCTTAACCAAATGGATCCTCCGCGGTCTGTCAACTTTCACCGCATTACTTCAAGTTTGTTACATCTATTTGTCGTATTAGCACAATAATACGCTTAAAACCTGTACATTAATGCAGGGAAACAAATATAGCTCTGTTTGTATGACTTATTAATGTGCGTGGATGCAACTGGACAGGGCTGAAAGCTTTTAAACCCTTCATTTTAAATATTTAGTGAAGATGCATTGCTATTTCTTTATAACATGTGCTGTTACTATTTTGTATCTAAAGCTTTCATAAAGTCGTGGTAAAAAATTATTAAAATTATGCAGAATCGTTTTGCTTATTCAGCTTTCATTTGCGTATCAACTCTATTCTTCCAATCTGTAACTGAAGAAAAGATTTTGCACATGTGTTAACTCTTAAGTTCTGGCACAAACCGCTCATTGTCTCCTGACCTACAAACAGTAGCTTTTCAAAAACCTCCAAGGACTCACGATTTTTACCTCCTTTACATTGGTTCTGTGCACACACACTCTCTCTCTTTTTCTTTCTTTCTTTGTCTCCTGTTCCCCACATCTGTTTCCAATCTGCTCGCTGTTTATCGCCCCCAGCCCGGTGAGAGGTTGACAACAGACAGGATGTAGCCAAGTGACATGATTTAGTGAGAGAGAGGACTGGAGCCTTATTTCAGCGGGAGGCTGTCATAAACTTTTTATTTTCAAGACTCTGGTCGCGACTCTTGTCTAATCTTTGTCAGAGCTGCCGTTTCATCTGCTCATCACATCTGCAGCGCTCATCATCTCTCAGTGTGTTCTTCTGCTCTTTGTCACCCCCACGCACCGCCCCTCCTCTTCCTCTGTCCTTGGTCTTTATAATTTTAATCTAGTATCTTTGACATTTTAGACAACCTGAAGAATAGAATGCCTTATTGACGATAATGAGAATATTGTAATTGGTATTTAAAATATTCTCCTGTATATCGAAACGTTTTAAAAATACATAATTTTGTACAATGTACAATGTTTTAGGGATATATTTTTCAGTTTAAATTAGAATCACATTTGTTCATTTTTTTTTTCCTTGAAATTATCTAAATATCTAAAGAAAACATCTAACCAAGCAAATTACGATCTACTCACGGGAAAAACATCATGATATTTTGAGAAATGTGGTCCAGAAGTTGAAAACTCATGAATCATTGTTACACACTATTTGGAAAGTAAAGGTGGGCAGTAAAACAAGATAAGATTTCTAAAGAGATGATGTCTGAGTGTGAACTTTCCAGAAATCTTCAGATTGGAGACCTACAAGAAAAGAAATGGATCAGATCAGCAAGTGCTTTTAAGTGGTGTGAAGAACGAGATTTGGATTTGGCTGAAAAGGTGGTGAATAATTCTGATGAAATAGCGGGTTTGTGACATTACTTAGAAAATAGTCTTTTGGTTGAGATGTATACCAGCTTTAACACCCATGAACAAGGTCGAAAACGGCATACATACATCTTACGATGTCTTGAAAATGTGAAAAACAGAACTGCATTTTAAACATTTTGCGGTGGTCCAAAGTTATTCCTCAGTTACCTTAGCAAGCAGCATAATTATTCTCCGCAAGTAGTTTGAGTGCTTTTTCACTAACTTTCCAGAGTGGATCTTGCTGTCATGGCCATTACACTATAAAATTATATTATAAATAATATAATATTATACAGCACGCAGCTGATTTATTTGCTTAGCTGCTCTCTACAGGGTCAAGACACAATTTGCGCAAATTCAAGGGATAAATCAGGTACCAGTGCACTCTAGCTTTTCTGATGGAGGTTTTGCCACCTGCTTTTCTCCATGGAGATGTCATTGCTTTGTCTGTAATGTTACATAGTAGGGATTACACTTGTCTATCTTGCTTCTGTTGAGTTAGAGTTGCCTTTTTAAAATGTGTATTCCTACTCTGAGCAGAGCAACTGGCGGTGTCTATGAAGCTATGTTTAATGCCATACTTTGAAACATTCAAGGCAAAGACATCCATCCAGGTGACAAGCTAGTGGCGGACTTTGCACCAGAAAAGTTATCTTTGGCATTGCCTAACATCCAGTCCACCCACTTTTTCCATTCTGATTCTCTACTACTCTACCTTTCCTGCTGCATGTGAGCATCCAAGCCCGTCGGCTACTTTTGATCAGCCCTCCACATTGAGAGGACCTGTTGCCGTGGAAACCTCTATGCCGCACATGCTCCACGCTCATCTTCCTACATGCTCCCGAAATAGCCCAAGTGCTTCTGTGCGGTTCTATCTAAAGTGGGCTGGCGTATACCCCCCACCCTACATCTCCTATCTTTAATACTGACTCACACAGTAGAGGCGTACAGTAGGTCGCAGGTGCAACCACTCCTCAGCCGGGGTCACATGGCTAAAATAGATCACATGTTGGACCTTGGGGGGGGAGGGGCAGGGTATAGGTGGGTGTGTACTTGTGTGTGTGTGTGTGTGTGTGCATGTGTGTATGTGTGGATACTACGATAACATCATGAGGAGCAGACTGAAGTGCAAATCTGGGCCAGCGGGATTAGCGTTGGATAAATTGATGGGGGGGGTGCATGTGTATGTTTCCTTCCAACATATATGCATTTAAATTTTAAGTTGTAGATTTTGAACCTGTAAAGAGTCACTGTTTGTCTTATGCTTCATTGTGACCAAAATTGGTGAATACATTTGTTAGAAAGGGTAGTGGTTTGTTGGAGTGAGAGAAGAGTGAGTATGTAAGGTGCTTTTGCATAGATTTGCATGGTAGTTTGCATTGGATCCTTTGTTGTCGGGGTAAGAATGGACAGTATTTGTAGCAAAATGTAGCATTAAAAAGGAAAAAAATGTGTACGACTGTGCATTTTTATGGAAGAAACATACCAGGAAATGAAGAATGAGCTTAACATTTCCAAAGAGCAGATAACCAACAGCCATAAGGTGTGTATGTGTATATGTATGTGTATGTGTAGGTGTGTGTGTGTGTTTGTGTATCCGCGTCGGACACGAGATTAACCTTTGTCAGCATCGGATGGTTCGGTCCAGGGATGAGAGAGGGGAAGCGTCTCCTTGGCGACCGACGGCTGAGGGCGGGGACTGGGAGAGGGGGAGAGAAAGTGGGTCATCATCGCAGCCTCAGATTAAGAGCTAGAATTTCAGATGTACATTCACAAAACTAACTGGATTGATGGTAAAGAAAATATGTGTTTTTTAGGTGAGAGGAGGAGGAGAGATTTTGGCGTCGCTTGTGGAGGTATTGAAAAGCCAGTTAAAAAGGGCAGGATTAGAGCAATGCAGCAGCGGGAGATGTGTAATGCTGTGTTAAGACTTGTTGACTGGGTGAATGGGCATGCTCAAGTGACAGCCTCATGATACAAGTAATAAAAATAAAATAAACATGCTCTATTACATATTACTATAGTATTATTTACGTTAGAAGAATGTTGCGTTTTTCAGTTAGAGCTGGTCTATGTTACTTCTGTTTCCATGACGATCGATAATGTCAAACTGAAACATTTGAAGTATAGCAACGAGACAAGCAAGTGACTGACTACTGCAACTTAATTGTGCAGTATGAAATAATTCTGTATTTACCTCATAAACTGTGTATATAAATACATAGCTAACCTGCTAGTCATTACAAATAGGAAGTGACCATGGGGACACTTCCAGCTCCATCAGCTCCCCTCTCTCTGTAACTGCTGCAGTGAGCCTTGTAATTTTGTTCTTAAAATGGTCGTATTATTGTTCTACATGATCCTGATGTTTTTATTTCACTATTTTGTAAGTAAATAAATATGGAAATCTGCTCTCTTAGTCCACTTTTTTTTATAGAGTCTATGGTTTACCTGGAATCGTATAAATAAATTCAGAGATATTATTTGAAATGTAATCTACAAAGTTATTACATTTTAATCAAACCATGTTTTTCTAAATTTGAATTCATAAAGCTGGTCACATTTTATAGTTATAATAATCTGGTAGAACATAAGTCTTGATTATCTATAATCCAATTAATACTCCACGTGATAAAATATAAATTTTCTTCTACTAAATACTGCAATGTCTTTCCCGACTAGAATCCTGTCCACTCAGTTACAGGAGGATTGCCTGTGAAGCTGTATCCCAGGGCAGCTCCTCACCCCTCATGGGTCATGGGGAGGTCAGGCGGGGCATCAGGGCTAAAAGAGAGTGAAGGGACTGGTGTCTGCAGGAGACAAAGGCCCAGTAATGTGCTGGGCCAGAGAGTCAGGGAGCCACTTAGGAGGTCATTGGATAGCTACACATTAGACAGGAGTGGGAGGAGTACTAAGGACAATACAGTCTGCTGTATGTATTTCTTAACCTTATCCAAGTGTTGTTTTTCAATTAAAACCTTTTGTGACACATTTTGTAGTTTTGTAGTAATGCTGTACGAAGACCTAAAACCAAAGTTGGTCACTAGTTACATTTATCAATATTGGATGCCATGTTAGTTGAGGTGTCCTGCTCATAGACAGTATGTATTTGGAGGTGGTGAGATTGAACCAGAATCCTTCGGGCTAGTCATCCAGCATCTCCATGCATCTCCATTCCAAAGTCCAAACGCTCTGCCTCCCCAAATGGAGAAGGATGGTTTTAATTTTGTGATTGAAATTTCTGTTTTGAGAAGTCATAATGAACCAAAATATGAATTATTTTAAGTGGATTTCCTCAAAAATACTTTAAGCCCAGTCCAACATTAGCTCATCTGTTTGAAAATTGATTTGTAGCTGAAGATGCCCTGTGTAACTCTTCATGTCTGCCATCGGCTTGTCTCCATGGACGTAGGTGTTGTTTTGCCTGAGATGGTCACTAGCATTATTTAACTCCATGGAGACAAACATGTGGCGCCTTTGGGCCAATGCCAGTTCAGATTTGTGAAAAGATGAGGGTGTCAGTCTCTAAAATGTAAAATGATGAATTGAGCTGAATTTTTAACTCTAAAGGACTGCATGTCTTTATATAAGCCTTCGTGCACATTCAAAGCTCTAGATCATTGTCTCCTTGTTAGCAGCTGCTATGGGGGCAACGATGACCTCGATATGATTTAGCTAGACCCTCGTCTCAGATCTCCTCTTAATTCACTTTGGGTTACTCCCCCTGGCTACTGGCACATCCACTATTACGAGAACTTTTCTAGGAAGTGATAACATCACCGACGATCTGAATCAGTGCCGCAGCAGCCTACCGGCACTCTGAACGTCGCATCTCCATGGCAACAGGAGAACTAACCAGTACTATGTGACCGTGAGCTTGTTGCAAAATCAATTAGGTTTTTCTTTTATGAGACTCCTGCACCTCCTCCAGTGTTAATCTCAATTCTGATGACATGAAGAAGCAGCGCCATGTTCTTACTGTAGGCGACACCATTTTTGTAGTACTTTTTTCTTCTGGTTTTGTGTAATGAGACAAGACAGCCATTAGACACATGCTTTCCTTTAATCTATACCAAGAGTTCAGCTGAGGCTGATAAAAGTGTCAAGTTAATGAGAGATGTTATGGAATTATAATTTTGTTGATGGTCTGTTTTAGTGATTACATCTCTTAAAAATATTGAGTGTTCCCTGTTCAGACTACAGTGGGTATTGTGTCCTAGGGCAAGACACACCTAGCCTGGAGTAGTCTATACCAGGACTAGGAACTTGATTATGTTTTAGCACTGATTAACAAGTATTGATGTCTTTGAAGGCACCACTGGTTAGGATGGAAGGCCAAAGTGCAAGAATGTTTTTTTGTCAGGGTTGATGCTGGAGACTGCCAGAGAGCACTGTATCTCATCTAGTGGACAAGGCCTTAATCTGAGTGACCCAGCGGGGGATTAGGGTTCTGGAGAGAGGCAAGGGGACTTGAAATGCACCCTTCACGGCTGACAGTTGAAACTATTAACCTGTGACACAATGTTTGCCCACGGTCGAAAATATAAATGCAAGGACGGCAATACTGTTTTAGATGAAAGCAGTGGAACTTTGGCACTTCCACAAAGGCAGTTCCTGTTATCTGACTATTTTGAAAGCTTATAAAGATTTACTGACAATTTTATGAATTTAAACTACAACAATATGCAATTCAGCACTATAGTTGAATTGCATATTGGCACGATTTTACCAGAAAGGGGATAAAAATTTAAATAGTGCCAAAACAATCTCTTTTATTACAGTTAAAAATTGTTTAGATATATACTTTGCCGCTAATGAAGATACTAATGACACAATAAAACAATTCCCTGGGAGCGTGACGTTAACTGTAAGAACTGCTTTATCTGAGGCTTGTTAGACTTTAATCGGATCTTTATTTTAGCACAGTCTGAACAGAAAAAACTGACTTAGCTGATGTGAGCTGATTTGTGCTAGTCACTTCCACCTGTTTGTTAAAAATCAAACTCCTAAACAGGACCATGAACGTACTGATCACAGAAAAATGTATTGCTTAAAATCGATTTTGTATTTATTCTTGAGATTTTAAATGATCTTAACACTTTTTTGGCAGAGTTTGCTAATGTGGCGCCCATACACATACATGTAGAACACCCCCAACCTCTTGGCACTGCAAGTATCAATACTTTGTAACTTGGTAGTACTTCTTATGTACTGGATGAGATAGTGTCTAGTTAAAACATTTTGTGGCCTCAGACTTCCTGATGATCACATCCACCATCTTATGTTCTTCTATCTTGACCTTTAAGGCTGGAGGCTTCTTTATGATAAGATTATGTAACTGTGTTCTTCTGGACTTGTACATTAACAACTTTACTACTATGACTATAATGTTTGAATTATTGGGTATATCACACACAAAAAATCAGCAAAATGAACAAAAACAGACTTTAGCAGTTTCTTCAGTTCTTCAATTTTCAGTCTGATACTTAAACTACTAATACAGTTTAAGACATGTTTTAGAATATTTCTGAGGGACTGTCAAAATATAGTCTGACATTTGTTATCAAAACACTTTTTTTAAATATATATTTTAATTTTTGACAATATTGCCCACCTATACTACAAAAACTTTGCTCCACTTCTATTTAGGTGTATTGTCAGCATGCTCTCCACTGGCTTGTTCCTTACCAACTTTCTGGAGCCTTCTTTAATCTCTGTCTCCCATTGACACCTCAGTATCTCAGATTTCTCCTCCCTCAGAAACTATGGACACCTCCAAAAGTCAGTGCAAAAGCTGACCCAGTAACAGCATATGGCTCACATCCAGTCTTAATTACAGCCCTGGGGGGATAACCACTCTGCTAAACATCCACCGTGTCAAAGTGCGGTGTCTAATGTCAGGGGGCGCCGAGGTCACCTTTGTTTTTCACTGTGAGTATTTTGGGGGGGGTGGACAGTTAAGTGGGCAGGGCTTTGTCTCCAACCAGCGCCTCGTGGGTCAGTATTAAACTAAGAGGATTCTCAACAGATGGCCGCCATTGTTTTTGGGGTTGGTTATGGCAAAATGAGGTGAACGTTGCCGCTAGTTAAACATGTATTGTCCTCTAAAGAGTTGGGTAGCACTGACTTTGGTCTGGTATGTGTCAGAGTTGTCATTGGTTTAATGATCAAGGCCAATCAGATGCCTTATGTGAGACAAAGAGCTGGCTGTGTGTTGTCGTGATTGGTCAATTAGTCAAATCAGTTGCTATATTATGCAAAATTGACTCATGTGAGCTTTAAGCCATGTTATAATGCTGTTACCTCCTCATATAAATGGCATAATTTGGGCTTTTTAAATATTAGCTAGCAGATAAGCCAAACACTAGATGCCAATTTATTTAGTTGCCTCTTGACTGTTGCAACCGCATACCACCCTGCTAGCTCCAGCCTTGTGTTTAGAGTTCAAAATGACCTGTTTACCGATTACAAGTACAAAATGTGCTGCAATGTAAATATGCATACTCATGGACAGCCACACTCACACACACACACACACACTCTCTTAACCACCCCCTCTCCATCTGGTGGACAAGGACACATGGAAAGAAGATACAGCGTGGAGATTTGTTGAGAAGTGTGATGAGATGAAAGAACGATTGTGGCGGCCATTGTGGTTTTGGTTTTCCCGCCCACGTGATCATTTGAACCCCAGCTATCATCACTGCTACATATCCAAGAAGCTCCACAGTGCCCACACAAACTCATCTAGTAAAAGTATTTTCTACCAACTTGTCACTTCAATTTTAGTTAGTATACTCAAAATATGTGTTAAAGGTGAACAGTGAAACTAGTTTTAAGTCTATATTGTGCTATTTTCTGATATGTCGTTCTCATAAACATACCTGGAGTTGTGTTTTGTTTCATTCACCCGTTTAACACACTAACCCTGTATATTTAGGCTTCTCTCAAACTGGAAACGAAATGTGCTCCACTGTGTTTTTAAACTCTACACACCTTCCCTAGAATCATTAAGGTGATTTCAGCACTGGAATTTTCAGTCCAAACTCTACCAAACAACATATGAAAGGCAGCTGCTACCTTCAAAACTACTGCTTCATGACATCACAAGGTGGAACAGAGCATTTTGAGATTTGAAGATGCAGACATAATGCAGGCTTACTCAATCAATTGTGAAAGAAACAAAGCACAAAACCTACTCCAGGTATGTTTTTGAGAATATAGCAACATTATAACATGTCTTAAAGCTCATAAGAATCAGTTTGGCGTAATATAGGACCTTTAACCTGTTGATTTTATTTGTCAAATAATTTTCATGTAATAAAAATGAACATTCCATCTACATTTTAAGTGTAATATTAGCAGATTGCAAATAAATAGACCTAAAAGGACCCATTCATATTATTTCATTTCACAATATTTCTTATTTTTTGCCCATGAACTTGGTTTAATCTGCTGTTTTGATACTTGAATTTTGCATTTGATGTGTTCACTTCAGCAGACTTGACCACAAGAAAATTATTTTATTTATTCTTTTGTGGATAAAGGTTTTTCTATAGCCTACATCTCAGTATATAGGTCGCTGTGATCCCTCCTTGCACCAATCCTACAGAACATATTCTTTTATAAGTGAACCCTATAGGAAAAGAAATGGCACCAAGAAATCGGTCTTTGCGCGGTAACAAATCCATTTCCAAAAGTAGATTGTCCACATCTGAGGCGAGAGAGTGAAGGCTTCAACCAACGTGAAGAAAAAGCGAGGGAGAGAAAGAGAGAGGCGAGGAAAGAGCGAGGAGGGAGGGTGTGTACGAGATAGAGACAGCACGAGCGCGGGAGGGGGCCAGCCATCCAGTCAGCAGCAACCCGAGCCAGCAGCATCCACAACCACACGGCACGGTCCGAGCGCCACGGGACACTATACATCTCTGAAATAATGGACGGGACGAAGCCAGCCATGGAGTCCAACGCGGAGGAAAATCAGGACGAGGGACAGGAGAGCAAAGGTAGACGTTTTTCCCTCGCATTTTCCACATTTCAGTCGCTTATAATTGCGTGAGCGTCTTGCAATGGCGACACAATACCGTCTCGATCCTTTTCACGCACCCCGCTGTCACTAAATTTGCAGTGATTTGTGGCGCTCCTACACCTACATTGAGCGTTATTCGAGTGGGCGTGCGTGATGTCCGTCGATCTTTCTTGCACGATTTGCCTCGGTGCACACCATAATGTTAATTTGCATCGCTGCGCCATTACGAGAGCGTCTTTGTGCGTAACGAGCGTTTGATGATGAAGGTGGCCGCGGTGTCGTCTGCATTGTTTTCGGTTCAGGTGTGTCTCCCCGCCTTGCCATCATCGGTACACGACGCTTGTCCTCCGCGTGCACGTCGTGATGTGTGAGCGTGATACAATGGGATGCACTTGACGCATTGGAATCGGTGTGTCCATCAATCACACGCGCGCTTTTTTCAGCTTTTTTCAGCTTCTGCGTTAAAACAAAGCGGCCGTCACGTGTTTTGGGGTATTTTACGTGCAGATTAGAGCGCACAATGGGCCCGTGAGCTATCCATGGCAAGTGTCAGGGACGGATTTGCGACATGTATGGAATATAAATTAGATGACTGTCAAATGGCGGTTGAATCGTTTTATTACGGGGTCTAAATGAAACCCAGCTGTGTATTGGAATAGCAAAGACGTGTGCATTCTCAAAATACGGATTGGAATTTATTGCATGCTCAAATGACATTCTTGCAATAGGCAGATCTTGTCAGTGATGAGGCTGAGCGATAGAAGGCCGCTGAAAATGACAGTATTCCCACCCATGCTTAATGGCCAAAGTGTGGCTCGAGTGATTTTCATACACAAATGAGGATGGGTAGGGCAGTTTACACGATCCAACAGATTTTGAGTGTCATTTGCTCATTTTGGCTTCTTTTTCTGGCTGTATTGTTTTGGAGCATGCTCACTACTGCGCATTGACAAAGTTGTTTTTCACCTGCTGCTGCCTGCTCGCTGTTGTGTGTTTCATCAATAGACTTGCAGGTGCTACTACAGGGAGACTTGCTCAGTGAATGGCCTGACTATGTGGGAAGCTACAGTAGATAGATACGTGTTTCTTGTAGTATAGCAAATGTCCACTATGTCCAAATTGAATTGTTGAAAGATCCAAGTTTCTTTCATACCAATTTAAAAGAAGGATCCTGTGTCACATGCCTGAGGGCTTTACAACTCCGCCAACTTTGATGTGTGTGCTTTTATCCCAAATCCCATGATGCATGCCACAGTACGGCTTCAGTGACAGTTCAGATATTTTAAGGTGAATTGATTTGACGTGCATTTGAACCAAAGGAAATATGTGCCATTAAGAAGAAGAAGTGATGATGCTTCCTAACGCTTTTTCCACCGCTGTGACGTAAGCTATAGGCCACTGGGATGTCCCTCAACTCTACAGTATTCTAATAGCATTACATCACTCTCCTGAGGCACAGCACTTTGTAATAAGAACAATTTGCGGTCCACTTGTATTGACAGCAAGAGCAATCAGAGCGCCTTTATTTATAGCAAGTAATTAACCCTCTTCAATTTTAATCACCGTTATATGCTTTGGCTGCGTTCATGTCTTCAAGGCCAGTAGTGGAGTGCTCCAGGTGTGATGTTGCGCAATCTCGTCCGCCCACTCCAGCGAACCCAAAATAGACTCAGGGTCGGAGGAAGGGATGGCCTATTTGTTTCTCGCAATCATTTGACATCTGGATTGTAACCATAAGCTTATAGCCTTGGTTAAGAGGCTGAAGATTTACAGTGCTGCAGCTGAGGGCAAGAAGGCGAGAGCTGTCATGTAAGGAGCTTGCGTCGGCGTGTGCCAAACAAATAATAACAAGTGCATTAAGCAAAACATATGCTTAAAAAGGCTAAGTGGTTAGCTTTTGGGTACTTAGGTTGTAAAATAGTGAAATGTGTAATATATATAATATGTGTAATGTTCTGATTATGATTGATATCTTCTGCAGTGTAATTTGTCTACCACTTGTCTTGCTTTGCTTGCCATGTTCCGTTAAACTTTTCCAACATTTATTTAATTGAGAAAAAGATCTTCTCCCTGTGCTCATGGTCGCCTCTCCGTAGATCTAACCTGATCCTTTTGTCGAAGTGTCCCCAAAGAGATTAAAAAGTTTTGTTCCATACTGTGGAACATTCAAGACAAAGCAATCTAACCAGGCTGGTGCCACCTAGTGCCTCCACTCAATTTCATTTCTCTCCAGCGACTACGTCAGGAATCAGAATATAATAGACGGTTTGCAACAACCCTAGAAGTTTGAGTCTGGGCACCAGCCAATCAGCAAAGAGCCATACTTTCAGTGTTGGAAACGATTCCCGAGATCAAGGATTTAAAGCCGTAACAAAGAGAATGTTTGGTGAATTTTATCAAGGGGAAAGACGTTATTGCCCTTCTTCCTATGGGATTTGGGAAAAGATTAATATACCAGTTAGCCCCATTAGCAGTGCAGTACATGCGTCATGAGTAAATAGCAGCGATTGGTTAAATGAAAAAAAAAAGTGCCCGCCTACCGTCGAGCGAACGAATTCTAATGCTGCTGAGGTCAGACGGTTTCTACAAAGTGAAACCAGCTGATGAATCAGGATAAAGCAATCAGCATCTCCATTAAAATGGGTGTAACCGCTACCAGAAAGGTTACATCTTTAACTAAATCTATTCATGACCATTTCAAGGCCAATATATTAATGATTGGAAGTTTTTTATTGTGGAACCCGCTCATTACAGTTAGCCTTGGGAATCAGATGTGTACACTGAAAGCATTGTGTTTCAATCTATCTGCATTGTGGTTGTGCAGCCTTATGTAATTAAATGAAATGAAATTAATTCTGGAAAAAGTTGGTTAGCTTCATTCTATGGTAAAAGCATTCACAACATGCACCTCTACTGTATCACAATACCAACAGGATGTCGGCATAATTACCAAGTGGAAAATGAACTCCAAACACAGTCAGATTATAATCCCGGTGTGTCTGGTTTGCACATGGGTATGGATGGATTGATCTTTTTGCTTGATTGCTTCATATAATCTCTAAATCTGCTCTGGTAGCATTTAGCAACAATCAGTATAATTTAGTCTCTTTTAATGTATTTTTAGCTCCACATTGTCGTCCAGTGGCTTTTAAGTGACCTCTTGTCTGTCCGTCAGCTGTGTTTGATTGGTCCATTCACACACTTATAGTTTTCCTTTCATTATATAAGTGTAGAGTAGGTCCTCCGTTGCTCAATCTCGGTGCTCACATCTGAACTGTAAAACATTACATCATCCTCTGGAGGGGTGCAGACTTTTGTGGAGCTCTCCTTCGCTTGAGAGGGCATTTCTAAAAGTCCCACATGGGCTGCTCATTAGAATAGTAGAGAAGAGATGCACTTTTCGTGTGGCATTTCACATGACTTAATGTGGATTTGTAGGTGCTTTTGGTTCATTAAATGTAAGTAAGATGGCACTCAGTCTTGCTATGAGATGATCAAAGAGGAAAGCCTTCAGCAATAAGGAAAAGGGATGGGCAATATTGTAGTTCTAAATTAAGTTCATTGCCTTGTTTTAACTTAACATTTTTGAGTGAAGAGTCTGGAAAGTACAGTAGCAAGTCATTTGTAATCACATACTTACTTTTGGTATTTGAGTTGTCATATACACAAACTCTTCACTTGACTTTGTCCATTTAAGCAGGTCATAGTGTTATTTTCACTCAACACATGAGCCCTTATAATCGTATTGTTTAAAACATAATAAATGATGGCGTGTCAACACTGATCTCAAATCCTTTTACTGTGTCTCTTGCCTTTAGGCAGAGAAGATGAGACAATTTAATCAGAGAAGGCTAGTCTTGACTTCTGCTCTTCAGAATCCCCCGCAATCCAATTTTCAACCCTTAAAAACCTTTAATTTTATGCTCCAGACTTACAAATATTACTAACATAGTACTTAAACTTTACTCTGCCATTATAACCTTGTTTTGAAATACTGAAAGCTGCATTCTTCACATTACGTTAAAGCTATGTTAAATGTGATACTCTAATAGCATTTCAGCTGATAACAAAACTATGCTAAGGCCAACTTGCAAACAATTGGAAGAATTGGGGGAAAAAAACGTGTACAAGTTTTAATGCGGTTTTGTTGTTAGATAGTTTGAAAGAATGTTTATTTTCATTGTGAGAAATCTGACATTTTTTTATCTGAACTTTTTTTATGTGTCTACAAAGAACACCCCTGCTTCGACTTCGGTTGCATATTTCTTCCCATTGTGAGTGCATCTACCTTGGTTGAGGTCTGGTTTGTACTGTATATGCTTTAATGAGTCATTGGACACCATTTATGGACTCAGTACGCCATCATTTTACTGAAGGCGCTTCCACCCACACATGGAACATAACTTGAAACTGCGCTGATTCCTTTGCCTTGTTTGATGCGAGCTTACGTTCTCCGCTTAGACATCTATCATTACAATACCCGAAAATCTCCTTTGTCCTTTATCATAGCTATCGCCACCCACTTCATTCTCCATCTTGTACTGATTTTTGTATTGTCTTCTTCGGTCAGTGGGGTGGCCCAGAGGTGTGGAAGAGCATGTGCAAGTCGTCACATAGAGAATCCTTCATCATGTGTTCCTCATTTGAATCCACTGGCCCAGAGCATCATGTTGGCCTCCATCTGGATCTGTATGTGTGTGTGTGTTGTATTTGTTTACGTGTCAATGACCAGGAGTGGTTCAGGGGAATGTCTGTGTCGACACTTCGCATACACAAGAAAAGCTATTTTTATGACCGTGCATGTGGGTTAACGCAGGCTACGCTCATATTTTCATCTTTGGTACGCTCCTTGCTGCGGCCACGTTTCTATTTAAATGAGATTTCCTGACACACTCGCCAAACAAGCCGGATTTATGCAGAGATTTGCTGGGAAAGACCCATCAAAGTCACTGTGAGGATTTGAAATTCAGCCACAATATTCAAAACGGTTTCTTTTATTGAGCGCACCACATTCAGATTTTTCTTTTCTTTCATCGCATCCATAATGCAAAAGAGAATTTGTATTGCTATAACATTGCAGTCTGTAGATAAACAGGAAAGAGATTGAACAAATAGTATCGCTTAGACAAACTTTATGGATCCACAAGGGAAATTATTTGGACACAATTGCACACACATTCAAAATAAATATAATAACAAAGAGCTACAATAAAAATGGTAATAATAAATTCATTATAAGCAGCAAAAATAGAAAGGGAATGGTGTCAAATAAGGCATTGCAAATCACAAATGTTGTTTTGAGAGTGATGCAAAAAGAATAAAATAAAACTTGCAAATGACACTTTTGTAATCTTACCGAAAGGTGTTAATAAAATGGCTAATCATTCTTATTACAAGTTATAATGTATATTAGTGACAGGGTCCTGTATAGTGATCATAGCTGTTAATATATCCAGTTTTATGTTTCTACGTCTGTAGACTATTAAACAAACCATATTAACCTGAGGAGAAACACACTGGGGAGTCTTCCTTTGTGCGACTTACAGACCAATAAAAATAGCTTTCTTGGTTGGATCTCGGTTGCCACCTTGAAATAAATAAGCAACAGATTGTCCGAATTTGGCCGCGCCCCCTCCGTCGCGTCACGCTAGCTCTGGGTGCAGTAGTCTTGCACATGAATCCGCTCGAGGGGCAGGTTGGCGCAGCATGTACTGTTCCCGCCTGGTGCCAATCTCCTCTGGCCTGGCTCCATCGCCCACTGCTGCCCAATCTGCCACCCTCGGACCCAAGAGCCCAATCTGAAGGGGCCACAGTCATCATCAGCCCTCAGTGACATCCAGAAAATGACTCCACTGCTTTCAAGGCCAAAGTGTTAGCTAGATCATTGCTAATTAGTGGCAGTCAATGGTCATATTTACCCTCATCAGTGTTCCAGACATGTAGTCCAACTCAGACGGTATTTATTGCTTCTCTTACAGAAAATTTGCTCCACCCTGTTATTTAGCTATTTTTTTTTAAATGCCCTTCCTATTTTAACTATCCGCATATTGTGAATTCGAGAATGAAGTGTACTGAGGCTCAGACCTACTGGTTAGTGGGTAGATTCTTAACCACTGCAACATGCCCACAATTATTTTTGTGCCTTAGTTTTGCCTGTATAGCCAAATGCAAATTAAGTGTTGTCTTTAAAGGTGCACTGTGTAACTTTTTATGGTTGCTGCCTTGATATGGGCATCTTTGAGCAATAAAACAGCCATAATGGGATAAGTTTAATGTCATATTGTGGAACATTTCAGGCACAGCGATAGTATCATAGGGTTCCTTATGATACAAGACACACAGCTCACGATGCAATATTATCAATGTACATGCAATAATGTAATAATATATGATACTCAACAATATGTCTTTTTTAAATCACTACTTTTGCTAAGTTAATATGATTTGTATCTATTTTAATAATCAATATGTTTTGCATAAACAAGTTTTCTTCCACTAAATAAGCAACACAATTGTTTTGAAGTCTCAAAAAAAGTCTAAAAGATACTGAAAAATGCAGCTCACGATAATGATTCTGTATCATCAAATTTAGTATCACAATACCTCCTCCATGGAGACAAGCAGATAACATGCCCCTAACCAGAAATGTTACACAGTGCACTTTTAAATGCCAAAATAATACACTTTAACTTAACCTATTTTAGATCTACATTGCACTTGCCACGTGATGAAAACGTGCAGCAGTAACTCTTCCACTCAGTTATCCCCTTGTGCCAGCCACACTCCCCACCCTCACACTGTCCCTGGGGCTGATGCGAAGTGAATCTCCATAATCATATCAGCGGGGCGGACACAGAGGGGCCAGGCTAGGGCCTCTGACTCTTTGACATCCAAGAGAAAGTCACATTTTAGCTTGGGCGGTTGCATAACAACAGCTACTAAGAGGGGGAGTGGGACATAGTAGCACTCATAACCACAGGGCTGATTTTATATTTAGGTGGAGCACTCCGCATACACTCGGGGCGGTGAATTAGTGGACAGGTGAATGCATTTTGGAGGGCCATGTTTGTTTTCACTCTGGGAGACAGGCTGCAGATGTTGTGTCAGTTCTTTTTCACACTCTCACTCCCTCAAGCTAAAAACTACTTAAAGTGCTCCTACTAATTATTTGGCTTTATTTGGTTCATTGTGCCAACTAGCTTCAAAAGGACAATTGGAAAGTATGTTTTTAATTATTTTGTAGCCTCAAGATTATTTTACTCTTGAAATACACAAAGTTATAAAAAAAATGATTTTTTTTTTTTTTTTACAATGAATGTTAATACAATATTGCTTTACTGAAATAATTGTATTTACTTGAATCTTGGTGGTCTATGGTCTTAACATATGGCTCATTTTGATTCAGCCTTGCTGCCACTCTCCTCTATTAAACTATATAATCTACCCTAAAAGTCATGACTAAAAATGAACTGCCTTTTGACTTTTTTGCTTTTAAATGTGAGCTGGTGAGCATCAGTGCATGACAAGGAAGAGGTGCACACGCTGTGGTAGACATTGTTTAATTCTGGTAAAACTAATTTTTACACTGCTCTTAATCTGCGTTTAATGGGCATTTCTATTCTTCATAAATATTGTATTGCAAAGTCAGTGATGCAAATAAGTGATCTAAAACTATTGATTATGGCTCAGGATTAAGGTCCCCTGGGTTGCCCGCGGTTACGCCTGGACAGATGCTGACCTCATGGCCTCTGTAATGCGGATTAGGGTCAGTTTTTGTGGGGGAAAATTCTTCTGTGTGATGATGTTGGCTTTACCTCAAACCTACCATATTGAATCTGTTAATCAACTGATTATTCAAGAAACTTTATTATAAGGTATGGGTCTACCAAACCTAGATACTCATTTGAAAATTTGCCATTTCATATGAAATAGAACACTGTTGTTTAGTGTTTAATGTTTAGAGTCTTGATTATGAAAACTAGTCCACATTGCCATATCAAAGAAAATGTATGAAACTGTTGAAAATTATATTCTACTGTCTAAAAATGTAAATTGTATAAAAAGAGACACTTTCTTCTCGTAACAGTTGTGTTTTTCATCATAATTGGGTTATCAAAATCTCCACTGAATAGCCTTTTCCTTTGTATTGAAATAGCATTTAAGTATTCACTAGATTTTCTGTACAAGACTCAATTTTTGCTTCCTGCAGTCTCAAAACCACCATGGAGGCGTCTTTTTGGGTTAAAAGCAGAAACCAGAGCTGAAATTGTAGTCGTCTTAGCTTCTGATGCAGCCTTCAAAACATATGGAGCACGCTTTTCATCCAGTCCCAAGGAGACGCAACCATCCACCCCCGGCACACCTTCATCTCCGAGTGTGCACTTTTCCATCTTGAGTGGAAGGAAATCTTACCCATAATTCCTTGCTTGGTGGTAGTGGTGGTGGTGGAGGAGGAGTTAGCCCCACTGTTGAATACAGCGCTGCTAAATTGGACCAGAGCCGCAGGCAGGGAGCAGACGTCCACTGAAATATTCACTTTATTAACGCTCTTGTTCCTGGCAGATGCAGCATGCGCAATTGCGCTAACAGTCAGAGATGATAAGACCAAGGCTATTCATTAGTATGGTTTATGGATACTCATTTGCTCTATGGACTGGTAATATTACGGGTCAAACTCTATAGAGATGACAGGGATAGCATTGTTCTTTCTGCCTTTTGAATTAAATGGTATTTAGTATGATTATTATTTGCATGCCAAGAATACTATCTGTAATTCATTTTGGCACAATTCTTCGTTAGTAGTAGTAATGTTGAGTTAATATGGTCTGGATCTATAATTTGATTTACACTTTTGTAGTTAAGAGAGTCAGACAATATTTAGATTTTGAATCAAAAATGATTTTTACTTAGGGGTACCCCAAGGTTCAACTATTGGACCATTTATGTTTTAATCAAATTCTAAAGTAGAGATGCTGAAAGAGAATCTATTCTGTTTAAATTTTGTGTTGAAAAGACTGTGAGGAGATGGGAAGGAAGACAGTCCTGTCTATTTCCTAGTACTTAAAGTAAACTTATTGTATATTTGTCAGTAGAAAAACATATTTAAGTGTTAACTGTCATTAGGTGTGGCCCTCAACCCACTAGTGTGCATTCATTTTGGCCCGCTGAGGAAAAAACCTTGAGCGTTCTTGTTTAATAGAATTTAAAAAGTATTTCTAAGTAAGTAAAGTATTAAAATTTACTGCAAGTCACTGCCACTACTGCTGTAATCCTTATATCCTTCCTTTTCAGTTCTATATGTTTTATTTTATTTTTAGCATTTTCTTGTGGCCCCCTCATCTCTAGCCATCATGTCATGATTAAGGTTACATCACTCTACATGGATGCGTTCATGTATGTCTGTGTGTGAGTGTAAAAGACTCTGCAGTGCTGAAGTGGGTCGTGGGTATTGTTTCCATGGTAACTGCGTGTGCCGGCCCCGGGGCCAGAAGCCGCTCTTCCTCTTCCACTGTCTCTCGCTCTCTCGCCCCTCTCCTCCTCACCTCCTCACCTCCTCCTCTTTTCTTTGGTCTCTGCTCACTTCTCATCGATCTGTAACTCCGGCTTCCTGTTCACGTCTGTTCATTTTCCACAGCTCAAAAGCAAACGTTGTTGTTACAAATTGCATTTTTCTGTTACTCTATCAGCCTCTGCTAGATGATAGTGCCCACAATGCTAATCCCTAATCCTTACTAATTTCGTGTTGGCAAATCGTTTCTTTTGACATTTCCCATTCAGGTGTTACCGCAACAACAAATTGATTTACACCAGATGCCCTTCCTAACCCCAACATGATAGTCACAATATTGCATTTATTTATAGTAAATGTAGATTTTCCATAAGTAGGTCAGCATGAGTGAGTCTTCAAATTTGGCAGTGATGTTAAGTATGGTTATTGCAAATGCCTACTGGGGATTAACCTGTAGTATTGGAATCTGACTGAGATACTGATTTAGCTAAAAATAGGCGATTTTATTTTATTTTTTGAACAGTGTTAGGTAACGCTATATTCTTCTTCTTCTTCTAGAGGAGTCATAGCATTTCCCCTCAGTCAGTTTTTTGGTACCAGTACCTGATAGTATAGTAGCCTGATTCATCAGCTGGTTTCACTTTGTCAAAACCATCTGACCTCCAGCATTAGGATTCATTCGCTTGATGGTAGGTGGGTACTTTTTTATTCAACCAATCACTGCTGTTTGGTTGTGATGTATGTACTGCACCAAATCCTGTTGGAAGAAGGGCAATAACATCTTTCCCCTTGATAAAATTCACCAAACATTCTCTTTTGTTCCGGCTTTAAATCCTCGATCTCGGGAATCGTTGCCAACACAGAATATCTGTCTTTGTCTACATTAATCTCAATCGCTTTGTTTACTGTTGTGCTGTACCACAAAAGGGACCCAGACAGGTGCTTGAGTTTGATGTCATGGCTTCACAGTTCTTTGCTGATTGGCCGGTACACGGTCTACAACTTCTGGGGTTCTTGCAAACCGTCTAGTGTATTCTGATTCCTGACCTAGTCGCTGGAGAGAAATAAAATTCAGTGATGGCACTAGATGGCGCCAGTCTGGCTACCAGTACGTAGTACAGTACGTACTACCAGTACATAGTACATTTAAATACCACTTTTGTCTAACTGTTATTAAACCGTGCTGTTTGGCAATTTGTGAAACTTTTTTTTTTGTGCTAAAATATGATATATTATAGATTGATTTGTGTAAAACATTTATATCCACCAAGTCAGCACTGCACTGATTCTCTGGGGGGCTTTGAAACAGCTTTGTAGTCCGTATAGAACTTATTTTCTGTCAAGACTGGCATCCCCATACAAAATAATACAACCCAAACGACGATGGCCACTGCAACTTCGAGAATAAGGTAAATAATTAGTATAATAGTATAATAATATTTATATTGTAATAATAGTACGTATCAGTTATACTTAAGAAAATATACGATAGAAAAACTACTGTTTATGTCATCAGTTTCAATTCATGACTGCCTAGTAACTTTCTATAATGCTCTCCCAAGATCCACAAAGCACAATAATAATCATTCTAAAAAAAGGTTTCCAACAATAAGGGCATTCTTCCATATTATTGCTCTTTTCTGATCAATCTGAAATCTGAAACCAGTTTTGTTTTCTCTACACCGACCTGTATTTATGTAGTTGATTTGCTCTCATTTCTCAAGTTCCCCTCTTGTGTGTGGCTCCTCGCAGCTTCACAGCCTCTCAGGTTTAAAGTGCACGGGGCCCTCACATCCGGACCCCGGGGCCGTTTGTCACACTCACTTTTAAACCACGTTAATGTGAAGCAGACAGACTCAGTGGTCAGCTCTAGCCGCCTCTAATGGAAATCAATGGAGCATTCATTAGAGTAGAATTTAGGTGACACTATAAGGCCGACCCGGTGCTCCGTGGTTTTATCCTCTGCTATCTCTGCACGCTTGTCGTCTTCTATTGAACTCTTTATGAAATATATGAGCGGTTACAACTGGGGGATAGCGCTTAGACAATGTGTTACAGTGTGGGCACTGGCAGATCAGCTGAGTTCCCACACACTAGGTCATATATAGCTATAAGGTAAATGCAATCAAAATTTCAATATGAATGGCAGCAATTAGCATGTTTATTATTATTGTAATAGCGGCAAACAGCATTAATAAACTTGTACTATTTTTACAGTTGATATTTCAATCTAATCTCACATGTTAAAGGTGCATCATGTAACTTTTCTGGTGGGGGTTTGCTACTTTCTTGTCTATGTGTGTTATTGCTTTGACTGAAATGTTCCCTGGAATGGCATTACACCAGTCATTGAATTACAGGTGTTTTTCAAGTGTGCAGTTTTTATTGCAAACATACCTTGAAAAACATTGTTATTGTGTGAATGAATGCAGCCAGGCTGGCGCCATCTGGTGCCTCCACTCAGTTTCATTTCTCTCCAGCGATTAGGTCAGGAATCAGAATACACTAGATGGTTTGCAAGAACCTCGGAAGTTGTTATCGTACCTTTAATTCACAAGTTCATCTCGCAGAAACAACAATGATTGTTGACAGACATGTTCACTCTCTGCTTTGTTTCCTGTTGTGCCGGCAATCACCTGGACACCACTGAGTGTTCCAGCGCATTACAAATCACTATAGCAATTGGTTAAATAAAAATGTACCCGCCTACCGTTGAGCAAACAAATCCTAATGTTGCGAGGTCAGATGATTTCCATGAAGTGAAACCAGCTGATGAATCAGGCTTGAGTGAATGAGCCCGCCTCCACAGATCTGACTTGGCCTGGTATTGTCACCAGCTTGTCTCCATAGCTGTAGATATAGATAAGTAGTTAAGTTTAATTTCATACTCTGGAACATTCTGGGCAAAGCAATTACATTTCTGCCAGGTGGCAGACTCTCCACCAGAGAAGTGCACCTTCTTGCTTTTGAATGTGTTTACTTGTAATCCTGATTAAAATAGTTTATGTAATTTATGTTTATGTAATTTCTATACTATACTAGTGAAAAGTTGTATATATTGTAAAAAGACCACCAACCAAACCTGACGATTTGAATTTGATGTTTTCCCGTCAACACTCACCATGTATTGACTTTTAACCCCTAATGTATGGCCCCTGGCTCTATCCATCAGCCTGCCCCTTTATTAACATTAATAGGATTTGGATCTATTATGTAACTCTCCCCCCACTCCGTTACACAACAAAACTCCTCCTTAAAACAAGCATGTTTGATTTTTACACTTCTCAGTACGTCAACCACGAAGGAGTTTGTTTATATTTACTGACTTTTGAAAGCACTGGAGCCCATTTAATTGGTGCTAAACCATAGCACTCCTCCAGGCGGTGGTGTTATCGATGTTTCCCCCAGGACAGTGAAATCAATCCGGGCTTTTAGAGATGTCAATAGCTGCTGTCCATAGAATGTAACTGGACCTGCTCCCAAAAGACTACATTGGAAGTGTCCTATTTTCCTTTTTGGCATTTTAGTATTTTGATTAAAGGCGCACTGTGTAATCTTTCTGATGGACACATTTTATGCTTTGTTCTAAAGTATGGCATTATCTTGATGAATACAAGCTGACAGAAACCTCAGGCCAAGGTACAGGTCAGATCTGTGGTGAGGTGATTCCTGTTTTTCAAGGTATTTTTGAGCTATACAAAACTGTAATGAAATAAGTTCTTGATATGTTTATGTTTAATTCCCAAAAGTGGAAGATGTTTTTGCGAATAACATGGAGCCTCCACTAGAAAAGTTACGCAGTGCATCTTTAAATAAAAAGTGGGGCATTCGATTGCGTGAAAGAGTATTGCCTCCACTGATGCTAATGTCAACTGTCATTGGCGCTAAGCTACAGTAGCATGCACCTGTCAACACGCACTCCACCTCACCCCACACCACGACCGACCTCTGCGAGAGTGTTATTTACTAATGCGAGCGTATCACTTCAGAAAAACTGCATGTCAAAGTACATAGATCAAACGCTCTCCTTCAAAAAGTAAAGGGACCGTGCTGGGGAGTTGCCAATTGGAGCGGGGTTGTCATGGAAACACCAAAGTGGCACACAAGACAGTTTGTTTGTCTTTTTTTTTTTCTTTTTTTTCTTTTTTTTTGCCATCTAACTTCCTGCTTTGCTTCGAGGAGCTATTTTTAACAATGCGTTATATAATATTGTACCCATTACAATGTTCTCGTCTTCATTGCATTCGGGGCAAGATGTGTGGCTTTGGTTCATTTTTAATATTTTTTTTGTATAGAAAAGTATATATTTTTTATTTTATTGGTCAAGCAACAGAGGGTAAAAATCTAAATGGACAAACGGAATCCCAAATGAAATACCCATGCAAATAATCAAATCATAATCATCAAATTACCAACATATGAAATAAAAGAGTTATCTGCTATCCCTGTATGGAGATATGACCACTGCATTTGACCCATTCTTCAACACCGCTTGGCCACTCTCTTTAACAGTGATTTCAAACATGCTACAGCACAGTGTCCTACTTGAGCTGTGATAAAAACAATGATATTCCTTGTATTTCATCTTGGCCATAACTTATTCATACAGCGGGCTAACGGGGAGCGTACCCAGCCCTTTAAAGTCATAAGAGAGAAGACGGCGCGTTTGAAAGTGCCATGTAATATTCAGCAGACTCTGGAACAGCTTTGACACTCTGAGCTAGAAATGCTCTGACTTCACTGTGTCAGGGAGAAGCTTGTCCAACTCATGTCCGTGATGTGTCAAAAAATCTACATACATAAATACATGCTACTGTCTGTGTATTGAAAGATCAGGGCCCGTGTAGGTCTGGTGGCATCAAAAGGAGCTAAAGGGTTGCACTGAGTTTCGTCAGCAGCATTCAGCAATGTGTGGCTTTATGAAGGCAATCTGCTTTTATGAAGCATCGGAGGTGGTTTATTATAAAGCAAGACTGCGTGGTTTATTGGCGTCTGGTGAGTTTAAACGTGCAATGGAACTTTTCTGGTTTAGAGTCAGCCAATTGCTCATCTCCATGGAGTTTGCTTGAAATGTTCCACTGTAATGCATTGCTGAATTAGAAACAAAATCCATTTATTCATATAAGAACTCATGGATTTTGGAAGAGTTTGATGCCAGCATTACTATCAAAGTGAAAATATCTCCATGAGACAAGCAGGTGGCAGGTAGCCAGGCTGGCGCCACCTAGTACCTCCGCTCAGTTTAATTTTTCTAGAGCGATTAGGTCAGGAATCAGAATACACTAGACGGTTTGCAAAAACCCTGGAAGTGTGAGTTCGGGCACCAGCCAATCAGCGAAGAACCATATATTCTGTGTTGGCAACGTTTCCCGAGATCAAGTATTTAAAGCCGGAACAAAGAGTGAATTTTTGGTGAATTTTATCAAAGGGAAAGACGTTATTGCTCTTCTTCCTGCAGGATGTCGGAAAAGCTTAATATACCAGGTAGCAGCGCAATACATACGTCACGACCAAATAGCAGTAATTGGTTAAATAAAAAAAGTACCTCCCTACCGCCAAGCGAACGAATTCTAATGCTGCGAGGTCAGAGGGTTTCTACAAAGTGAAACAGGCTGATGAATCAGGCTGGGTGGCAGGTACACCCAACATGAAAAGTTACATAGTGCGACTTTAAAATTCAAACATGGGAATGCTGTGCCTCTTTGCAAATGGCTAACAAGTGTCCTTCATATAACATTTCTCTGTGCCATGTGTGCCAATATAGGACATGAATTCTTACTTGCTATTGCAACAAACCCAAAGATAATAAGAACATCACAATTTTGATTATAGCTATTTTATTATACTTTTTTTTTTGCACACTTCTTGTTGGAATTATTTCTGACTAGTATAAGAAAAATTATAGTCATATGTTTTATCATGACCTATGTATGATCTATGGACCAGGAGTAACTGACCTCTCTCTATCTCCCCCTGCAGGATGCTTCGAGTGCTGTATCAAGTGTCTGGGTGGAGTGCCCTACGCCTCACTGGTGGCCACCATCCTGTGCTTCTCGGGGGTGGCTCTGTTCTGTGGCTGTGGACACGTGGCTCTGACCGGGACCCTCACCATGCTGGAGACCCACTTCTCCAGAGTGTCCAGTGACCATGAGACCCTCGCCCTTGTGTAAGTGTCTCAACACAACCCAAGTGTATGTATGGCAGTACTGAGAAAGTTGAGCTGTGGTTCATTTTTGCATATGTGTAAACAAAAGAACTTTATGGCTTGGTAAAATGTAAGGAATGAAAATGCTCATTGTTTTTATATGTATATTTTCACCTGACAGCAGCAATGATTTATTAAAAAGTCTATTTTACATTTCAAACGGGACTTGATATTAAATTGATTTATTTATTGAAAGCATAAACTAAGGAGCTTGCACCTCAACAGGCAGAGATGTCAGTGGTGTAATAATTGAACTTTAATTGGATCGTTCGTTAGTCTAAAAATTGATTATGGGTGAGCAGGAGAGATGGAGATGGCTGAGGATTCTGCTGCTGTGGCAGGAATGGGCAGATAAGGGTTTATGAAATTTGGAAAAAGAAGACAGACTCTGATTTATTGATGTCAGTCAGTCTTTGGTGTAAAATTGCATGGATACTGTTTAATTTAAAACTAAAACAAAGCATTTACTTGCGCTCAGAATCCAGATCTTTCAGTACATCATCTACGGCATCGCGTCCTTCTTCTTCGTCTATGCCATCATCCTGCTGGCCGAGGGCTTCTACACCACCGCCGCCATCAAGAAGGAACTGCAGAGCGACTTCAAGACCACTGTGTGCGGACGCTGCATCACCGCCTTTGTACGTCTAACACTGCTAATACTGCTAGTGCCTCTAATGCTAACTGTCACACGCCCACACAGACACTTCAATACATTCACTAGAGCTGTCACTCCTCTCCTCTGTCATTTACATGTGTACAGACAGGGCACAATGTTAATCATAAGTGGTGGTTGTCAAATGGGGGTTGGAGTTGCTAGTCCTGGTTGAATCCTGGTTATTACAAAATTATTGTTGGTTTAGTTCTTGCTGTGACCTTTTAGTGTATTAAAATGCTGTAAAGGCAACTAAAAACACTACTTGTACTTGCAGTAAAATACATTTCAGGAATGGGTAGAGTAGCCAGATATTTCAGTCAAATTTTGTTTAATAAAAAATAATATGACTTGGGTCCAAGAAGTTGCTCAAGTAAGAAAAAATCATCATCATCAGAAGCCTGCAAGAAACAAATGTTCAAATCCTGTAATATTGTCAACATAAGTTTTTGTCACTTGTAGGAAGAGTAACCAATAACTTACTCAAGTAAAAGCACTATTACATTGTCAAATATATTACTAAAGTATGAGGATGATCTGAAAAATACTGAGTACTACCAAGCACTGACTTTAAATGCATTTCTTTAGTGTTACACCCTCAAGACCATCTCTAGCACAGTCTGTCCTTTTTGGCCTGATTACCCTAATTACACCTCCAGTGAGATTAGTTCAAAAACGGAGAAGAGGAGTATTAAATAATCGAACTGAAAATGCACTCTTTGCACTCTGTCCAGTTCATGTTCCTGACTTACATCCTGTTCCTGGTGTTCCTGGCCATCGTGGGCTTCACAGCGATCCCAGTCTATCTGTTTTTCAACATGTGGACCACCTGCGCCGCCATGAAGAACCCTGACGCCAACATCACCAACCCCGACGACATCTGTGTGGACGTCAGACAATACGGTAAAGATAAGATACATAATTCTCCTGGAGGGTCAGTGCAGTTAAAGGTGGGGCTTGAATATTTTACTTGTAAATGAGTACATACTTTATTACATTTAATTATATTAACTTGACTGCTGTGTTATGTTATGGAGAAAATATATGTTAAAGTTGCCATGTTTAAAAAAGTCAAAAATTTTATGTGTTTTCTGAATTAAAAATGAAACATATTTTTAGAATTCACTCCCCAGATGCATTTCAGATGTTAAGAATAGAAAACAACTGACAACAACAAAAAAAATCTTCTGTCACTAGTTGCCTGCTCTAGACCAAATAAGGTTTGTGGAGATGCAAGTGTGTTCAGAGTAAGGACACATGTTTTCAGTGTAATATACAAAAAACCTGCTATTTTTTGGCTTAATACTGTAGCTTTGTACAAAATAATGAATTCAAGAACAAGTAAAACCATTTTTAGAAGTGTGAAATAATTGTTTGTGCATCCCGTTGTGAGACAGGATAAGCCCCTAAGCCTTATAATGTGAAACATAAATGTAAAGTGGTGCTCTGTATGAATAGCTGTGGTTATAATGTCCTGCGTCTCTATCCGACTGCACCATAATGAATAACTGTATCTGAAGAGCGCTCAGCTGAATTATTGAGGATTATTTAATTTTGAATGAGAATTTCTATTTTAAACCCCGGCTTTTCTGCGCTTTATTCGCACTGGTTTGGAGGCGGAGCCAATCAAATCTGTGCCTCCAGTCAGAGAAATGATTATTAGAAAAAGCTTTTGCATATGCACTGTGAAGTATGGTGTTTCTGATTTCATGTTCCTCTTATTGACCCAAATCACCATCTTATTATAAACACTGAAATTAACACTAAAACACTAATTCAAATTTTAAAACGTCCAAAACAGAACTAGTTTTTTTTTATTGTTTGCAGTGGTCCAAATTTATTCCTCACTTAACTTGCATGCATCTAGGGTTGTCAAAAGTATTGAAAATTAGACAATAATCTAAATCAGAACTAGGCACCCATTTGAGCATGTAAAGAAAGTTTTTTATTTCTTGTGGTATCAGAATCGGTATTGAGTCTACTCTTTAGTATTGAAATCAAGTTTGAAATATTAATATCGTATCAATATTCTGAGCATCCCAGTTATTCACCGCGATGAGTTGAGAAGCACTTTTCACAACTTTCAGACATCTAGCATGCCAAGAGCGTTCTTCCTGATTCTTTGACAGTAAACCGCTTTATAATATTTTATATATTAACCTCAAAAGCTGCTTATAATATATCTGTCCTGGGGTCAAGACAATTTAGCTCAAATACAAGGTACATAAATTGGATAGAGGCCCGTTAATAAAGCTGCAAGATCTCCAGAGAAATTCCGTCATTTCTTACACCAATATAAATAAACCTATGCTACAGATTATAAAGAGTGTGATTTAAATGTCATATTCCATACTGGAGAGGTCACCCATACGTATAGATTAAAGGCTTCTGATTGGACGGCTGTAAACCCTGTGGTGGCAGATCTAACGTACAGTAAGTGACCCACATTTGAGGGACAGCTGGCCCGCGATCACATATGCTTCACTGGCAGCTCCTCTCCATTCCATGACATGACATCAAATATTTTTAACCCCAATTACAGTGAAAATGATGATTAGCAGTTAAGGGACACACCAGGCTAAAGGGAGACATTTTAATTAGTGTATGACAGTGGTGAATGTGTAAGGTAGGGCGGGGTCATTTCTGTAGTACATGGAACTACATGGCCAAGTATTGCATTTGCTTTTATTAGCAAATGCAATACTTGGCCATAAAATAATAGTTATTAGAGCTTTTTTTTCCTTTTTGGGGGGTTTGCAGGTGTCAAGGTTTAAGAACTTGGCATTAAAAGTAACAGTTTTCCGTGCCAAGTTTAAAGCGCCACCACGTAACTTTCTAACCAAAAATAGACTAAAATGGAGAGCAGAGTTCCAAAAATACCTGCAGTTGAAGAATACCTCGCCCGATGTACTGATTTTTGAGAACTGGCCGTAGCCTTATGGACACGTACATGCTCAATTTTCTACAATCAAAAAACTCTTACTCTTGTTGTGTATCCTTTAATCTCTACACACAATGTGCCAGTGCTGCTCTCAGGGGCCTTGAAAGCTTTTCTCACTGCTGTTTTCTTGTTGTGATCCTGCAGGTTTTATCCCAATGAACGCCACACCCGGAAAGGCCTGTGGAGCCACTCTGGGAGAGATCTGTAACACTAGTGAGGTAAGGGTATTATACTGTGTACTATAATGGGTTTGAGGCATTATTTAAAAGGATTATGCCAAAAAAAAATAAAGCTTTAAATATCATTGTAGCTAAATTGTAGTTTGAAGATATAATTTGATGATTGTGTCATTGAGTTATTTGTTTTATTTTTAGAATTGTGCTTCCAGATTGATGCTTCAAAATGTACTCTAAAAATCTAAAATTAAACTATATTATGATCTTAAATATATTAGCTCTTTATAATTAAATCTAGGGTTGTCAATTAGTGAAAATCAGATAATAATCAACATTAAAACTAGTATTGAAACTAGATACTCATTTAAACAGGTATCGATACTAATATTCACAAATTCACATTCACTAAAATTCACTAAAATTCACCAAAATTCACATTCACAGGACAGAAATGAACCTTATGTGAATAGTTTTAGAGTGATCTTGAGCTGTATCAGAAGTATAAGACCACACAGACTAGTATACACCCATGTTTTTTATTATCATTGTGGTATCAAAATCGGTATTGAGTATCAAGTGTATTCCTTAGTATCGAAATAGTGAACAAAGACAAATGCTTTATTATGGAAATTAAGTAGTAGTGTCAGAATCAGCAACTATTGAGCAAGCTTCCTGTTGCCAATTTTTTAATTCAACTAATTTAAAATAACATTTCAATTTAGCTTCTCTGTATAAATCTCTTTTATATATATTTGATATTAATTGTACTGTCTTCTTTGCCAGTTCTACCTGTCCTACCACCTGTACATCGTGGCGTTGGCCGGAGCAGGGGCCACAGTCATCTCTCTGGTAAGTCCGCTCCACCCGTAATGTGCTGCTCAGAATATGCACGTTGCCATGGTGGGCTTATCCGTCGCCATAGTAACCCTGCCTCTCACACTCGTCAGTGGGAGTGAGGAGACAGGGGCAGGTTTACTGGGCTCTCTGTGGAGGAGGCAGATCTGGTTTTCTGAAAAAGAATGCACAAGTGTGAGCAAACCATTTTGTTTGTGGTGTACTGTTTTTTGTTTAAATATTAGGCCATTCCTTGTAAATTCTGTAATCTGAGCGATACAGAGATGGTTTAGTCACAGTACATGTGCAAGAAGCTTTATAGGGTCAATTCCTGGCTAAATTCTCTGCAAGTTTGCAAACATTCAATGGTGGAATTTTGGTTTGAGGCACCGGTACTTGCTTATCTCCATGGAGATGTTATTTCTGCCTCTCTTCACTTAAATGTCTCTTGCTTCTATGATTACAGTTTTTTTTATTTATTTATAACAAATGCCATGAAAAACACAGTGAGATCAAACCTGTGACTTTGCCCAGTAGTGTCTTCTTGTCTCCATGTAGATAGAGAAGTTTAATGCCCTACAGTGGAGCATTTCACAAACTGATCTTCCACCAGAAAAATCACACAGTGCACCTTTTATACTGTGCATTGAATAGAGCGATACAGTGACAGTGCCCTCTGGTGGTCACTTCATGTCCGCTTCTCTCCTAACATGCCGTGTGTGTTTCAGATCCACTACCTGATGATCCTGGCGGCTAACTGGGCATACCTGAAGAGTGCAGTGTCCACACACGAGTACCAGGACATCAAGACCAAGGACGACCAGGACATCGAGGCCGAGGCGCGCTCCAAAGACGGCCAGAACTCCTCCTACTCGTAAAGGAGCGGGCCCTGGCACTGTCCCCCACCTCATCCCCCCTCACGCCCCCTCACGCCCCCATAAACAACCCCACAGCGGCCATGTTTGGCAGGGCCCCCTCGTGACCCTCCGCTCTGCTCCCCTCTGCTCTGACAGGTGAGAGGAGCATGGAGGGTCAAGACTGGGGCCAGACCAAGCAAAGGTAGGCGCTTCAGAACACCAGATATTGTACTGTGGTATTGCATGTGTATCGTAGTACACATACGCCATACAAAAGTACAGAGCGGTTCGATCACAGGAGGAGGGAGCGTTCCGAAGCGTCTCCTCCCCGCGCCCTGAGCCAGCACAGCCTCTGACTCACAGCTTGTAAGAAAAACATTGTTCACTGTCCGCCCCAGCCACAGGAGGCCAGGCAGTGACCGACATCCTCTGTTTTTTGGTGTTTTATATGCATATATATATAAATATATGAATATATTGTGCGAATGTGTACGAATGTTGTTGTTTTTTTAATACTCTGAAACGTATGCCAGGTTCTGCTCCTTTTTTTTTTCTTCATCTTTACCTTTTTATTGAAACGCTTGATACGTGTTGCACTATTGACAAAACATGGAAGACGGACCCCTCTAATCTATTCTAGCCCCTTTAGGATTACTGTGCATTACCAATCAGAGCTGTAGCACTTATCTCATACAGTGGCATTTCGGTTACGATGTTGTAGCCTCATATCCATTGCTATGACAACCACTATCAAATATTTCCAAGATGTCAGCAGCAGCGCCTGTATGTTGTTACACTTACTAACCAACCAAACAATGGCAGCGAAAGAACCGGTCTTTAACATCGAGACTCACACCTCAGGTATCAATCCAGTTCTTTGTTTTTGTTCACAGAGCTACACCACTGTCACAACTATAATAATACAAGTCTACCTGCCATTTTCTACTACAGTTTGTGCTCCCTTTGCCAGTAACATCCCAGTGTAAATAGCCAAAATGACCCTCCAAAATATAGTTCCCAACAGAGACACAATCAATGTTACGCCATGCTCTATTCTATTGTTTCCCGCAGATTCTATGTAAATGTATCTTTGAGAGTTGTGTGTGAACTCAAATACTATTTCTGCATTCGATATATTAACTGTTACATCTTCAATGAGTTGTTGTATGAGGGATCAGTGAAGTCATGCCGATGGACTGAGGTGCTCGTGACGTAAACGTTTGAAAATATTGAGAAAAAAAAACAAGAATTTGCTTTCAATGTACGTTCTAGGCAGCTGGGTTCTTCTAGTAGTGATTCAGTAATGATGATTTATTATGGAAAATATTCTGTTTTTTGATGGCTGGCCAAATGAGTGACTCATGAACTTTCTGCGTCACCTTTTTTGTTGATTATTTTTTCTTTTCTTTGTATTGTCATGCCTCTTGTATGAGCCACAAAGACTGTTTTTGATGTTTACACTCCGAACAAAAGTCAGGAATTTTCATACATTAATTTTATAACCAGATATTGTTAGGTACTCATAAACTATATTCTATATCACTGGTTAATTTACGCTCAAGAATACTAAGAGAACCAATTTTTAACCTTTGAAATGAAGCATGTCAGTAACGTCCACGTGTGTCTACTCTGTATAAAAAGGACTATATTGCCATGTGTATTCTGTTTTG
>NW_026570994.1:9831434-10028934 GCF_026225935.1 Boleophthalmus pectinirostris | reverse complement strand
GTGTACATATGTGTGTATGTTTGTATGTGTGTACGTGTGTATGCATGTATATATGTATGTATGTGTGTATGTATGCATGTATGTATGTATGTATATGTGTGTATGTGTATGTATGAGTATGTATATGTATGTGTGTATATAGGCAAGGCAAGTTTATTTGTATAGCACAATTCGTACACAAAGTAATTCAAAGTGCTTTACAGAATAAGAAATACATTAAAATCATAATAAAAACAAATCAAAACATAAATAATCATGAAGATTAAAATTAAAAAAGAGAGACATAAATTGGAGAAAAGAGTGCGGAATGAAAACCTTTCATTTATATGCACAGTTAAACAGAAATGTTTTGAGCCTGGATTTAAACAGCATCACAGAAGAGGCCTGTCTCACATGTTCAGGAAGACTGTTCCAGGTTTTAGCTGCATGAACCTGAAACGCTGACTCCCCTTGTTTATATATGTATGTATGTGTGTATGTATGTGTGTGCATGTATGTATGTGTGTTTGTATGTATGTATGTATGTGTGTATGTATGTATGTATGTATGTGTGTGTGTATGTATGTGTGTATATATGTGTATATGTAAATATGTATGTATATATGTATGTGTGTATGTATGTATGTATGTATGTATGTATATGTGTGTATATCTGTATGTATGTGTGTACGTGTGTATATATGTATCTCTATATGTGTGTATGTATGTATGTATGCATGTGTATGTATATACGTGTGTGTGTGTGTGTGTGTGTATGTATGTATGTGCGTATGTATGTATGTATATATGTATGTATGTGTATACGTATGTATGTATGTATATGTGTGTATATCTGTATGTATGTGTTAGAGCCCGACCGATATATCGGTTGGCCGATATTATCGGCCGATATGGGTACATGGAGGCATATCGGCTATCGGCCGATATGCTTGCAAATAGGGGCCGATATTTCGCGTGGGCATGTGACACGTCTTTAAAAATCTTAGATTCTCTACATTATGTTCATTTAATCCAATTTACAGACAGATAAATGTCCTAATATGTGGCTCCACATCAGTATTTATCTACGGAGTCATTTGTCTTTTGTCTGTGTGTGCGTCCTTACTGTCCCTGAACACACCACAGAGTCGTGTCACTCACGTGCGTTTGTTTACACCCGCATACACAGATCCAAACATTGAGATTATATTCTTCAACAATCGGTTTGAGTCTGGATTAAAAGGACATTTATTAGTGCAGACTTGTGATGTGAGGAGGAGCCTGTGTGAGCGGTGAGTGTTGGAAATATGTCGACTTTGAAGCTAGTTTTGGTGATTTGTTATGGGTTAGCTGCTGTAGCTCCCGCACATAAACAGGCTGTTTTCTATTGGTCTGTTCTAAAGTGACTACATTGGCCGTATATTTGTTACTGGACCTGCATTGATATGTAAATGAGCTGTGAATAGACGTGTGAATTATGACATTTGCGCATATAATTAATTACCGCGGCGCGCACGTATTTACGGCTAAAGGCTAATAGCGCTAGTTTCTTTACTAGTTATGGGTCGGTCGCGAACGAAATGACTCTTAGATCCGGCTCTTTGAAGCGAACGACGGGAGACTGATCCTTATTGGGAGTCGTGTTTTCTCTTTCTCTCACTTTTTTTTGTCGTCACGCCGCGTGCAGACTCGTGGTAGTTTGACAGTGGCTGAAAACGAAACTTTGAGAAATTTGCGTGTACATAGGATTAAAAGCATATTTGGCTGTAGTTTAGCATAAAATAAATAAGTCCCGGGTTTAGTCCTTTTTCAGTCTTGGTTTAGACCTGGTTCAGTCCTGATTCAGTCCTGCTTTAGACCTGCTTGCAACAAAACAATCTGAAGAGCCGCTTGGGAGCCAAAAGAACCAGCAGCTTTTAGTGAGCCGAGCCAAAAGAGCCGGTTCTCTAAAAAGAACTGGAATACCCATCACTAATGTCTAGAATGTGATGCAAAAATGCCATTAAGCCAACCTACTGTCTGTAAATATGACGTAAAGAGGCAGAATAACAATAAATGTTGCCTAAATAAACCCAATTTAAAATCCACCAGAGCCAAACCTAAGTTTTTTAAACAATTCAACATTTACAGTGAATTTTTACATCACTAAATATATCGGCGATTATATCGGCTATCGGCAGCGCCAACTCCCATTATATTGGTTTCATATCGGCTATAGCAAAATCCATATCGGTCGGGCTCTAGTATGTGTGTATGTATGTATGTGTGTATGTATGTATGTATGTGTGTGTATGTATGTATGCATGTGTGTATGTGTATATATGTATGTATATGTATGTGTGTATGTATGTATGTATGTGTGTGTGTTTATGTGTACGTATGTGTGTATGTATGCATGTGTGTGTATGTGTGTACGTATGTGTGTATGCGTGTGTGTGTGTATGTGTGTACGTATGTGTGTATGTATGCATGTGTGTGTGTGTATGTATGTATGTATGTGTGTATATATGTATGTATGTGTGTGTATGTATGTATGTATGCGTGTATGTGTATATAAGTATGTATGTGTGTATATATGTATGTGTGTGTGTGTGTATGTGTGTACATATGTGTGTATGTTTGTATGTGTGTACGTGTGTATGCATGTATATATGTATGTATGTGTGTGTACGTGTGTATGCATGTATATATGTATGTATGTGTGTTTGTATGTATGTATGTATGTGTGTATATGTATATGTGTATGTATATATGTGTGTATGTATGTATGTATGTATGTGTGTATGTATGTATGTGTGTGTGTATGTGTGTGTATGTGTACGTATGTATGTGTGTATATGTGTGTATGTGTGTATATATGTGTATATGTAAGTATGTATGTATATATATGTATGTGTGTATGTATATGTGTGTATATCTGTATGTATGTGTGTACGTGTGTATATATGTATCTCTATATGTGTGTATGTATGTATGTATGCATGTGTGTATTTATGTATATGTGTATGTATAAACGTGTGTATGTATGTATGTGTGTGCATGTATGTGTGTATGTATGCATGTGTGTATGTATGTATGTGTGTACGTATGTATGTGTGTACGTATGTATATGTGTGTATGTGTGTATATATGTGCGTATGTATGTATATATGTATGTGTGTATGTATTGTATGTATGTATGTATGTATATGTGTGTATATCTGTATGTATGTGTGTATGTATGTATGTATTTATGTATGTGTGTGTATGTATGTACGTATGTGTGTATGTATGCATGTGTGTGTGTGTGTGTGTACGTATGTGTGTGTATATGTGTATGTGTGTGTATATATGTATGTATGCATGCGTATATGTATGTATGTGCGTATGTATGTGTGTATGTATGTGTGTGTCTATATGTGTATGTGTGTATATATGTATGTATGTATGCATGTATGTATGTATGTGTATGTATGTATATGTGTGTATGTATGTATGTGTGTGTGTATGTGTACACACACACTACACTATACCATACACTATACTATGTGTGTATATGTATTCAGTCCACTATATATTGTACTGTATATGTATATATGTATGTATTGTGTAGTGAAAGTTGGATGTATTGGAGAGTCAGTTGCCTGGATTTTAGTGTAAATAATAATAATAAATGCAACTGTAAATATGTGAAATAAGTACAAAATATATTCACACATACCTAAAAATACATCTAAACACACACACCTTCACCCTGTTCAAATTTCATTTGTTTATCTGCCTTAGACGCAGACACACAGGAACAGACGGCTGTATGGATGTGTTCTCTCTCTATGAGTAATAATGGCAAACATACACCGCCTACAGTCATTTGCATTTGCAGGCACAGGTATTTGGGCGTCTTCCAGAACGAGCATTCTCCACACAGCCTATCATTGCCTATGAATGTTCCTTCATTCTCAAAATCATTTTAGCCTAAATACCTACAGGCATCACGGTATGAGCAGACACCCGTGCAGGTCATGTGCCTTCTCAAGCCAGAAGGACCATTAACTTCTGCTGGATGTTATGAACAACAATAAAGCACGCGGGCATATGACTCCTATTGTGCCACATAAGCAGACACTCACATGGACACAAGTATCATCAGCTTTTAAACATGTCATGACTGCTACAGCAGTCTAACAAAAAAGTTCGGAACAACTGTAATTCCTAATCTAGGCTACTGAGTCAGCCCTTTCTAACAAAAACGGGAAGTGAAATGTGAGAACCTTTTGCATGCTTTTCCTTTACACTTCACAGAACTTAAATGAAAGAAAAAGTGAATTACACACTCACATTCAGTGCGTCTGGAGTCTTAATTCGGCCTATTAAAACTGCCACCCTATTTTTCTTGCGCACTTACCTTGTGTTGACGCGGTTCCAGTTATGTTCAGCCTCATAAATAGCGGCAGAATTTTGCGGACATGACGCTCAGCTGGTCGTGCAGTTGTGCGCGGACAGACGCGGTTTGACTGAGCTACTGGTGATGCTCATGTGACCCCGTGCGTCACGCCTATTCCATCATGCGCTCCGTATTCAGCAAAAGTATCAGGCTATGGATGGAAATTTCATAAACACTCACTGGTGCCATTTTAGAACAAAAGAAAAAAGTATTAAAACATCTAAGTCCAAGCTAAATCGTGCATGTTTTAGGATCTTAAATGAGTTTGTTGAGCAACTTTCATTCAAGCTTTTGTGCCATCAAATTTATTCTTGCATTTATGTTGGAATGCTGTTTCCTGATCAAAAACATACCCCAGAGTCTTATTTTGTTTCATTCACACAAATACTGCATATTTTGGATGAGTTCAAGAAGTGCTTCACTGTGTTTTTAAAGTCCTTACACTTTCACTATAAATTCAGCACTGGACTTGCCATTCTCTAGTGAACAAAAGGTAAAATATAGTTAACTTGAAAACTACACTGTTTCGTGACATTAAAATGTGAATTAGAGCATTTTGAGGTTTTGGAGATCTAGACAGATGTACTCAAACATGTGTGAATGAAACAAATAACAAATCAATCACACACCAGATAGATTCAAAACAACATTATTATTAAAATTCTGTATAATTTAAGCCATCTAGTTTTGTTCATGCTTTACTGAGGCTATTAAAAGTGCAGTATGGTCTTGAGGCGTCCCAGTATGTGAATGTGGAGAGCATGCTGCTACAGACAGTGACGCTGAGCAGTGGAGTGCTGTGGCAGGCCTCTGTGACTGATGGGTGAAATCTGCTTTTTCACACCAACCCCCGAATAGTCTCCAGACAGAACAGCCACTGTAGATACTGCTATCTTGCTTGATGGATGAGCCCTATTGACCTATCTGGATGTGAAAAAATATTACACACATTAACTAAATAATAATTAAAACAATAATTAAACAATTTGATACACCCTAATGTTACGTCACTTATTACACAACTGTATTGCTTAGTTAAAGGTCCTAAATTATGCAAAATGGACTCTTGTGAGCTTTCAGCCATGTTAGAATGTTATTAAAAACATACCTGGAGTTGTGTTTTGGTTCATTTACACATGTTTGATTATTTATTTTTATTATACGTCTGTCTCCCAATGCTCAAAATGCCACCTTGTGATGTCATGAAACAAGTTAACAGCTATATTTTACCATCAGTAGAGATTGGAAATCCCAGGGCTAAAATCATCCACATGATTCTATTGATTTATGTTAAAATGCTCTATGGAGTTTAAAGCACAATGGAGCACTTCCTGTATTACCACATGACATTGTGTGGTGGAACAGATTGTTTTCTGTTTGAGAGAAGAACTCAGCCTAAATATTCAAGGTTTGTGAATGAAACAAAACACAACTCCAGGTATGTTTGTGATGAAGCAACAACATTAGAACAGAACACAGCGCAAAGTTGGCCCTTTAATACAAGTCAGTGTGACAACTTATTAGTAGCAGCACAAGCATATCCAGATGCTGATTACTGTCTCACATGCTAGCTGTTTGCTTGGGTCACATGCCTGCCTCACTCTGCTGCACCAATAATCTAGAAGTTCCCTCACCATTACCAGTGAGTAAAGTTCTGTAAATGTATTTATTTTGCATTTTATTTAGTTAGTGTGGTGATTATGGTGGCACAAACACGGGATCATATGGAAGTCAAACACTGGATCATATGGAAGTCAAATGCTACACATTCTTTGCTGGTCACATGAGTTCTTCAGTTTACAGTTCTTCCACTAAATTCAAACAGTTCAGGAATCTTGAGTAGTATATAGGAAGCGGGTGCCTAAATACACTTGACAACATTATTAAGTGTACAAATTACACTTGAGAATTCATTTAATTTCGCAGCTGATCCAGCCTTTGTTTCTCTTTCTTCCACTATAACCATAAATCTCTTCAGTATTTTGTGTAGGCTCCATATTTCTACCAATTAAAGATCCTATATTACACAAAATTGACTCTTGCCAGCTTTAAGCCATGTGAGAATGTTGTTACTTTAATCAAAACCTACCTAGAGTCGTTTTGTTTCATTCACACATGTATGTCTACATTTCCAAAGCAACTTGCAGCAGAAGTTTTTAAGTTTTACCTTTTCTTTAGTAGAAATAGGAAATTCCAGAACTGAAAATATCCAAATGATTTCAGCCAAGGCGTATGAAAGAACTCATAAATAAATATATATGCAGGATTTGAGGGTTAAACGTGTGAATGAAACAAAACAGAACTCCAGGTGAGGAGATGATGAAACATTATAATATAGATTAAAAATAATAGCACAATGTGGGCCCTTTAACTAGAAAACATCTGCTGCGTTATCATGGGCTAAATGTATTACCAAATCATATTCAAATATTAGCCTAGAAATAAGCAGCCCTGTTTTCCATAGATTTTACTACCACCTATTGGCCACACTGCAGATAAGATGCTCAAGTAACCTGGCTTGTCTACTTTTGTTGTACCACTTTACAATAACTACACTTTAGTTAGCCTCAATAAATCATGAACATAGACATAATTCACCATGAACAAATAATTTATTAAGACTTAAATAGTAAGTAATTAAAACTTTAGTAACTTTAATATCATTGGCACTATGTAACTTTTCTGGTGACTGGTCTCCCATGTTACTGCTTTGCCTTAAATGAGTCACAATATTGCATTAAACTCATCTATTTTCAGTTGAGACAAGGTGAAAGCAACCTAGCTTACAGTAAGAATGCATGTTTTCAATGTATTTTTTTTTTTAGCTATAAAACACTTGTAATTGAATAAATGCAAGTTGCCTAGAATGAGACAAGTAGGCAGCAGATCCCTCAGCAGAAAATTTACATAATACACCTTTAAGGGGATAGTGTAATCATTATGTAGCATGTTTAATAAACTGTGTTTGTTCATGCTTTAGGCTGTTAAGTGTAGTTATTATAAAGTATTACCATAAACCCACAAAAATGCATATAAAAAAAATCACTTTCAAAATTAATAACATAATTTGAAAGGACATTTATTCATGATTTTTAAAGGCAAACCCAGCTGTTATGATACCACTGCTGTCCACACGCACTACAGATCACAAAGGTCATTGAGTCGTCATCTGGTCCACTCTGTTTGACCCAAGCGGGCAGGAACAGGGCACCCCGTGATACCTGTGTCACTCTACAATCCATACTATCACATCTCTTACACCGGATCTTCTGAGTGGGCGTCCCTTCTATACTTTGAGGTAGCTGTCTTTCATTCACACTTTGAGATGAGTATTCTTGCCTTAACTGTTTTAAATCTGGACTTGCCATTTCTTCCGTCGACATTACAGCAAAAACTTGGGGTGATAGAGATCCGTTTAAAAGCCCCTCCCTAAGATGGCCGCTTTTGGGATTCTTCAGGTTAGAGATCTTGCTTCGGACACAATTTTTGTATTTGGGTATGTTTGATTTGTGTAATTCATAAATGTGGTTTTCAATGTCTTCAGTGAGTTTTAAAGCTTTGTCGTGGTCACTAGATTGCGTGCAAATGGCAGACAGAAGAAGCTGGACGCATTTAGATCGAACAGGTGATAAATTTGAAGAAAGGATTACATTTTCTGTCTTGGATTTATCTTCGTTTTGTTCCAGTGTGGGTTTAATCTCACTTTTTAACGCCAAATCAGTCTTTCCTGCATGCTCCAGCTTCACATCTTTTTCTTTGCTATATCCTTTTTTCCACTTTGCCAATATAGTCTTCAAATTCTTTTTCACATCGCTGTTTTTGCAGGATTTGAGGATTCGGTATAAAACTTTGACAATGTCTGTAGTTTCCAGTTGTTCGGCAGATACATGGTGCTTATCCAGGTCACCAAGAAGCACCAACATGTCGCTGTAGTTTCTCTCTGCATTAAATTTGTCAATTTGCAGAACACACTGGAGCACATCTTTAATCTCCATGATGCCTGCAAGAGAAAAGGTTTGCAATGTTGTTACAAATAGTGTACAAACAATGTATAATGAAATAAAACTCACTTAGATTTTCTAAATGACATATAAAGGTATATAACTATATAACCTTTCTGATGGAGGCTAGACTCCCTGCTTGTCTCCACTGAGATGTTATTTCTTCACCTGGAATGTTGCACAATATAGCATTAAAATTCTCTCTCTGGAGAAAAGGCCAAGTTACAGGCAGTGTTGGGAAGTAACTGACTTTTCTGAACTGCACAGAAAATACATATTTTGAATACTTATTTAGAGTAACTGTATTTTGCTACAGTTACTGTTTCACTTATCAAATCAAAATCAAATCAAACTTTATTTATAAAGCACTTTTCATACAAAATGCAACACAAAGTGCTTTACAGTGATTAAAAACAGTCCCGCATTTCCAACCACCCAACCATCCACCCACCAACCCAACCCCAGCACCCCCAACCCCACATAGTCAAACAACCCAAACACACACACTCACATACACACAAACATGCACACACACACACACACACACTCACACGCTAAAATACATAACCGGACACAATAAAATGTGAGGCTGAATACAGGCGAACCAGTTGAGAAAGCACCATCAGAGGAGCCGTCTGCACCGGGAGCAGAGAGACGTCCACCACCACCAGGAACCACCACAGGGTCCAGGGGAGAGATGAAGCCCAGGCACCTGAGGCCCAAGCACCATCCCTCCGCCAGGAGCCCACATGACAGACCCAGCAGCCACAGCTGACCTCCACTCCCGATGCAGAGGGCTCCTACAGAGGAAACACTGGAAATCCTAAAAAATATGCCTAAAATAAATAAATATAATAAAATGTGTACAATAAAAACAAGTAAAAGTATAACATTTCAATCAAAAGCTAAGCTAAAAAGGTGGGTCTTGAGCCTGCTCTTAAAAACATGAACGTTCTCTGCAGCCCTGAGCTCCTCCGGCAGGCAGTTCCATAGACGGGGGCCATAGTGCTGAAAAGACGCCTCTCCGTGAGTGTGTGTCCTGACTTTGGGAATGACCAGGAGCCTGCTGCCGGAGGAGCGCAGGGTCCGCGAGGGTTCGTAAGGTAAAAGCAGTTCTGAAAGATAAGAGGGCCCAAGACCATTAAGACATTTAAAGACCAGTAAAAGAACTTTAAAATCGATCCTGAAACACACAGGGAGCCAATGCAGTGATTTTAAAACCGGTGTAATGTGGTCCCGCCCTCTGGTCCTCGTCAGGACACGCGCTGCAGAATTTTGTAATAATTGCAAACCTGAAATACACTTTTTGGGAAGACCAGAGAGCAGGGCATTACAGTAGTCTATTCGACTGGTGATAAAAGCATGCATCAGCGTCTCTGTGTTGGCCCGAGAGAGAATGGGGCGGACTCTGGCTATGTTTTTTAGGTGCTAAAAAACAATTTTTGTGATGTTCTTAAAGTGTGGGACAAAAGTCAGCTCAGAGACAAAAATGATGCCCAGGTTTTTCACTTGAGGAGAAGGGTTAAAGGACTGTGTTTGGAATTTGGGTAAAAGTTTCTCTCTCTGGGCCTCAGGACCAATGAGAAGCAGTGCCACCTCCCCTTTTACCATTCCTGGTTGAAAGCAAAGTTAAAAGTGGGTGGTGAGGCCTCTGTGAGAACAACTGGTGCATCTGTACCCAGCCATGTTTCTGTTAAAAAGAAGCAGTCAAGTTTGTGTTCTAAAATCAAGTCATTTACAATAAAAGACTTGTTCAGCAGAGAGCAGACATTTAAAAGGGCCATGTTTAAGGTTATTGGGGACTGAGAAACTACAGGAATTTGTGGTAGATATGCTTTTTGAAGGGATCTGAGATTATTGATGTTGGCAGTAGTTTTATGAGAAGATTTATGCTGATGCCGCTCTCTGCTGATAATAACGGGAATTAACTTGGTGGTATTCAGTTACTTTCTTAAATTAAAAAGCAATACATAACGATACTTCACCATGCAATTTTGTCTTTGCATGGTATTAATGAGGAAAAAAACACAGCTTTTTCCAGTGCTTGAATGTGTGATTTTCCATCTCTAATTGGTCATTAGATAGAGTTAGTGCAGAACAAACAGTGCAACAAAAAGCAAGCTGTTTATAATGATGTCATTTTTTCACTATAAAATTCTACTCAGTGTACAAGTATTCTAAGCATTCTGAATACAATACTCTGATAGGACCATGCATCAGAATACATTACAAAAAACACATTTTAAATATAAGCTATGGGCTATTTGCAGGTCATACCAGTAGCATCGTTATAGAATATACATATGAATACTTAATATTAATAGCACATTAACGGTGAAGTATTGACGTTTATCTTATTTATATACCTGTAATCCATTATAGTTTCTTCACATACAAACGCAAACCGTCTTGAGGGGGGCAGCCATGTTGAATGTCCTAAAATAAAACAGAATAGACGTGATGCCAGCAGCCGCCACTAGATGGTGCTGACGCTCAACCATCCTCACAGACCTATGACTTTTCCACTCAAAGCGTGACATAATATTGTATTCTTACATCTTAAACCTTATTTACAGCAATTTAATGAGTAATGCTGACGTCATGCGTAAACCTGCATTTTTCTTTGGTTTAATATAGGCTAGTTAAGAGACTACAGTAGATAATATTGTATTGTTATTGTTATTTTTCACTATAAACGTGTGTAAGTTTGATGAGTTGAGGTGAGGTTCTTCCAGACAATTGCTTAGCTGTTGTTAATACCTGTCATCTCAAATTCAATAGAAGGCTTTGGGAGAAAATCCTAAATATGTCATGGGTGAGCTGAGGGAATTGTAGCCACGTTACTACAGTTACCTTTTAGTCAAGTGAAAACAAATTGGAGCTTTTGTTTCTAGCCGACGGGCTCGAACTTGTATGAATGGTGTACAAATGCAAAAATGAGGATGAAGGAAGGAGCCAACTTCGAACAAGCCGTAACAAGTCTGCAGGCCCTGTGATTGCAAAAGCAGAGCGAGGAGAAGTTAGAGGGTTTGACAGCTTTTGGTGACTGTAAATAACAATAATTACAACTATGTGAATGGGGAAATGCATATAACCTGACATTTAAAGCAGATAGAGATTTAGATAAGAGACAGCTCAACAGCCCTACAATGGGGAAATTTCAGAGTTGCAACAGCTAAGTACAGGAAGTGCAGAAAAAGAATAAGAATGAAAAGCTGTCCTATATGTGGAGCCCTGCTTACAGTAAGAATACATGTTTTTTAAGGTGTATTGGAGGAGTAAAAACACCCTAATGAAATGACTGTTAGATAGATAGGTATAAGGCCATATTTTGGATCATTCCTGGCAAAGCAATAATGTCTTGATGGAGACCCCCGCCCAACCAGAAAAGTTACACTGTGCATCTTTAAGTAAAAAAATAAAAATGCATTTGAACAAACAAAAGCTATTATCTACAATGACGGTGTACACGGTATATGTTTATGATAGGGATGCACCGATACGATACTGGTATAAGATATCTGCACCGATACTGAGATTTTTGATGGATTGTATATTGGTAGTCAGTATTTGGTCTGTTTTTGGGTGAATTAAGATGATTGATAAGATGATGAACACCTAATATAGAACTTGCATTTTGGATATTTGGATACATTTTTACCATACTTCATTTGTGTTAAATGAAATTTATTACTATATGAGATGCTTAAAGGCAAAATATGAACATTGGTATCAGAAGAGGTGCATTCCTGGTTGGATAAATACTGAAGCTGTATGAAATAAAAGTATTGCACCTAAAAGTGAAAATTTTGCTTAGATCTTAGTCATCGGATACTTTTAGAAGGCTGTAATCTTTGACCTGTAGTGGAAACAGAGTGCTGCCAAATTGCTCTGTGCAATTACACCTAACTGTCTAATGTGTTGCTCTGCAGGGACATTTGTTGCCTGTGCACACACCCACATCATCTTGTCTATTTAAAAAACATAAACAGAAAAGAGTTTCGTTTTGTATCCTGGATCAGCTTAAAAACAAGAATAAAACTAAAAACGCTGTGCTAAAGTCTAGTCCTTTATTGAGGCCTCTAAGGAAGTCACAAGAGAGGTCAAAGGTCATGTTAGCCTTTAGAAACAGATACAACTAATGCAAATTTCTACTTGAGCCTTATTCAATTACAAAATCATGAGAAGTGTTTTGAGTACGTAAATAACGATTATACACTATAAAACCAACTATATAAATCTGTAAAACTTTTCTGTTGTAAATTTCACTTCAAAAGCCACTTAATAACATTATCATAATTCCACACAAGCTTATGAAGCCCAGGATTATTCATGCTTTACTATATTGTTCATAAATAACAGAGCAGTCTGCTTCTATTGGCTGGTTATGTAATCAATGTAGAACCCCGCCCTGCTAGAGTTACATTAAAATGAGCTTTTAAGATGGATGCAGATGGGGCCATAGTCTGGGAGCCTCATCTGAGAGCAAATTACATTAAGTCTTCCCTGTTTCAAGTTTTTTAAAATCACCATAATAGAAGTTGAAGCTCATAAAAATGTGAAGAATGCGCAGTGTGGTAGGTGCAAGATCCGGCATGCCTTCTTTTTGTTTGGGTGCTGGAGACTGTAGTGGACCATGTGACTTTTTCGAGACAGCAGGGTCCCTCACTCCAAACTGTGTGAAAAGGGTGGGGTCGCTCCTCTCCCTTTTCCTCCTTCAAACACATGAAACAAAATCAGACTGCGAAATTCAACTTCCACTCTGACTTTCCATCATTTTCACATAGGCCTCGATCCTAAACTCATTCTCGAATCTTATCAACTAATTCCTTTACTAAACATACCAGTCAGTTCCTTCTTTCTCCTTCTTTCTTATCACGAATGGAATTTTACCAGCACTTCAGCTTTGATACTGTTCTGTCCGTTAGGTGGCGCCCTTGTCTATGCACATTGTACTTCATTCATTTGCTGTCTCACATCCTGCTTTTGTTTTGGCCCCGCCCCCTGTTAGCCGGACCACGCCACCTACCCCCTCCTCCTCCCATGCATGAGCGCACACAGAAGCACACCCGCACACACAGACAGTCACCCCACCCCGCCTTGTTGTCTTGAGAAATCTTACCGGGGGCTTTCTTGTGAAAATGATCTTGTTCATGCATTGACATTCATGGTAACATAGGCCTAGATGCTGCCTTGCTTGCACAATATGTACACATGTATTTTTCTCTTTGATGAGCTAACATTTGATAAACCATACCTCACTCTCATACCTACTGCAACCTTGAGGTGATTTCACATAACCAGAGCAGCATTTGTTTTCTTTTGTGAAGGGGAATCTTCCAGGGAGGAGTTGAAAGCAAAAAAGGTCACATATTTGGCAGCTAGCAACCTGGAGGAGGAAATAAACCCAGATATTGGATGGATAAGTGATACAGCAAATTCTATTAAACCTGGAATTCAATATAGGTTATCTATCCGGTCGGTTATATTTAAACCCATTTCAGTATTTGACGAAAACTATTTTGTTGTGCAAGCTGTTTACTATAGAAATCTATTTTTATCTTGACATTTGCAGGCTGTAACAGGTACAGAAAGAAATAATTCAAATACTTTTCCATAACTGTTATGTTTTGCATCAGTGATTTGTTTATTTACCACAAAGGCTACATCAGTCTGATTTTCATATCCATATCATTATAACAAGAAATGATAATAGTAGAGAGTAGTAATCATTTCCAAGTTACCAAATGTATTTGCCTATATATGACCAGAGTTAGGGCGTACTCAATGTGTGAAATGAAGCTTAAAGGGCCCATAATGTGGTTTTCTTGACCAAAACATACCTGGAGTTGTGGTTTGTTTCATTCACATATGTTTAAATAAATATAAACCCTGCAGTTCTTCTCTCAAACTGAAAAAGCTCTATTCCACTTTTTGATATCATGGAGTAACACAGGAAGTACTCCACTGTATTTTAAAACTCCACACACCTTCTCTAGAATAATTTTGATAATTTCAGCCCCGGAATTGCTCATCTCTATGGAAGTAAAGGTGAAAGGTAGCTGTTAACTTGAAAACTACTGCTTGATGACAACCACAGGGTGGAACAGAGCATTTAGAGTTTTGGAGACAGACTATTATTGCAGGATTCTTCAAACATGTGTGAATGAAACAAAACACAAAACCAGTTATGTTTTTAAGGCAACAACATTCAAACATGCCTTAAAGCTCACAAGAGTCAGTTTTAGATAATGACCTTTAAAGCGAGGTTACTTGATACCAAAAGTGTAACAACCACTGCGCTACATGCTCAAAGAGTAGGCTATACATTCTTTATTGTATTTTGTATCTACCCAACTTTGATGCTAAAGCGATTCAAATTCTGTCACCATATGTTACAAATTTAAATCCAATGAATCTCAACAACTGTTTTCCCCACCCCGGGATGCTTACCCGTTGAACACGTGCACGGCCTTATGGGAAATCCCGGGTCAGAGATGCACACATAGCTTCCCACAGAGAGGCAGGGGCCGAGGGGCAGTTGTGGTCCATCGGCTGGGCTCCTGTGTAATGTGATCACAGGGGAGGGCCAGGGTAATCTGTAAAATGTGCACAGGTGTCAGCAGTGGATTAGAGCTCAAATAATCCAAATTATTGTTCAAGACCGAGGTTTAAGGATAACAGGATTGGCTGCAGTCATTATTATAGCAATCACAATAGTAGTTTAACAGTGATATAATGTTACCATAGCTAGTGTGGTATTTTTAAGCCTTACTTATGTTTGGACATTTCATCCACATTGCCCAGTGTTGTTCCAATACTAAAATTTCAACCTTGATTTCGATACTAAGGAATAGACACAATACTTAATACTGATTCTGATACCACAATAATAAAAAAAAAAAAAACATTCTTTCTTTAAATAATAGAATGTAATTTTTAAGGTTTAAATAATAGTACTTTCTTTTATATTACCATGTGGTGTTATATCTGTGTAATTCCTCAGATGTCCAAGTAGGTTCCATAGTGGTCTATGGACATATACCAGTCTATGTTGTCCTATACTTGTTCTGATATGGCTCAAGTTCATTCTAAAGCTGTTCAAAAAAGGTTAATTTCAGTCCTTTTTTAGACTTTCCTTTTTATCGATACCTGCTCAATGAGTATCTAGTTTCTATACAAGTTAGTATCAATTAGTATCTGATTTTTGATAATTTTGACTATTGCCCACTTTGCAATATTGTGTAATTATTAAACAAAATATGTTGGAAAAATAAAACAAAATGAGAGGTTTATTTATGACTTACAAGACTCTGGTGTCTCATGTGGTTATGGTAACAACACATTACCCTTCAAATCAATCACGCAAGTTTTGTTTAATTTAATTTCACCATTATTTATCCCTTATGTTTCTAATCCTAATGTCTCAAGTGTAAACTCCATAAGTTGTGAATCATTTGGTGCTTTGATGATGTTGGCATTACAGTATTAACAATAATACTTAATGGGCTGTGTGTTTGCAATAAGCCTCATTTATTGCAGGGCGTTGCACATGAGGCAGTAAATGTTATGGTATGTTGCGCTGGTTTATGCTGCTAAAATATGTAGGCTAAACTATTTTCCCAGTAAAACCCATAGCGTATAGAGGCCTATATATAATCTTAATAACTAGGTTAAACTTCTACCTGTGACGACACTGAGGTGTGTTCAGGTACATCAAGATAAGAGGAGAATAGAGCTTTTGTTTGTTGAGGCAGCACCCAGTGTAAATGACCAGTTTAATTTCACTCTTGTGCTGAGAGTGGATTATCTTATCTAATACTACAACAGTGAGACGTGTAGGTATATGCGTACCCAGGTAACAACACTGATATTGATACCTGTGTTTGGAAAATGGTCCAGAAAAATGTGCTTATCAGGAATCAGTCGAGAATATTGGTGAAAAATTTGGCCAATTGAATTATGAATGAAAATGTAATTTACTGGTCACTATTAGTATTAGTAGTGGCTAGTTATAGATTTTACAGCTCCTGCAGTTACTAATAAAAGGCAAATTTTTAGTATAGACTACTGGAACCATTTTGTTTGAATATCGGTATCAAGTAACAATAGACAATCAAAACCCAAGTAATATCTTTCCTGGGATCCAGAATACACACTTACTTACTTGTAATACTTTACAAAAATGTGAGTCTGGCCACCACTGAATCTTCCTGTTTTCAATTGGGCCAATCAGGGACACACATGGTCACTCTGTATTGGAAAAAATAAAAGAAAAAAATATCACAGAGGACTGAAAAACATCTGCATTGTGGATTTCGGCAGAATCAATAAGCAAAGCACTAAACTAAACCAAATTAGACTTTATTTGTAAATCTTAGGTGACCAATGAGCTCCTTTGGTTCACATGCATCACTGAAAACAAAAGCAAATGTAATTGCACAATCACATTTGGCGGGTCTTGAGATGCAACAGAGGCCATGGGGACCAGGCTGATATTAATCTGTATAAGAAACACAAAGAGAGATCATTCTGGGTTAATAACATACATTAAATTAATGCCATGACTGGAGAGCTGTTATGGACATGCAGTCCTTCCTACCACATAACAGATCATTTCATACACCTGAAAATTGCAATGTGACTCAATTTACAACTAAACAAAACACTGCTCAGAGGAAGCAGCTCCTGCACTTGTTGTACTGTGTGATTGTTGATCTCTTTATTTCCTTTTTAAACAAATTGGAATTTCCCTGTACACACTGAACAGGACAGAGGCAGCATGTACTGTCCTCTGCACATGTTTTCCCCCCTCGCCCCCTCCCCTTTTTGATAATTTCCGTTGGTCGAATTCCAGATACCCCACAGTTAAGAGTCATACGCTCGGATATTGCACTACACTGTCTAACGCCATCTACCTTAGCATCTGATAAAATTTCCTGCAACCATACTTGATTAATTGCTTTTATCAATATGTGAACAACGCTTTTGCTACGCAGTTAGCAAGTCAAAAACTGATGCAAATGGCGTAGCTTGTTGATGACAGAAGTGCGAAAATGTGCCTTGCGGACGCTAACTGGACAAGAGCCATAGGAATGTACACGTGCAGGATTGGAGACATTGTCAGATTCCAGCCAAAAAAGACTAGCTATAAAACTCCAACTATTTTCACAAAGAAGCAAGCTCTGCTGTATTTACCAAAGCAATGAGAGCTGTGAAGATAGAGGTGTCAAAAAGGGTGAGATGGTGGCGATTTATCTGCAGAAAATAAAAACAAAACAAAGTGCTGGCTGGCATCCCCTGCTTAAGTACCATCTTTTCTTAGCTGACTGTGTAAACTAATCATTCTTGTCAATCGATAAAGATCTTAGTGAAATTATCTTTACACTGGCACACTCAAAATCACTGTTATCGCTAAATCTTGTTTGCGGGATGCTTTGGTTTCTGCTGTCTAATCCTCTCATCAGCAGCTCTAGTGGCTAATCTAGTTTAATCCATCCAAATTATTGGAGCGTGGTGTCAAAGGTCGAACAGAGTCCTCCAAACATGTCCAGCTATGCATCAGTGGGCATAACATAGTGCTCCCCATATGGTTTTGGCAACTGCGGCTAACACTTAACCTTTGCACCTGGGAACATGTGTTGCTTGGAAACCACAACTCAAAATAAAGTTGGAGCTAATTCAACCAGGAAGAAAGCTGTCAGCCAATCACAGCCTGCCACACGCTCGCTCTATTCAGGCTTAGGCCACAAACCAGGAAGATGTTTGGAAATATGCGATGACAACTTCCGGCAGGCTCTGTTCACCGTAATAAGTCTGACAAAATCTAAGAAAAATTTGAAAATGTACCAGCTTTCTTCATCTATATGTCATTGTAGCGTTCGGTTATGTTCGGCTAATCAACAATTACAACCATACCTCAGTTTTCATCATTTCTCCACTGACACAAGAGATGAGCCATATTTCAAGATTATTTCCAATTATTTCCGAGCACAATGTCAGTAATTACATCGGAAGTTTTCATCGCATGTTTCTAAACGTCTTCTTGGATTGTGACGTAAGCGTGAATAGAGCCTCTTCTCAAACCTTTAATTTAAATGCACTCTCTCTTCTCTACATTTTCAGAATCAAGAGTCAGCTTTATTCCATCTATGCCAACAACCGCTGCAGTAGAACTGTTCGCCTCTTCAGTGCCAACATTTATCCAGTCAGGTGCCATTTCCTTTACTAAGATGAAAGCTAGTTTACAATAAGGCTCGCTAACATCATGTGTAAAACATCAGCCATTTCTCTACACTGGCCTTTGAAACAGCTTCAGTTGATGTGAGGTAAGCCACATAACTTCCTGGTATTGAGTCAACGTGTCTCAATTTTCAGAGGGAAGTACAAAGTTAAAAAAAAAACCAAAAAAAAAAAACACTTTAACTTTATTGTGAGTGCTCCCTGCTAAGAGGAAGTGGCAGAAAACAGGAAGAGGAAAGCCAGATGTAGTGTTATGCTTCATAGATAAGTACGTTATGATGTCAAAAGTTAATATGGATTGTGCTTGCAGAACCATAGCTTGTAAATATCACTTGTATTGGCTTTAAAATGTACTTGGTTTGGTTGTTGGCTGTTTAATTCTGTTTACATGCAAATTTTATCTGCACAATTGCAATATATCTTTAATAGTACTATTTACTGCTACTATTACTGCTACTTACGTACCCCTATACTGAGTAAATATACCGTTCCACTGCCAGTATTGCTTTTATACTTCTATTGCTATAGAAGTATGACAGCATAAGATCAATAATAGGCTATTCTTATATCCATCAAACAAAATAACAAAAATATACACAATTGAATTACTTATGGGGCATAGGGGAAAACAGGAAATCTCAGAGCAATCTCATATTGATTGCAGCAGAATAAAGACTACGCAATACCCATAATTCTAATATGTCAGTCACAAAGCCTGAAGTTTTCCATTTAAGGTCACAAATACAAAAATTGCCTAACACGTCTTAAAACACCATCCCCTAAATGAGCCTGGGACTATTTTTTCCCATATGTGAATATTCAGCAGCTATTGGGTTAACTCCAATAGTGGCGGGCCTTGATACACTGCAGCTGTGGTCAGGCCCAGAACAGGGAAATGTTTTCTCCATGTGGTGTAAAGGTCCACCATCGCTCTGGCTCCTCTGACACGCTTACATAACTCTGAACATGTGGAGGAAAAATCGTGGGGGGAAAAAAAGAAAAACATAAAATGAGGCAAAAACAGTTGATGATGTCAGAGAAGAGGAAAAAGGTCAACAACTACGGAATCACTTTACATGTATCCAGAGGTATTCGGAGAGAGGGATTTTGTAGCGAATAAGGCCTTATTTGGCAACCCAGGACAAAAAAGGAGAAAATGAAGAAAGGTGTGTCCATAGTGCAAATTCCACATAAGGGTTTTATCAAAGTAGGACTAATGACGTCAAGTCTTATCCGTACGACTACAAACAACAAGAACGCATGCTCTGGAATGACTTCTTGAAATGGGACAATTAACCTACTTTATGCAAATGAAAATAACCTATGTGATAAGATAGGCTTGTTGCAGTTACATCTGAGACTAATAGCTACAATGATATACTATTGTATACATTCGTTATATTTTGTACAAAACAGTTCTATAGGATACAAATTCATTAAGTATCCACTAGTTTGGTAGCCTTAGAGGGACATTGTGTTCCTAATGCATAAACCTTGCAGAAATAGGTCAGGCGATACATTCTCATAAAAAATTTAGTGACAAAATCATTTTAAACATGCCGAAAAGGCTCCTCTATCCTCCACCAAAGCTCATTTTGTCCACACTATAATCTTACTATTGGAGATTTGTTATTAGCCTCAATGTAACTGCAATAAGCCTATCTTATCAAATTGGTTATTTTAAAGCTGGTATATGTATGCAAAAATATGTTGGGTCCATGTACACAACAAGAGGCTTTTTATTTTTGTTGGTTTGTATTTCAAGTGATTGAATAGGTTTGCAATCCATCAGAAATATGAGGAAAGAACTATAGGTGAAAAAATTTGGCTTGCAGCTATGATCCTTCATTGAAGTGCCTTGAGCTATATTGTTGAAATACAATAGAGTAACAACATTACATCACCCACACAACAAAGGCCAAACAAAGTGGCTTCCTGGTTCTTACTGCACAGGGTTAAAAGGCGATAAATCAGGCTAAAATGACAGATAGAGGCCAGAAATTGAACCGTAATGGCCTCCTTTGTGTACCCTCATCATTTGAATGTAAGAAAGACCCCTCACATCTGACAAAACAGGAAATCAAACAGACACCTCCTTGTCTACCCAGCGCACACACATGGCAGAAATAGCCGCCCCCACCACTATCAAGCCAGGGTCATGCGCTTCCTGTCTTTCAGCAAGGGATTCTGGGTACTGACCTGACAGGGTGAGAAATCCCGCCTCATGGAACGCAGCAGGAAGTAAGAGCTCCCACTTCCTCCTCTGCAGTGGCGAATGCAGAAGTGGAAAGGTTGCTCTCAGTTCTCCATCACCGTCTTCCTCTAATGATGAAGACTCAGATGATCGGGTGAATTGTCCTTATGTAACAAACACATTCAACATTGGCAGTTAATCGCTAAACAAATGGATTTATCGTTGCATATTTGTACTGATTTTGTAGTTTTGTGGTCAACACTTAGCATAAGCTGATAGGATTAGCAAAAACAACACTACATGGATAAATCAATTAAGATTAGCAGAGAAATACTTTAATTTGGGATGTGTTGTACTGTCTTGGACCACTAGATGGAGTGGAGAGCTTTTTCGAACGTCATTGCCTGAAATGAAATAAGCATTCTCTTGTAAACTGTAAATTTTATAGCAAAATTGAATTTGAAAATTAAGTTTTTAGGTATTGATGTTATAAAGAATCTAATTACAAGCAAATTAAATTCCCTTTTCCACAAGTAATCTGATTATTTGGTTGTATTGCACTTGGGAAGTTGGACTTCACATAATATCCTACCATTAATGGTGCACTGTGTAACTTTTCCAGTAGAGTGTCCACCACCTGCTTGAGTCCATGTAAAAGTGTTTTTCCTGGAAAAAACAGGACAGCATTTAATTTTGCTCCATGGAGACAAGCAAGGCTCATCAGAAGGCCAAGTTACAGGTCAGATCTGTGGAGAAGTGGGCCCACTCACAGTAATAATGCATGTTTTTACTGTTGTTTTGAGAGATAAGAACTTAAAAGCAATTGAATAAGATATATTTGTTTACCGCTATAATGTGTAACCTCCCAGGCAAAGCAAAAAGATCACCATGGAGACAAGCTGATATGCAGACCCTCCATCAGAAAGGTTGCGCAGTTGACCTTTAATAATGACCAAATCTCAAAACTGTATTATTAAACAGTTGGTTGGAAAAACAATACAATAACACTAACATTTTTACTAGCCTGGAGAAATAAATGGTTGCACACCACACACATGGTTACGGTGCTCTATCATCATCAGACCCCCTCCCACATTCCTGTCCTCCTCCTCCTCTCTGCACCAAAAACAGTCACTTTTAGCTCAGGGGTGAAGAACGAAAAAAGGGAAAAAGTTCCTGAGATGGCGGTGTGCGTGTTTGTCCTTGTATTGGCTAGTTTTGGGAAGGTTTCACTACAAGAGAGGAAGGCACAACCCACATTCTTTACACATGACTTCACCACTCAAACTAAACAAAGTGTATGCTAATTCAGGTAATGTGGAAAAATGAGTACTTTAGCTAAACCCTTCAGTCTTTCTCTTTTAATTTGGTAATCACTGACAGATGTTGTAATCAGTTACATTTCGTCACATTTACGCAAGTTACTTTTTGATTAAATTGTAATAGTACTACTCTCACACCATATCTACGTAGTACTCCAAGTAGTAGTAGTAAAGGTTTCGGTTATTGTTTCCACCGCAAGTAAGTTTAAGTAACAGACAAAAACTTCATGTTGACAAATCCAGTGTTATATCCAGTTATAGTACTCCACGTAGTAGTAACAGTAGTAGTAGTAGTAGTAATAAAAGTTTTCGTTACTATTCCCACTGTAAATAAGTTTAAGTAAGAGACAAAAACTTCATGTTGAGAAATGCCACGTCCAAACGGTTATTCAGTTAACTAACCTTTTTACTCTTACTTGTTTAACTATTTTAGGGTCACTACTTTTCACCTCTAGTTGAGTAATATTTCTACTTGGGTACAATTTGGGTACATTTCTTGAGCTTCTTTACATAGCACAGCTTTTTTTGATCTGCATGTTCCATTATTGAAAAATTATTTGCTAAAGATAAATGCTTTTTTACTCATACCTGAGTAACTATTTAGGGCCACTACGTTTCACTTATAAAGGAAAGGCAAGGCAAGGCAAGGCAAGGCAAGTTTATTTGTATAGCACAATTCATACACAAAGTAATTAAAGTCCTTTACAGAATAAGAAATACATTAAAATCATAATTTAAAAAAAAAAAGGCACAACTTCTGTAAATTTTTTGGCTTCGCTACATAGAAAATTACAATCGCAAATCCTGATGTACTTTACTTGACTCGCATGTTCCGTTATCAAAGAATTATTTGCTAAAGATAAGTGCTTTTTTACTCTTACCTGAGTTACTATTTAGGGTCCCTACTTTTCACTTCTACTTGAGTAATTTAAAGGTACAACTTGAGTACATTTTTGGCTTCTCTACACAGTAAATTTAAATTGCAAATCCTGTTGTACTTTACTAGACTCCCTTGTTCTGTTATCAAAGAATTATTTACTAAAGATAAAGCGCTGAGTCGGAAAAGTCTAGCCAGGAAAATTGGAACTTGCCTCTTTGTCCTAATATGGCTAAAAGCTGGCACTTAGCAATCTGAGAGGGATGAGGTAGGAGTGACATATCTGAGCTGGCGGTTCTGAGTTCGAGAGGAAAGGAGGTCATTTTAGACGCCTACATTGTGGAAACTCAACGGCACTAGTGGCTATTTGATATGTCAGAGGAGTACATAAGTATATTATATAGGCAAAAAAGAACAGGAAATGAAAAAATATTATATCTGTGTAAATGTAATGTAATATTTGTAAATGTAGTCTTCGGATATTGATAACTAAAAGCACTGCTCTGTTAGAAGAACTGTTATGCAAATATACTTTAATATGAGCTTTATTTTTTGGTCACAGACTCCTGAAAATGGGTTGTTTAAATCCATTTTGTATTTTTTACTTGACTATCTTCTAAATTTTTTGCCTGTGTATCACCATGATAACTGCTGAACATTCCACCAATAGAGATGCATGTAGAACACTCCCAGTATGAGTATCAATAGTTTAATTTATTTGCACTAATGTTAGAAATCAGCTAACAGGAACACTGGGAAAATATGCATGGGGACAGAAGGTAATTTTAACACATTTCATTAGCTGTTAAAATATTTTGATTGAAATTTCGAATTGGGTCATATCAAATAAGCTGATATCTCTTTGGGAAAGTCATTGGAAAATTACAGAAAATAATGTAATGGTGGATAATTTTGCACTAATTTGTGTTACTAGCTGTGATATGGGAGTCAACATATTTTATAAAGATGTTATTTCTACTAATTCAACTGAGTGTGAAAGAATAGAGAAGATTAAATGAAGAGAAGACTAGAAGATTTATTATTATGCTCATGTCCCAAGTTTGAATGATGCGTCTGTACTGTGACTCACTGCACCTGCTGCGGCCCAAAAAAAAAAAAAAAAAACGCACTGGAAACAAAGATGGCCACCCACACATTTTGCAGTCTCATCCATATTCATGTCCAGTGCTAACTTTACCTGCCACAGTGGATTCATCACCGTGCTACGCTCCTCACACGCTTTACAAAGTCCACTAATGAGCAGGAATGCCCCCGGATCAGTGGGTCGGCACGGCAACTGTCGCAGCGGGAGAGCTCTCATTGGTCGGCTGTTGTTTGCTACCAACTGTGCCTCCCAATCAGACAATGGCACGGAGGTCTTTTCCCGCCACAGTCTGGTTAATGCTGTGTCTATGTGATAATACAGTAAAGAGAGAGAGGGAGGGAGGAAGAAGGGGAGAGAAAGACAGGCAGATAAAGAGCAGTACACACAGAAGGATGAGTCAGGGTTCAGAGGGCACCATGAGTCACCAAACACAGGCTAAAAATGCTAAATATATACTTTTTAATTAACTTCTTTCTTGACACAGGCCTAGTTAATTCTGCTGCTCATCTTTGCACAAAAAATACTTCATCTTTCATACATGGCTGTAGACAGAAAGGTAGATTTAGAGCTTAAAGGGCCTATTTTGAGCTATTTTCTTCATACACCTTCACTAGAACCATTTGGATCATTTCAGCCCTGGAATTGCTAAACTCTCCTGCAATAAAGGTCAAAGGTAGCTGTTAATTTGAAAACTGACACTTCATGACACCTCATGACAATCTCAAAATGCTCTGTTCCACCTTACAAGGCATTTTGAGCTTGGGAGACGTACAGACTAATAATAAAGGGTTACTCAGTCATGTGTGAATGAAACAAAACACAACTTCAGGTATTTTTTGAGGAGGTTACAACATTATAACACATTAAAGCTCCCAGGAGTCACTTTTCTGTAATATAGGACCTTTAATTAACTTCCTTCTTGATATAGGCCTAGTTAATTCTACTGCTTGTCAGGTAATATTGCTCTGCTACACACAAAAAGAAAATATGTAATATTTTTCTGTATAACTTGTTGCCAAAGTAAACATTTGTATTTCAGCTTAGCCTATGGTGCACAAAGCAATTTCCCCTCCATTAGAAAAATTACACAGTGAACCTCTGAAATATTTATGTTCATCTAACATAAGAAAAATTATGTTTTGTAGTATTTGTTTAACAAGGTTAGGGTGACCAGATTTTCAAAATAAAAAACTGGGACACCCCTGGTTTGTTGTGGTTGGTAATTTAAAAAATGTGAAACGCAAATCACCTTTTCTTTGTGCTTTGGTAATTTTAACCATGCTTTCTATATTTTACCCTAACAAATGACAATTTATGCCTGTGTTTACTGTTGGCAGGTATCAAACTGGTTAAAAATAAGGACACCTGAGACATTTCTTGCATGAAACTGGGACAAATCGATGGTTCTGGATAAATCTGCTAGGATAGGGGACACAGCGCTCAAAACTGGGACTGTCCCGAGTAAACAGGAATGTCTGGTCACTCCAGACAAAATAAACATTGTCACACAAGTTACCACAGTTTTCTACACTAGGCCTAGACTCTAATAGTAATTTAGTAATGCTAACCTGCTGAGCAAAGGTCTGACAATGTGACTAGACAAGGTAATAAAATGAAGACTTCCCTCAACACAGTCGCCAATGGAAAATTTTAACAATAGACCACTACTTTCTGAAACAGGCTTATACAGGTTAAAAACTAATCAAATGTGAGTGACAGCCAGCATGACCGTGGCTAGCTTTAAAGACACGCTCCTTAAGGTTCTCTTTCAAGCATAACAGTGACTATTATCAAAAACAGACTCCTCCGCCTCCACTGTGGTCAGACACAATTTCAACAATGTGGTTCTTTTGTGTGGCCAAGTTCACTGCTTTACAAGCTGTTAGCAATAGCATTAGCTGCTTCATAACACTGAAGGTTTTTCAATTAACAATTATTTTCAAAAACAACCTTAGCTGCAAACAGGGACAGCACATACAGTGTATCTTGTATCTTGTCAATTAAATGAGTAAAATTTTGTTTGTGTGGACATTTATTGGAATATAAAGCTGATAACTGTATACTGTGGTCTATAGCGTAACATTTCATGAATTATTATTGACTTAAGGCAAGCACATGTACAGCACAGGCTACCATTACACTATAAAATACATTGTTCACAAAGTTATATAATGCACAAATCCTAACATAAGGAGGTGGAAAACTGGCCTTGCATTTCTTGGTCCAATAAAAAAACACACTGAAAGACTTCCATGATGACTCCCCTGCTGGACCATATACCTAAGTGTGATTTTTCCAAAGGTCGAGCGCAAAAAAATAAAAGTAGTAAAGTACTGCACTTTAGTTAAAAAATAGGTATCTGTACCCATTTTAAGGTGGATGCTTACTTTCACTTTATTATTTAAGAGCAGCTATCTGTACTTTCCACTCCATTACATTTTTGCTGCTGAAAAGGCTGAGGGGTTTTTATCAAGTCAGAATCACTCCATTTGAATCTTTATTAGGCCTAAAAATCTGTGTGAAATACTTTTACTTTTTATCCTTTAGTACATTTTTTAACACTTACTTTTACTTTTTTGTCCCAGTATCTGTACTTTTATTTAAGTAACAAATTTGAGTACTTCTTCCATTACTGGATTCTTACACATGTAATACCATTTACCAGGGCCAGTTTCATACATAACTAATTCAGTTACAATGAGTGTGATGACATAAATGGACCAGCAGCCTACAGTAACTCCCATCTGCTACAGCAGTCCAGGCTAACACTAAAGGAATGCACAACGGGAGATGCTAGCTTGGGGAGAAGGAATGTTCGCAATTACGTCCAACTTGGAGCATACTTCCAAGTGAGCAGAAAAGGAACTTAGCTTGGACAGGGAGATGACTGCTTACATTGTCCATTGTTTTCAAGTTCAATATTTCTAACTTTTATTGCTCTACACTGGAAGCAGGTATTACATAACAGGACAGTCTGCACAAATAAAAGGATTATGGGAAATTCTATTGGAAAGTTGTGTTAGCAGTTTTATCAGCCTGTCCCCTTGATACTAATACTAGCATCACAACTGTGGATGATCTAATCTTTATTTGTCCCAACGTTTTTATCACTCAAATAACAGATTGTACAAAAACAAAAGGATTACAGATTTGGGTATGGACAGTTGGATTTATAGTATGTTGCATAACGCATTATTATTAAAAGTAAGTACAGTACTGTCTATTGTAAAGAGTTTAGTAAAAGCCATAGCTTAGTTTAACACTAGCTGATTCTATGTGGCCTGACTGAGGTCAATAAGTAATCAAATACATGCACATAAAAAAAAAAAACACACACAAACACACCCACATACACAAGAGGTTTGCTAGTACAAACGAAACAATTCTTAATAAGAACACTCTAAAACGCTAAAAACACTAGCGGCTGATGCGTTTGTTGCTGCGGTCAGTATAGGGTGAAAAATTGCTTTCTATTGAAAATAAACATAACTTTTGACCGGTAAAACTATGACTAAGGCTATACCATATACAAGTACGTAAACAGAATCATTTCCAGCTCTATGCGTGATACATTACCATTGAAGTAACACATCACTTCCTGGAGAGCATCCTAATGTACTGCAAGTTAAGTGCACACTGCAAATTGCTTGAGTGTACTTCTCCTTTTTATTAATAGATATTACTAAAATTGCAAAATTGTGCTATGTGTTCTCTCTTGTACTTAGTGATGGTCATGAGTAGTGATTTTTCTATACTCGGACTATAGCTATACAAATGATGAGCTATAGACATCAGTTAGTTTTAAAGTAATTTACCGCTCAAACTGTGAGAGATACAGGATTACATTCATACTATACTTCATACAACTCCCCATTATGTAACAGATAACCCTATGTCCTGTCAATCATTATTTCATCTTTGCTCTGTTTCTCCTTACGACCTCTTGTATATAGCTGAGATATATTTTTATTACTATATTTATAAATTTTATTTTTACTTGTATATACATTTATATAATTAAACCTTATTGACAACAGTCTCTTGTTATTTTTGCTACTTATTTTGAATTTATTATTGCCATGTATATTTTTGCTCATTGTTAATATAAATTTTGTGATGTGTGAGCTACTATGTCCAAATAATTTCCCTCGTGGATCAATAAAGTTTGTCTATGCCTATTTAGAGATACTTTCTAATACTTTCCTGTATCAAAATTTGCATATTGCTAGTTTTCCCATGACTCACTGTCACGCTCTTACATTTTTTAAACAAAACATGTCATGCCAAGTGGGTGTCAAAAAGTCAAACCTCATGATTATCATCTGTTCAAAACACAATTTCAAACTTGTCAGGACTTAGAAAGAAGACACCATACTGTCTCACTGTGGACAGGTTTATACATGTGTCCACTATGTTACCTTCTGAGTCCACACATAGAGCAGGACCACTCTCCCTCTCCCCCCAGGCCCCATCACCATCACAGCATCAGCGACAGTCAGAGGCAGCCATTGATTTCTGTGACCATCTGCCGCTCCTGGCCCGCACTGCCATCACCATGACGACCGCGCTTTGATAGATGGAGTCTTATTTAAGGCCCCAATCTGTTCCTGGTGAAGTTTTGCACACTCCTGCCTTTGTGGTGACTGGACACTGAAACAAAAACAAACAAAGGAAGAAACTTTCAATTTTGTAATACCATAGGATTAAAATGTTGAGTTATTTTGAGAAATTTGTGGTTATTTAGAAGGGCCTAAAAGTGCTGGTAGTAGTAGTAGCAGAAGTAGTAATAGCAGCAGTAGCAGTATGGGTGGGCTAGTAGAAGTAGTAAAAGTAATAATAATAGCAGCAGCAGTTGTAGCAGAGTAATAGGTATTGTAATAGTATGCCTAGGTCATCAAAGTAGTTGTAATACCAGTCATTTAGTAGTACTTGTACATGTGAAGTGTTAGTAGTAGTAGCAGTATAATGATTTGTAGGTCTGTTGGAAAAGTTATATCACACTCTATAAAGTATAACATCCTTCACTTTAATGTCTACCTTTGAACAACACTTCCTTCTCGAGTGTAGCTACCACTTTACAACCCCATCAAGACTGAGTCCAAATAAGCCAGAGCGGGGCTACAATTACATAACTGTGTACTTTTGAGTGTACAAACTAACCCAGTAAATCCCAAAGGCTGCTCCAGTTCCCATGCAAACAGGCTACTCTCCCTTTGTCGACAAGCATATCCTCTTTCCTCACACCTTTTCTTTTACGTCGTAACCACCATCTTTCACTCCATGGGGCTTTGGTTCACTCCCTCTTAATACATAGGTATTTTATTTACAGACTACATTCAAAAAAGTGTTTTTAAAAAAGAGGAATTACAAAGCACTTTGAGAGTTCATGGCGTTCTCGACCCAAGTGACCAATCTGTACAGGAGAGCTGGGCTGGTGTTTGTTTGTGTCAGTGTATTATAGGGTGCAGTAGGCTCTGGTTACACAGTGAATAAGCAGATAATAGTAGGGTGCACAACTTTCATTTACTCCTAACAAGGGCGGTGCTGAAGAATATTTAATGGGGTGCAGGGGCTATGGATGCTAGGGGGCCCATGCAAAACCAGTGTTAGGTTGATCTACATGAACCACTGATAAAAAGGCGGGTTACAATGTTAGCAGCTTAGATAAAAAATAATATATACTTGACCTATTACTGGTCCATTATTAATGTTCATATTTTGATTTACAAAATGGCAAAATAAAAACCCCAGGATCAAGTAGAGCAGGTTACATCAATTTTTTGACTGATATGACGAGCCTGCCAGCAGCAGTTATTGAGAGAGAGGCAACATTTTTTTCAATAAAAAGTTACTACGAGCCAGAGTCAATGGCACTGGAAGGGTAGTCATGCTCACTTCCTATTTGGAGCACAGCAACTAGCGGGTTAGCTATGTTCATTTATATACCGTCTATGAAGTCATAAACTAATGCTAATGCTGACATGTACTTTTTGGCTACTATCAGCAAAAAATGTGTTCAAAAGCTCATGATTTTCCATATGTTTAGCACAATATTTCAACTTCTAAAATCTTGAATTGGTTTCTAATATAAATGTCAACATGCAATTTTCCATCACGTGATAGGAAATGTAACTGCAGCTTTAACTAGCATCAAGGGAAACAAGTCAACTATGACCTATGTGTGGGCCTATTTTTGGTATGTAGTAAAGAGAACTGACCACATTTAACCACATTGCTAGCCTCTGCTATTTCTAATGTAGCTTGTAGGCATATATTCTCTTGGCCTTTGTTGTGCACCCTTCCTGCCCACTCAACATGTTTCTGATGTCGCCAAATAAATGTTTAAAATCTGGGTAACACATGTCAGATTTAGTCCTGACTGCAGCAGAATCATCAAAGCTTGGACAGTCCTGCCTTGAGGGGGAACCTCTTCTGTCCATTGTACGTTTCTTTCTGGAGTTATATAAGAGGATGCGCCATGGGACACGCCCCCACCGCACGAGCCTGACAGAACCTGCTCTGGCTCTGTCCCATCACAATCTGTCAGGGTGGATCAGCGATGAACCCAGTGGGGAAGTTTTTGTCAGGGAAAGCACAAGGAAGAGATTCAAACTCCTGATTAGCAGTTTAACACAACCTCTGGGCTCAAACGTGTTACTACGAGTTGGACTGCTGGGTATTCATTTGTGCTAGAGGAGATATTGCGCATAGCTTTAATACTTTGGAAGGTGTGACGGCAGAGTGGTTAGCACTCTTGTCCCACAACAAAGAAGCTTAGTTGCCAATTGATGGATTTTCAAGTTCTGAATGTGTCACTGGGAGCTAAATATAGATGGAGATATACTTTATTGCAGATTGGTACACTAAAGGAAACTAATAGCTTTAAAAAAAAGAAAGAAAAACATGCATTTTTATTGGAGTAAGGTTACCTTTCCATGGATCTGACCTGTACTTTGGTCTACTGCTTGTCTCCATGGAGATTAGTGTTGTCATTATACAAAAATTTTGAACTCAATTTCGATACTAAGGAATAAACTCGATGTTCAATACTGATTCCAATTCCAAATATAATAATTGATGATTTTCAACATTAAATCATAGTACTTTCCCTGGGGTCTTTTATCGGTGTAATCTCTAAGTTGCCCAGGTATGTTCTTGGGCGTATAGTAATCTATATGCTCTTGTGATTCAGCTCAAGATCACTCTAAAGCTATTCAGGAAAGACTCATTTTTGTCTTGTAAATATGACCTTTTTAAAGATCGATATCTGCTCAGCACTCTAATTTCACAGTGCCAATATGTTTCCTGTAATAATTGTCCATTTTCATTTTCTCATGGTGCTCTTTTAGCTTTTTAGGGATGTTTTTTCCAATGTGTTTTTTACAAATAGCAAAAAATAAACTTACTAACCCAACCTAAAATGTTGCGATGTCAACACTAGTAAAAATAAAACTGTTCCCATGGTTGCTATGATGATCGATGCCATTCATGGTATTAAATAACTCAATATTCACAGGAGTACACATTGTAAGTCCTTTATACTATCCTTGATATCAGGCATGACCTTACTATCGAAAGAACAACATAAGCTGTCACAACACAATGTCCAATTCCTCTGCTCTGAACTGGCTCCAACTCAAACATTCTGCTACCCCAGTGGCCATGGGGGCTACAGTGCCATGCCCTGTTGTGACACAGCAGTGAAAAAGACAGTGTCCATTAAAGAGGGCTCTTCCCGTCACTGTGCAAATTGATTTACTTCATTGCTAATGGCTTCCTATCGGCTGGCTAACTATCGGACATATACAAGAATGTGAGGGGCTAACATTGCCTTATTGTTTCCATATCTCAAAAGGTTATACAGATGGCATTGTATAGGAAGGAGCAGACGATAAGATGGCCACAAATCTAATCTAAAGAGGAATGTAGTCTGTTAAAAGGTTGTGTAATTTGTTATGACATTTAAATGTGTAATTTCACTGTTTGGTTTAGCTCAGGGACAATTAAAACAGCTTTTATGGGCTTCCACTTAGTCTCACAATGTCAACAAAACTATAGACATTTTAACTTCAATGTAGTACTTAAGAGAACTTTTAACAATGGTGTTGAGTTATAAAGCTGGAATAATGTACAATGTATGTGAGCCTTTCATTTCAAAATAGCAATTGTGAAGAAATCTAATATAGCAGATGAACACAGGAAGGAAGTTGGGTAAGACCAGCCGGCACAAAAACAACCTGAAGAACTAAAAGCATAAAACGTCTGGGTGTACAAGGGTGAAGCTTACTTTCACTTTCAGATAGATGTTTATAAATACATAATTACTTGAGAATGTACGTCTACTGCCCCAAATAAGTAAAAAAAAAAAAAAAAAGGCAATTGCCATACAACAATACAAGATCACATTTCTTCTGTAGAGCTTCAAAACGGCAACAGTATGACATTTAACTTGTCTATCTTGCGTTTATATAATAGCAGGTCTTTTTATTCTCAAAAATACATTAAAAAAAACATGTATTCTTGTTAGAAGGCTTGAACCTCCACAGATCTAATCTGTAACATGGCTTGGCTGCATCACCTGATTGTCTCCATGCAAATAGATGAGCTTGTACCAATAGTGTGGAACATTTCAGGCAAGCATAAAAGTTACATATTAGAGTTTTCAACAATGTGGTGACAAGTACTACAGTACTTCTTTTCGTTTTCTGTGCCAACAATTTATTTAGACAATAATTTAAAAAGATTAATTTTAACGATAGGCATAAAAGTAAATACATTGATCGTGAACCCATCTTTCTTATTTTCCTTTCTGTATGCAAATCCAATATGGCAAGAACACCATCCCTGGAAATCTTTGAACAATTGAATTTATAAATTTTTAGTTGAATTTCAGTTTGCTATTTTACCGCTCCACTGGCATTATCTATCTGCGTCATGTTTGTTTTATTGTTATTTTATTTCCCTGTGGGTTTTTTTATGTATAATTTATACTTTTGATTTGTTTTTTTTTATATGTTTGAAAAAAAAAGGAATACAGTAATAGCAGTTTTAGTAGTTCATTGGGCACTGTTGTATTTGCAGAGATTTGTTGTGGTATGAGCTGCAGGGTGGGCTTGTTTCTGGGAAATAACCGCCTATTGACCTCTAAGAATGCATAAGGGGAGGGTGAATAGAAAAAGGAGGAGTTTTAAAGCACTTGTATAAAAAAATGCACCCAAATATTTCCATAGCAAGAAAAAATCCAGTTAAGTAAAGAAAACAGGAAGGAGTGTGAGTATGATCCACCACTAGCCGTGAATGTTTTGGCTGCAAAGAGAGAGCCGGCTCTTGCAAACTGTGATAACCAAAATATTGTGTTTTGGTATTCTGTGGGCCGCCGGATCGCCTGACAGACACAATTGACATTCCCAATATTCCTGCGTCAATCCCCGCCTCCCAACAGCCCAATTCGAAATACACCAGGATCCTTTGTGTAAATAATGGTTCAAATCTTGACTTTGTGAGCTTTCTTTCTCCCACGGGCCAAGCTAAACATTTATATTCTGAAGAAAGTACTTTGAAGAGTTGAGGCCTAAGTTTGGGTCATTCTTTATTAAGATATAGTTTAAAGGTTTTGACAACTTTATGTAAACAAGAGGATAACATTGCTGTGCATGTGCAGAGGAGAAAATAAGGATTCCATTGTATGCTTGTAGCCAGCCTTTTCATTTGTGCTAATGTTTACTCTGCGTATCAGTTTTGTAATAATTAACCAAAATACAAATCTTCTGGCAATGCATATTATTTCTCATAGCTCATAAAAGTTTATATAATGGGTCCATAATCACATCCACTAAAACTATTTCTATCTGCTAATAATTTTATGAATTTAAGTTTTTTATTAATTTATTACTATTGTCCCTGTAGGGTAATTCGTCCTCTGCATTTGACTTATCCTTCACTGTCGCTAAGGGCAACGGCAGTGGGCGTAAAACCATATCTAGATCTTGAGTTAGGTTTGGTCTGCTTACCTTAGTTGGACGATTTTATGCAGGTATTGGATTCAACAAAAATAACTTTACATAAATAAAACACTATGGACAGTGAATGTCAGTATGTCAAATTTATGTTTCAATATGTATGTGATTAAAAGTAAAAAAAACAATAAATATGTTTCAAATACTGATCTTAATTCTGTTATAATAAATGTACGCTAAGCCAACTGACACAGCCTAATGAACTGCTCCAAGTGAGTCCAGTCCTACTACCCCTGCCAGCACGCCCGCCTTGGCCCCACTATTCCAGGGCACGGGGAGGTTCAGGGGTCATCCAGGGCAGTAAACGAAACAATAGTGCGAGGGTGGCGTTCTGCAAAGTCTCCCGTGTGCCGGCGGTGGCCAGATTGGGTCATGTGCCAGTTCTTGGGACAAAGCATTCGGCACAGGGGCGGGCAGCGGTCCAGTCAGATCGGGACATGGATGAGGAGGAGGAGGGTGAGTAGGCACACGTCTGAGCAAAGCCTTTATGTGGAGAGGGCCTCAGCACACAAAGGCACACAGACAGAGGCCGTTTGGGGTGGTGAAAGATGGAGGGACGTGCAGGCATCTGGGATATCGTGCACCCGGCAACAGGCAGAGGGGGCTACTGGGGCTAGCTTTTTTTGCATGGGATGGGTAAGCTTGTTCATTTTAAGCAGCTTGAAGTGGTCCAAAGTTATTCCTCACTTAGCTTACGCATTCCAAGCATCCTAATTATTTCACTTCGATGAGTTTTAAACTATCAGAAGCCAGAGCGGGGTTTTGCTAACAACAACTAGCATGCTAATAGCACACTAGCCCCACTCCCTAGTTATCTGTACTGGTGCAAGACAAATCTTACTTTATTACAGGAAAATTCTGTTTAGGAAGACATATATCAGACCAGTCAATACAACTGCTCCTTTTGGATTAAGTAACAAAAATGAATTCATTACACAGGCTAATTCTTTCCTAATTGAGAAGTAAAATAATGATTTGACCAATTTCTAATTTTGTAAATCAAACAGCTACCTATCTACGAATTAATGATCTGGGGAATAATTCCTGATCTACAGTATGTTTATCCTTGCTTATATAATCTAATTTTTGAACATGGCCTCAGAGCACTGGAGATTTACCTTTGATACCTGTGTTTGAACCAACTGCAGAAAAACAGGAAGTGAATCAACCCCTTCACTTCCTGGTGCAAGAGCCTTCAGACTGGGAACTTCTAATTTAGTTTACGGAGATAACTAACAATGACCAACTGTACATTTACAATTGCGATTACTCGGTTGAGGTCAAAATCAGGTTATCTTTATTGACTGGGAGTTGACCTAGTGAGCCTTAATCTCACTGTCTGACTTTTGCTTTATATGTACCATAAACAAAGCATGTGACTAGCTTTTTAGTAGATCAATAAAACACAGCTCACCTTTGCCACCAACGTATTATATGAAAGTCAAAGTTAGCTTCCTGTTGTGATTAGCAATAGCAATAGGAGCCCCCTGTGTGACCCCATAAGGTAATATTAATGGACTTTGGTTAAACCCATTAGGTGAGATGTGAGTATTGTTCGCCAGGCCCTGTCAACATTGCATCCACGTACTCATGGAGGGCATGTCTGTTGCCATGGAGACTGCACTCTTCTACCGACTAGAGGTATACAGCAGGGACAGTCACTGCAGGCGCCAATGACTAAACATTTTGGATTTTTTAATATGTTATTTTAGCTTTTGAAAACTAAAAGATCGCAAAGAAATGTATGGATTTGCAAGTTTTTTTTTTTTTATTCAGTAAGCAACAAGTCTGGTAGGAGAATTAACATATGAGAGAAGACAATATATTGTCTTGCAGCTTGAACTGCAACTAGACTAGACAAGTCCATTAAATAATCTTATTTGCCAATTTCGACCAGGAACCAGAGGGACAGCAGTTCGATTCCCACCTTAGTGCATTATGATTCTTGTTGCCTGTTCAAGTCACAGAAATGGGACACTTGCAAAATTGAGAACAGCTGTTTTAAGAATATGCCAAATCACTATTCAATATTACACTAAGACAAAAGAGAGTAATATAGGAGGAATAAAAATAAAACTGTTTGATATCCTAGTCCTAATTAAAGCAACGTGGAGCTGTAATAACATGTACAGTGCCAGAGGAAGTGTCCAGACATCTCTAGTGGGACACACAAAGACTGGATTCATCTGTAAACAGGCCTGCTGCGCTGATGAATAAGCAGAGGAAGAGCAGTCGACATGGGAGAGAGATCAGATGCTACAGTGGGGTAGAAGCATGGAGGGTTTGGGTATGAACAGTACAGTGGATTTCAGCTGGACAAAGAACAAAATCAGTACTGCACTAGGACACATGGAGTGATAAACCTAAAATGGATAAATGTTTTATGTTTATTACTAAGCGTAAGCATGGACATAGGCTTTTCATACATGACACAATGGGTGGGCAATATGACCAAATAACATTATTTTCAACCTCATGAAGTGAGTGACAAGAGGATTTAACCAATCATATTCAAGTATGAACTCTCAAAAGATAGCTTGACTCACTTCTTCACTAACCTTGCACAGCAAGATGGATTCTCGTGATATCTTTGAGTTCAGAAACAAACAAGAATCCATCTTAAGATACTCCCATTGTACCGTTCAAATTCACCCAGCAGCTGGCCAACCAATTACAGAGCAGCAATGAGGTTTGAGCGGAACCCAAAGACCTAAGTGAACCAAGACAAATATGTGAGTATAGGTGAGTACTTTAAGTCTATTTTAGTGAAAATGTGGGCTATTTATTTGGTGAAAATCTGCAGAGATAATTGTGTATTTGTGGACAGGGAAGATGTCTGTGCTGGATGTAACAAAAGTTAGACTTTTTGGCTTGTTCCACTGTTGTGAAGCTTCAACCAATCAAATTCAAATATTCGTCACGATGTTCAGCTTTTTGCCTCTTTCATCAATAGTGGTTCCACATTGATAAAAGCTACACAAATCAATCTGGTATGAGCCAGGTTACTTCTTAACAGCAATATAACACAAAAAAGTGTACAAGAAATATGATACGATTCTTAAATAAATTCTCCAAGGTTTTTATTGTGTGTGTCTAAATACAGTGTTCATTTGAATACTCACTGACAAACATAAGTGTTTTGAATTATAGCTGTAATTATAAGTCTAGGGCAAAGTTTATTGTTGCCTTCAATGCCCACTTACTGCTATGATTACTGTTGCTGTTTTGAAGATATTACTATGACTAAACTAGGCTGTGTTATCAGTTATTGTGTACCAGTGTTGGGTTCTTGATAACTATAAACTGAATAACTGTTAATCCAGTTCATAAAAAAACACCCAGGGATGTTACCGAATGCCCCTTTATGGCCCCAGAATAAAACTGTGTTTGGCGTGACTGTCAAAGAGCGTATTCACTTCCTTTTAAACAAAACAACATGTGGCGGAGGATTCCTTAAATGCTTGGAGATGGTATGCAAAAGATTGGTGTCCTTGAATGCACAAAAGCTGAATTGACCTCAAACTATAACAACACATACACTAACTGCTCTGCTAATCTGTAACAAGAGGACCTGACAGCCAAAATAAATAAACGAAAAGAGACGCTTTTCAGGCATTTCCTCGTTGACTTAATTGAACCCAATTTCCACTACCAGCAAGACTATAAGTGCAATGACATCATCTCAAATCCATGCACACGTCTCTATGCAGGATGAAAAGCGTCTATAAAGCTCACCACAGGACTCAGCTTTCCACTAACAAGAAGGAAATGTGCCAGTGTAGGTGTTAGAAAACCTTCTGGCGTTCATCAAAGAGAGTGTATACTGCCCAAGTCTTTAGACGATATATAACAGAAGACCAAAATAGCAACTAGAGGGTTCTCAAAATGTATGACAGTAATTCTAATCTTTCCCTGTGGAATACTGTTTTGTTGATATGGTTATTCTTCAGTCTAAATGATGTAAAAAGGATTGTCTTTAAGGGGGGCTATGTAACTTTTCTGGTTAAAGGCCTGCCACCTGCTAGTCTCCATAGAGAAGTTAATTGCTTTGCATAAAATGTTGTCTATATCTGGATTTATTAAACTATAGAAGTTATTATTGCTAAAATACCTGGTCCTGTGGTGTCACCTGCTAGTTTCAGTGTTGATTGGGCAATGCGCAAGACACTTTATCATGACTTCATCTTCATTTTCCAGTCATGGTAGTTCAAGCAAGCAACAAGGAGGACTATTGAAAGCTAAATTAGCTCAACCACATAGTTACCTCTCAAACGCACAAAGGAACATTATAGTGTGCTTTTGTCTATTCATCAACCGAAACCTACCTGCAACAATCGTATCTAACTTATGTAGATAACATTATAAAATCAATAGTAATTTTATGATAGGACCAAACCCTCCACGGTTCCTCTGACAATTTATTTTACTCAGAATTGGCTCGGACCACTTCACTAATAAAACACCTCACCTCCTCTGTACTCTGTCTGCCTCTGCTTGTCTGCCTGCAAGATTACAGCAATATTTAGACTTGATCCAGCTTATGCCAGAAGGTACTGCCAAAATTCCTCTAACGCTGATGGCTTGATATCAAGAGATTTGCCTGTGCAAGTAAAAAATATCACTCAAATTCCACTTACTTTATAGCAAGTAAATGGTACATTTGATTGTCATTACAGGACCTCTCTCATTCATTTCTCAGTATTAAAAGAAATACGTGGAATCCTTGTTTTGTTTTCTCACCTTGGATAGTAATGGCGTTCTTGTTGACATTGTTGTGCATCAACCTTGGCCTAGTATGACTCAGAGCCAGTACCAGCAGCCAGTTCTTATCACCGCCAGGTCGACCTTGCCTACAGAGACTGAAGAAATAAACATTGTCAAACGTGTCTGATGAGGAGGGTGAAGAGCATTGGGCGTGGTTCCGTTAATCTGGACTCTAGAGACCAAATCAAAGCAGACAAAGCATGAAAAGTAATTAATATAAGTGGATTAATTTCCCCTGAGTTTTGTGCGTATGACCCTTTGCATCTGACACTATCAAACACATGATTCGTTTAAGCCTATGGACATAATGTATTCTGGTGTGATTGCACAATGAAAGCTTTGAGTAATGAGTGTTTGAGCAACTGAGTCTCATGTCCCATCCTCCATATGATGTAACAGGTTTTATTGGTGGCCCCAAGACAAACAGAGGGCAAGTTGGAGTTAGATAAAGATGCTGTTGTTAACCTAAAGGCAGAGATACAGATAGTAAACACTGAGAAGACTTTTACATGCCTCAATAGCTGCTAATAAAGGAAACACTATGGGTTTGGACATGCCTGCTCAAGAGGTGCAAAATGGAAATAGGGCTAGTTAAAATAAGACATTAGCATAATCATTTAATATATTTTGGTAGACAGATGGATTCCAAATAGATCTACAATTTGCATGTTTATAGTATGCACAAAGTATGCTACATTCTTAACAAAGTATTAATTTGACTGAGACTTACCCGGTGTTGATGGTATAGGCAGCATGTTTTCACTGTTGTCGTCTGCGCTTTAGCAGGTTAGCATTAGCTGGAGGACAAACTTGGAATTAGCAACAGTTGTAGCTATATTAAATTGGCCTAGGCTTTCAGGTGGTAGCACAAAAGACACATTCTGTCTACTACAAGCAACATAATAATACTTATGTAATCTTATGTAATAGCCTATTGCAAATTAGGATCTCAAATTCACTGACGATGAAGCTAAAGTATTAGCATCATCTGTGAACCACAATGAAACTGGTAATTAATTGGTAATGAGATTCAGAATATTTGTTCTACTTAATAATTACCCGTTCGATTTCAAACATGTTACACATAGATTTATAACTAATATAAAAACTAGCTAAAGTTTTACAGCTCTAAAGTGTTTGCAAATGTGCAGTCATTTAAAGGTAAAGTATATATCTTTACAGAGGTGGCGCCTCCACTGCATGATTCCATGGAAATAGAAAATGAAAATCATACTTCGGAACCATAGAGATAAATATGTTTTATGCATACATACTATCTGTGGAAATATGGTTCCTTTGGCTATAATATTCCAGAGACAAGCAGGAGGGTGTCCGCCTTCAGATAAGAATCAGGTTTGTGAAAATGCAAGCCTGGTCAGAGCTAAGAACAATAAACCAAAAAGAAAAAGTTACATATTGTCAAGAAAGGAAAAAAGGGGGCATACATTTTTTGGAACACATCAGCTTACATATTGGGACAATATTGCAAAAGATCTAAAAAGGGGGCCATAAATACTGACATGCATTACTTTGACACCCTATTTTCAACACAGGCGCCTATAGAGCGAGTCGGGCTCTGCAACGCACTCATCAATCACAAAACAGGTCTGAAAACGTGTCCTTGGGCATTTCACCTGAGTATAAACGTACATGCTGTTCTGAAAAGCTGCAGGAATTTTATCTGCCCCACCACTACTCATCAGATTACCCTCCCTGTCTGGATATGGGGTGATATCAAGAATGCATGAGGCATTAAAAACCTGCAGGCCCCCAGAGGTCAGAGGTGATACCTTTTGATTTATAGCATTGTGAAAATTTTAGGTTTTTTTTTTCCTGCTTTCTAGCTAGCACTGGCAAAACATGCTATTAACAAGGGGCAATAATTAAGGAGATCTCCGGGGGACATTGGGGCAATTACCGATCCTAATGAACAGGATTTGGGTAAGCAGACTGGCCTTGGAGAGTCCTAGTGTTGTGTTTTCTATGGTGGCTTGGGCAATTCAGTAGAAACACAAGAGTTAAAACAGTGGAAGACATTGTTTACTAAAATTCCAGATTGACATCCTACACTGTAGTTGAGCCAAATTCTCCATTAAAGTGGGATTAATATGAAAGAAAAACATTCTGGTTTGTTTTGATTGAAGGCTTATTTTAGCAATTGTTTTATTAACTTGATTTATTAGGTATTATATTACACAAAATTGATTTGTGAGCTTCAAGCCGTGTTAGAAAACTGTTACCTTGTCAAAAACATGGACTTGCGTTTTCATTCACACATTATTTAATTAACACACAAACCCTACATAGCTGTTAACTTGAAAACTACCACTGACAAATTAAAAAAAGGATTACTCAGACGTGTGAATGAAACAAAACACAACTCCTGGTATGTTTTGGGGGAGGTAACAGCATTATAACATGGCTTAAAGCTCAAAATAGTCCCTTTTGTGTAACAGAATCTTTAAGTGCACAGTAATTGCTATATTTATCTAACCATTTACCATTACAGTACAACTCTCAGTTTTCACCATGTTTTGATACAAGCTAAACCAATAATATGAGTCTGTTGTTTCCACCAGTAGAGTTTGTCAGTAGAGATGATCTATGAACGAGGAGTGGTCCAGTTTCACCACCTCCACATCGCCTGGTCCCCCCGAAGCCTCTGTCTGGCCTGTCGCTGCCTATAAGCCCAGAGGAGAGCTATTGCCGCTGGGAAAGACCGCTGTCCACACCTCCCTCATGCTCCAAGGTGACTCACAGCCACATGGCCCCACACTGGCCCAGATGCACTCTCCACTCATCCCCAGAATCAATGTGACAGTGCGCTGTGCTGTCTGGGAGCCCTCATTGATTGAATGGGAGTGGGGCTGATGCATTTACGAAGCTTGTGGACCGTCGTTTAGACAGCATTGATTTGGGGTTCCACCTGGGGCCAGTTTAATAGAGCATGTCTGGGATAATCAAGGCAGTTCTGTGGACAGAAAAGGGATCGAGCTAATGCTAGTCTGACCACGCCCGTTGCCAGTCCTGCTGAGTTTTAACAAGCAGTGTGCAAGGTTTTGCCTTACTTTGATGGTATACAGGAGCGGAGGCAATCATTAGCTGTATAAAGGGCTTTGGTATATGGTGTTGTAACTGCTCAGAATACAAAAGGGTAATAAGGAAGCTGCCTTTATAAATTACTGAAGATGTTGCAAGAGGAAGTAAGGGTATCAACAAGGGAAGTATAAATAAATGCCATGGTATTGCATTATCCAAAATCAATAACAAAACAGCTAAACAGCAAATGTGCCAGTGCTTAAAGGTCCTATATTACACAAAATGGACTATTGTGACCTTTTAGCCATGTTTGAATGTTGTACATCTCTAAAGCTCAAATTGCTTTATTCCACTGTGATGTCATGAAGCAGTAGTTTTCAAGTTAACAGCTAATTTTTTACCTTTTATCCAGTACAAATTTGCGATTGCAGGGCTAAGATTATCCAAATGATTCTAATGAAGGTGAAAACACAGTGGAGCACTTCCTATTTTATCACATGGCATAACAAGGTTGAACATGTGTTTTCTGTTTAAGCCCTAAATATGCAAGATTTGATGAAACACAACTCCAGGTGTGTTTTGATGAGGAAACAACTTTATAACAGATCAGAAAATAGAGTAATATGAGCCCTTTAAATGCGATCTTTGGCTGTAGTCTCAGGTAATAATTCTGTGATGCTTTTATAATCTGTCTGAAATGCGCTAAAACATGTCTGCAGTTTCAGTTTCACAGTAAAAAATCTGATAAAAAATCAGACAATAAAATTTACCATCAGCTCAGAAATATCACCCAGTATAGCCTAGTTCCCTTTTTTTGTTGTGGTAACAGATTTTCTCAAGACTATTTTCACCCTTTCTAAACAAAACATTATACGAAGAATAAATTAATGATTCGAATACATCAGGGAAAGAGGAAATGAACTAAACTAGCAAACTATTTTTATTTTGCTAACATGGCATTCTTACAAAGCCATGTCTGATTTATTGTTATGTAATGCAATTATGTAATACCTATATGGATATATGAATGTATGAATGTACACGTATATATAAGTAACATTTGCGGTTAGATATCAGTTTTCATCACATGACAATGGAGATGCAGAGTTCCCCATAGGCTTTGAAGGCTGTATAACATTACAACCAGGAGCTTTAAGTAAAAACATGTCCACTCATAGAACGCTGTATGTCGCTGTAGAAACCCCACAGGGTGAACAGTTGTGTCTGATGACCATCACATGTGGCAACAAATGTGGCGCAGACATCTCATCTAATCACGGCTAAGTGGAAATGTACAGATCTAGCAGCAGTCACAGTGAAGGCTGCAGACAAAGAGACGAGAGGCCTAAATAGCATGAACAGGAAGTGAGAAAGAGACGTAAAGAATGTTACCAACAAACATGACTTCCTGTTTAGCAGCAATAGTTTGAGTTCATATGATGTCATTCTCAAGACCCTAGTTTAATGGACTGAGAGCAAGACAGAATTCCAGTATAGGATCCAAATTTGTGAATAAATAAATACAAAAAATAAGAAAACATTGGGATTAACTTGGCACAAAATGTAACAATTCTTCTCAAGAAGCTCCAAACAAGATCCGATAAAAATTACAAGGAAAACCAAAGAAAACAAGCATAAGGTAATATTTCTGCACTGTGGTGGTGGTGAAGTTTGTAGTGCATTCAGTTTTGTGCAATACTTGAACCTTAACCAAGAGACAAAGGCCAACATAAACAGAACTGAGCACATTTCGGACAGATTGCAAAAATATTCTTTATCAATATCGCCTATTTGCAGTCATTAGAAAATGCAGTAATGTTTGGACCTGATGTGGACCTAAATAATGAGGTACACTGTTTGTGGACTGCATGTTTGAATGACCCCTGACCTCCAGCTGATATTTGGTCATAATGAGATCCTTGAATGCGAACGCGACCTATTGGTAAGTCTATAGTGCAATACGGCCAGCATTGCAAAAGGCCATCACTGATAATGGGCAGGTCGCTTGCAGCACTGAACGTCGCCCTCGGGTGGGTGGGTTGGTGGGTGGTTGCCATGGAAATCCGCAGCAGAGCCAGTCAGGGAAAGATAATTGACTTAGACAGTCGACTCGGAGGAACCCGTGTGTTCAGATAAAACCACAGAGCACAAAGACATGAATTAGTGATCATAACAAGGAACCAGTTTTAGTGACAGTTTTAGCATGTTTACTTAAAGGATAGCTAGAGATTGACTAAGGTATTTTACTATGCTGAAATGTCATAGTGAGTACTAATAGACAAACTTTCACTTTTTGGCACATTATTTCTTTCATCTTCTCCAATGTACAGCAATTTGCCTAATTAATTTGCAATTTCCTACATTTATCCAGGCTTTGACCAAGCACAAAGAGAAAGCTTGTGGCTAGATATTTTGTACCATTATACGAGCACTGGTGTTCGATGCTATGTTACTAGGTCTGTTTCTTTGTTCTGTAAGCTGGTGCTGAAGTTATTGACAGGCCCTTTGATTCTAGCATGTCGACAAAACCCAAAAACAAATCTTGACACATTCATCTTCATTTGAAAAGGCGTAAAAAAAACCCTATCAACACATGTAGGATTTATCAAGTACATTGTTGATCATCTGAAAACCTGCCGCACACAACAGCTTTGACAATGAGGCAGCCAGCCGTCTCCGCCCACCCATCTCAGGAAGTGACTCAGCACCAGCAGCTGTTGCCATGGGATACCGGCAGGCAGGACAGCCCGCAGGATCCCATCAGACCGGGTGCTGCTGACACATCGGACCCTCCCCTCTTCCTTTTGCTTTTCTGAATATATCTACAGACTCAGCTCCAGCCCATCACTTTCTCAGGGTGGTGTTTGCATTAGAGGAGACATGCTGCAGGCCTTAATCCCATGCCTCTGGAACAAGATGTGGTCCATGTGTTTTGTGCTAGCTGTTAGCCCAATAGCCTCCTCTGCCACCCCTCCTCCTTAGTGCAGATTAATGCCTTATTAAGAGCAACTGACTTAACTCCAATCCACTTATACCGCTTAAACTTGCTAGACTGTAAAGTAGGAACAGTTCGCAAGATGCACCAGTGAAATACATGCAACTTTTCACAAACTTAACCCCCAGCTTACAGTAGTGACATATTTTTTCACTTCCTGATGCTCATAAATGCGCATATTTCCAATGCAATGTGATTTAAATGGGCACTGTGGAACTTTTCCGGAGGAGGGTCTACCATCTAATCATCTCCACTGAGAAAAGTTTCCCTATATGCAATAAAAAAAAAAGTTACAGTTCAGATCTGTGGAGAGGTGACTACTCTCACAGTAAGAATGGAGGTTTCAAGGCATTTTGAGCTGTAAAAACCAGTAATTGTGTAAATGCAAGATACATGAGATATATAAGAAGATTAATGCCATAGTGTGTGACATTACAGGCAAAGCAATAACCGGACCCCCATCAGAAAAGAGTGCATCTTTTAATATTGGAACCTTGCATGAGATGTCAGCCATGTCATGCTAATACCATTACCTCTCTGTAGGTGGAGGCTAATTTAGGCTAGAGGCTCTTGAGGGCACAGGGCTGAGTAAATCTCCCGCTGGGCTGCACCTTGTTCAGCAGATCAGGGCTCCATAAGCCACTACTCACCCATGCATCAAACTGACAGAGGAAACAGTTTCCTTTCAGGTTATCTATGGTCTTGAGCTACGTGTTAATAGTAAACCAAAAGTTGCACTGTTTTGCTGACAGAACTAGTCATAACCTCTTCCGCTAAAGACATGACAAGGGGTCTTAACAGGTTTCATTTCCGTATTTCTGGCTTCCAAAAAATGCTTCTGCTACAATTATAAATCCCTGCCAAGCTTCAGAACATAGAGTGCTATTTTACAGTCAGGCTAATCCTGCTGGTGATAGGAGACAGAAGGAAAGTGGCTACAGAGAGGAGGCTAGTGTTTTCTTTTTAGTAACAAATTCTTTTTTATTACAACATTTCACGGTTTTCCATTTCCGGTAATGATTTGTGGCAGAGTAACATGACTGCTGGGAATTTACAAAACTTCAGAAGAATTTAATTTAGTCAAAAATTGAGCAAACAGATGGTTTGACTTGCCAGTGTTTTTTCCACATTTGAGACGATTCAGAGACAGATTGCTCAACACAAAAGCTATCCCGAATGGTTCAGAAGTAGGGCCCAGACTAGTGACCTGTGAATAAGGTACACTTGGGATCTCCCAGATCTATATGGAATCCGTCAATTACTTTGATCCTTGTGTAAAAAAACAAATCACAAAAACAGAAACATAATGACACAATTTTTGGGGCATTTACATTTTGGCCAGCGTACATACAAAGTTGTGCATTTTCCGAAAATTAGAAGACAAAAACAATAAAAAGCTTGACGCCTGGGTTTTGGCGCAAAAGCAGCTACACAGGAAGTTAGGTTTTGGTGTTGGTGAATGAGGCGATGATGTGCTTCCTGTCCCTCAGGACACTGTGTGCCCATGGGAGACGCACATTTTTAGGACCATGTCCCCTGCCCCGCCTCAGATGGACCATCTTCGAGGGGTGGAGATGTTCACCAAGGAGCATGTGCACCATCCGTCCGAACGCGTGTGCAGCGCGACTGTTGTTGTCATTTCATAATTTCGGTTACAAAGTTATACAGCTAAAAGAAGTGACTGAAAACAAGGCAATGCAGGAGAAGGGGGTGTACAGTGCATGATGGAGGTGCAGGCTTCATGATGCTTGTTCTGCCTTCTCCTGTTCGATGGCTGTGGACAGAAGACAGAAAGGTGTGAGGAACTAGACTGTGGTATCCGCCCTCTCCCCCAGACCCCCACCACACAGGCGCACATATGCATGCACACACGCTCGCTGCACACGCCTGATGGAATCTCACTCACTTTCTTTTGAAGGCAGGGGGTTCTTCTCCTGCGTCTGAGTCTTTTTCAGCTTAGTTTTGTCAAAATGCTCCACCTCAGAGATGTCGGGCTTCTTGTCTGACATTTTGCGATTAATCTGAAAAATAAAACATAAAAGTGTGAAACCACAGTAAGACAAAAACTTAGACATAAACACAATCACATAAACAATGATTATGCAAGAGGGATTTCTGAGGCTAATCTTGATTTCTGCAGCACAATAGAGGGTTGGGCGTTGTCTGAAATCACGCCGATCTCACATCTACTCCTACCACATGCGCAACACTTTCCCCTCCCGTGCCTTTGTTCGCCTGCAGCTCCACTCAGCCTCACTGGTCTGCCGTCCCTCCCGTTATCCAACACTTCAGCCCGTGATGCTGCAGACAACAAAGCCAGTCCGAAGGCACCCATTTACATAACAATGGAAGTTCCCATGCTGAGAAATGGCCATGACGCACAAAAAGAGGGGAAAGCAGCTGCGAATGTGAAATATTTATAGATAACAAAATTGCGCAAAGACAACATATATTATTGATGCATGTTTGTTTTACGAAAGTGTGCTTAGTTAACGAGACGCATTTCAGAACATCCGCAAATTCACTTGTCACGTAGGCTACTTCTACTTCTCCCTTGGCGCAACGTAAAGGAACCACCGCCCAGATTTTGCCCATTCACCAAGCGCCTCTCCCAAAATCCAAGTTCAACGGTGCAAAATCCCCCAAGAATACGCCTACAGCAGCGTGCAGAAACAAAGCACAGTGGCGTCATTTGAATATAACGGGACCAGACGCACGCAGCAGTCAGCAACAAAGGAACGGGCTCTTGGACATGTGCGAACGTGTCCGGACAAAGACAGCAACGCATATCACGTCACTCCAATGTCCCGTCCTGCAAAATAACACCTTTACATAAAATTAACCTTTAATCGGGCCAATCCGGGCGAAGAAAGTTGCAACTAGAGTATTAGTGATGCTGAGCGGGTTGACTAATACCTGGGTGGACGTAATAAAACCCAAACATGTTATTTAGTTAGGATAACTTACCGGAGTGTTGTCTAGTGCCTGGGAATGTCTCTAGTCTGAGCGTTGCAGCAGTAGTGGCGTGCCCAACTGTGCGCAATAGATATAGCCAGAAATATGCTAATGACGCATGACATCACTAGGCTCCCTCGCAGCGCCCTCTGGCGGAGAGGCACGGGCACGGCGTCAAACGACATGCGCTTTTCTAGCTGTTCAACTCTCTGAAGCCACCACAAAAGCGAAGTGTTTATATTATGCCACAACAAAACACAAGTGCGCATTGTAGTTTGCAATTTAGTCATATTGGAGTATTTCTCATAACTGCGTCTAAATGAAATCAGAGGCTTTACGCATACTCCGTATTTTCCTGATGCTTAAGCAACGAGCTCCCCCTGGCGGGAGAAAATGAAATGTTCATAACCAATTGAAAATGCTCATACTCTTATAATGATCTATCAGTAATAGCTTATTAAAATGAAATAAAACATGGTATGCTTTTCAACTTTATTGTGGCAAAATACACACGTAATAGCCTAATCCAAGACATAGAAGTATTTTGGTTAATCTCCAAGTACTAATACAGGTCAGATGTTTAAATGTATACTATGTTGAGCTGTGCAATAAATCTAATTTGAATGAAGATTCAGTAATTTCTGCTCGCCAATGACATGCTTGGGTCTTTTTAACCAAGGTGAACTGTCAGTCCTCTCTAAGTAAAAGCATGTGGTTTGGAGCAGACTTTAGACTTTGGTTAAGATGGTAATGATTAAGTGCATTGTTTATGATCCTGAAATTAAGATATTAAATGGTCAAACTCTAATATAAACTTAAGTTCAGCAGTAATTTAGGGGACGATTTGGTAGTTATAGAGGCGATGGGCAGGAAGATGAGGAATGCTCCCAAATGACACTTGAAAATACACCGACTTTGTAAGCAATTGTCAAAGCTTTATTGTCAAAGAAACAGCTTAAAGTGTTACATATAAAAAATAATGATATTCCACCATCTTTAATTCACCTTCAGGTAGACGATGGCATCAGTGAAACAAAAGTGACCCGTTATGACTGTGACAATTACACCACTTCAATGACTTCAGATGAAATCATAAGTGAGATTTGAACACTCCAAGCCAAAGTTCAGGCTCAATTAGTTTTAATGACCTTTTGGAATGTGGATGGAGGACCCACTACTACCTCGTACTGAACAATCAGTCACAAACATGTCTATGGTTTTTACAAAACTTAACATACGTTTGTAGGTTAGGGTTGTGAAATAATCATTACTATTAGCAGCTTTTTGTCGGCACATTCTGGTTAGGCTCAGTACTAAAAAGAAGACATGGAAATGTTCTAAGATTTAACCGGGAGGCCTAAAAAAAGCCTAAGAAAGCATGAACATAGCATCAATATATATAGCTGTTAGTATATAACTCTTAATATTTCAATGGCCGCTAAGCAAATCTTAGGGGAAAGGTGCGCATTCAAATTAAGCTTTTTTTATTTGGGGAAGTAGAATTGCTTTCCAGGCATTATACAAAGAAAGGAATGCATGAGGTCAGCTCAGACAAGACTAATGAGCCTTTGGTTCAAAGTGAAGGCCAAATCAGCAAAGAATGATGCTGAACATAAGAAAACAATACAAAAGAATGAACTTATAAATACAAAATCATCTTCAGGAGGAAGAGATCTGCTCTGTTTCCCGGTGTGGATATGATGTTTACAGTCACATGTGTGGCCCTGGAGGACCTCTGAGGAGGTGGTGTGCCCCCCACAGGAAAGGGGCGGGGCTGGTACCTTACACTTTACAAAGGAACATGGCTGAAGAGGTAGGACACAGACTCGCCGTTGTGAGGTTCTCCTGATGGCCTCTGCCAGGATCATGGAGATGTCAATTACCTACACGAAAAAAAAGAATGTATGATGTATAATTCATGTCATTTACTTACACTAAAAAGACATAGCCAGAGATTTCATTACCTGGATTTTAGGGCATGCTTTCATCTTCTCCTCCTGTGGTATTGTGTTGGTCACGACCACAGCCTCAAATGGGGCCTGGTTGATGCGAGAGATGGCAGGACCTGAGAAGATTCCGTGTGTGAGGATGGCATAGACCTTCACTGCCCCAGCATCGATCAGCCTTAACATAATACAGTGACAAACAGAGTCAAACACAATCAAAGACATTTTCTGTTACAGTTTTTAAAGACTGACTTGTCTGCGGCGTGGCAGATGGTGCCACATGTGTCGGCCATGTCGTCCACCAGAATGGCCACACGGTCTTTGACGTCTCCCACCAGCACCATGCGATCCACTTCATTTGCCTTTTTCCTCTCTTTGTGGATGAGGGCAAAGTCCACATTAAGACGGTCTGCAATGGAAGTTACACTGAGAACACAAAGATACGGTTAAACCACTGTTAGAAAACAGGTTTACTCTCCACATCACAGTCACCCTACCGTTTGGCTCCTCCAGCATCTGGAGACACAATTATACAATTTTTCCATTCAGGAATATTCTCCTTTATCCACTGCAGAACAGCTGGTTCTGCGTACAAGTTGTCCACAGCTATGTCGAAGAAGCCCTGCAGAACAAAAACTAAATGTAAACACATATAAAACGGACAGTAAAAAACAACTGACAATGTACAGTAGCCCAACCTCAAACTTAACATATATTGTATGAATTTTGGTTATAATTTAGGATCTAATATTAAAACTGCTAATAATGTTCATATTTATATTGACACACAATTGAGAGTTGTACCTGGATCTGTGAAGCGTGGAGGTCCATGGTGATGATATGGTCGGCCCCAGCAACAGACAGCATGTTGGCCACCAGTTTGGCCGAGATGGGCGCCCGGCTCTGAGACAGCAGCACAGATACAGGGCTCAGGTAAGTACATCTCTCTATTCATATAAAGGTGTCTCCTCTGGGTGAGTGAGGCACTGCACCTGCCTCTGCCCTCTGTGTACACTGGGAAATGAGCGTGTGTGCGTAAAAAGAAAGTGGCCTGTGGCTATGATCCAAGCTGTTTATATCCACGAGTCCCATATGTTTAATAACTCTCACTGTTCTCAGAATAAATATATAGTACTTGTCTATGTGCCTTTATTTTTATTATGCGACACCAACTCAATCCCAAAATTCAGCAGCTCTGGGCTTCTTCTGTAGTGTCAGTGTGTCAGTAACATGGGTTTGGACTGTTTATAACCTCTAAAACCAAATAATTAATAATAATAATGGAAGTGTACAATGCAGATAGCAAGGACTATTTCAGTGACCTTGAGGTTAGTGGGCAAATTGCTCTTTCTATAGAACTGCACAAACTGTGTCACGTAATCTGCTATCTAGGTTTTTCAGGTCAAAGGTCACAGGTGCTTACACACATCTGCTCTTGGATGTTTACAAAACACACGCACTCATGGACAACTTTAAACCTCGAGAGATGGGTGGGTCTTGGACATTCACAATGATTCAAATGCATCAAATAACAGTTTTGTTCAGTGTGAAAGTGAAGTAAGGACAAAGCATAATGTACAAAGTGATTTTTTTTTTTTTTTATCTCAAAACGCCCTTGAGGTCAAAGAGTGGAGGCACTGTTTGCTTTGCCCTTATGTGAAGTTACCTTCCTCAGAGAGGCTATTCTGTTCAGTGTTTTACATGGAACAGTAAGTTACACCAACCACAGGTGGCTCTAGACAATCATTTACCAGAGAAGCAGAAAATGTCTGGTGGCAATGTGGATTAAATTTCACACTTGGCTTTAAAGTTTTACTCCAGTTTAATTTGGTCATTTTTGAGCTAAGTAGAGATACCTTGTCCTTTTTATCTTGGCGAGCGTAGGGGAAGCAGGGGATGACGGCGGTAACCCGGGACGACGAGGCGATCTTGCAGGCGTTGATCATAATGAGCAGCTCCATCAGGTTATCGTTGATCTCTCCACAGCCGCTCTGCACGATATACACATCCTCACCACGGACACTCTCCCCAATCTCCACACTGTACAAACAAAGAGAAAGCAATAGTACACTGGATTTATGCATTACCTGTATGTACCCATAGACCTTTTGTGCTTGATTTTTACTAATACAGCTTTTAACTCTTATTTCAAACTCATTTATATTCTTCCATTAGTCATTTCTGCAAACACTCTTTAATCTTACATTGTGCAATCATACAAATGTAAATTCATGTCTTTGCAAGCAACTTGTCATTAACATAAGTCATTTCTATTGGGAAATATCTGGTGAATCGACCTTGTTTGATGTTTGGAAATGTTCCAAGTAAACCTAGCGGTGTAGTATAGAACTCCTCGATAGAAACGACCATAAAAACATAAGGCAGCACATGTGTGAAACATTCCTCCTCTTTGGTCATGTGATCGCCGTATGAATTTAGTGCTTTACGGTGAGAACACAATACACTCTTTCAAATATATACTCAAATCATCATAGACTGGGAACATGTTATCACACTTAAAATGCCAGTCAGATAAGAGGACATTTTGTTTGTTTCAAGCATACATTTTTAATTACCACTGAGAAAAAGACTTTGGATCACACTGCCACATAAAGAAGAATAAAGGAATATTTCTCATTGCAAAAAATGAACCTTCTCCAAAAAACAAACATTTCCGGCTACTGCTGTAAACATTAAATAAGCAGGTGTCAAAAAAACACATTAAACATAAAGGCGAGATTTTTCCTTATTTCCCATGCTCCATTTGGCCCTAAATGAACTGTGAACAAATGACCAAAGTCTGGGAGATTACTACTAACCCTTCTGCCCTCCTCCTTCTTGTCATTTTGTGCTTTTCTGTGTATTTCTCCATCTACATCTGCATGTGCTTGTGAGAACTGGATAAGAAAATACTCTGTTTTGGTTTTGTGACACCCAAACAACCATGTTCCCTTGAGAGACAAGTTTGATACACACGTAGGATGGTGTGTAGAAGGAAAGGGAATTAAGCAGAGGCCTTGCATAGACTGAACTGGCTTTTAACTGTAGCACATTTGGGTACAAGTGGTCAGTGGCCCCTTTACTGGCCCCAAATGAGACTCTATCCTGCTGTGACCATGTTAAAGCAATGCCCAGTCAACCACAAGATCACTTTAATGTAGTGAGGTAGTTGGCTTTGTGTAAAAACACTTAATAAGAGGTGAAAAGTCCCCTTAAAACTCCATTGTTAAAGCACTTTGGACAAAAATGCAGGGACAGCTTGCCTGGCTCATCCCCTGTAATAAACAGGACAGCATGAAGCCAATAGGTCAACAGGCACAAAAGGTCAAACAAAAGCTATGTGACCTTAGGGAACTTGTTTAAAGCGCAAGCGCTACTGAGGCAGGGCCAGTTCTTTGTAATGAGTACGCAGACAGTCACTAGTGCGCAGCCGCTTATTATAACTAATTGGAAACTTGTCTACGTGAGCAAATGACCGCAAATTCAGTGCATGTGATTTAACGAGAAGCATAACGCACGTACATTGTAGTCAAGCACTTGTGTAGGCTGCTAAATCTAATTCTGAATTGTAAGATGAACTGGAGTAGGTCAGAAAAGTCACGTAAAAAGACCATGCGTAAAATCCATCGTAAAACCACGTAAGGCAGATAGTAGTCTATACAGTGGATCCTGTATAAAAAAAAATACAACTCTATTTGGGCACTTTATAGGAACAGCTTTTTAGCAAGAACCTTAACTTTGTCCACATTTGTGTATAGTTACTTAATTAACACTAAAATAATCGAAAAACGATGACTACAACGTCTGGTGCACCACTTTATCTTACAAGATAATGGAGCTTGATTATTCATAAAATGCTCGTTATAGACTAGATATCGCATAGCGTCAGTACAAAATGATCCTCCATGACTTAAAAGCACATAGCCTGGCATGCTACTTAATGGTTACATAATCCCGCTATGTCCCTATTTAAACCCTATATTTTAATGAAGCATGATTTAGGTTAACACACAAAGATATTAAATTAGAAGAATTAATGTAAAAGATATGTGTACGTGGCCTGACATTAGCCTGTTAGCCTGCTGTGTTTACATGTGGCTAGCTTGTCACGTGTGGACAGTTGAAGCTCATCCCGCTCAGGCAACTATTGTTAGCATGGAGCTAACTTTTACGCACATGGTAACCGTGGACTGCTGACACCAAATACTGCTACAATACGGGTTCTTCAAACAGTACAAGCATAAAGTGCATGTGAAATGTGTACTTACCATGTTTCCTGATTGCTGAATTTCTTGGTGATGACTTTCCCGAGGTCTAGTCCCAGCCGATCGGCCACCTTCTGGGACAAATCGTGGTGCGAGCTCCCGCTAAAAAGGACAATGTTAGGCATGCTGGCGATTCAAGCGGCGTGAAAGTCCGAAAAATGGGAAGGGGAATTTAAAAGTGAGGCGTCGGCGTGTCCCCACTGAAGGTCGGAAAAGAGATAAATGTGCGGGTTATTGTTGCGTCTCTGGCATTGCCCTGTGCACCGCTGCGTCCGTCGGCAGAGAGGAGCTGTGCGCGGAGAGAGTGCGTGGTAAAAACCCAAAGCCCTCCCCTTTTAGATAGACAGGACTCCCCTCCAAACAAACGCATTCTGGCTGTTTTCCTAAATAATTAAAATGAAATACCGATAGCAGCTCCTTAGTTATTGAAACGTTTCTTGGTTTTTGAATTAAATTATGCATATTGCAATCAAATGCGTGCATCTAGGTCTTTAGCTTTAGATGTGTGTCAAAGGTCGGCATTTTGTTTTGGCCATAATATTTTGTGCTGTTATAAGCCTCAATAAAACAAGATAAGTAGAGCTATAAACTAACTACAGGAGTGAAAAGCAACAAAAGTGCATTTTTTGATAATTGCACTTTTTGAGTATATTTTTGTAATTAAGAAAAAATCTGGCATGTAATTATAAAAAGTTACATTTTAAATCATATGAATTGTTTAAAAAGAAAATTCAGATTTACATTTTTTGACTGATCAAGTTTTGTATAAAAATGTAATCTATCATGTATAAAATTGCATTAAAAAGTAACTAGTACCTTGAGTAGTACTTTGCACTTTCTACTTTTACTTACATACAATTTTGGCAGCAGTACTTGTACTTGTAATTGAGTACATTATTAGCAAAGTAACTTTTCTTTTACTCAAATACAATTTTTCAGTATTCTTTCTACCACTGGCTAATTATAGATTACAGTGTATAATGAAACATATGGCAATGCCATATGTTTCATTATGCAATATCTATTTAGCATGTTTTATATTTTATTCAAACCATATTATATTCATATTATATTCATAGCCTACATGCAGAATCTTTACATACAGTCCACGTGATGCCCTCATTATCATTCATTTATGCCTGGGTGCAAACTGTGCCCACTTATAATTAACATCTAAGGCTTAAGAAAATTCTCCGGGTTTTCTGCAAGAGGCTAACAAGGTCATCTGATCTAAAACTTCGGTTGAATCCAGGAGGACACTAGAGATGTGGACTCTGCTAATTACATTTGGCACTCAAAGGGCAGTCAGCTGAGGCAAATAAGTAACTCAGAGAAGGAAAAGTACAGAAGTATAGTCTGTTTTGGATAGCCTTTTAAACTTTAACACTATTGATTGTGTAGTTTTGCCGTGTTAACAAATAGCTGACAAGAAAAGCTTCCTCGGGATTTTGTCACACACTTTTAATCGTTAAAATGATACTGTGGACAAACATGGAAAAGGCAGATAGAACGTTACAGCTGTTAAAGAGTATCTACCATAATGATTTGGTCTAAATACCTTCTAGCTTTACTGTGCAGGAAACAATGCAGACACACACCAGCGGAGGTTAGTGTATTTTCAGAAATATATTTTATAGATGATGTCAGAGATGAAATGTCCAAAGCGTAGGTCCCAAAGAAAGAACAGTTTTCATCAATAGAGACAAACAACAAACAAAAAATAACTTTTTTCATTTACATGTAAACCAAGATTTGCTCTTGAGCCACAGTGGTTATATATAGAACTGGCCGAGGTGGATCTGACAATCAAACGATGCCCTTTGCAACCTTAACTATATCTCACCTTTAACTTGCCGTAATAGTGCCCGTTTAAAAATCTTTGAAAGTGAACATTCTTTGGGAGTCTTTTAAAGGTGAATAGAGCAGAGGTTTGTCAGAGCATGTTTCTCTTTAACACAGTCCATACATGTAATAAGTGCTGAATCATTAAAATCACTTATTGGAAAAGATATTCATTAAGAACAATATCAAACCTTTCTCAGTGGAGTCATTTGGACAAAGTCTTTTTGAATTGTTTGAGCACCGGAAAAGCGCCGGTTGCCGCGTTGAGTTGCCCATGGGGAGGTTCTCTAAGTCCTCCAGTGTTCTTCTGTTGTGCAAATACATTTGTTACATAGACAAGCAGGCATGCTGACTCACAAACCATGCAAAGAGTTTAAGTTGGCGCGAGCAGACAGCAAAAAAAGAAACATCGGAGTAGTAATAAAGTTTCTACAAAAACGTGAAACCTTAAATTTGTATTTTAAAAAAGAGCCAAATTAAACAACTAACAAGTGGAATGTTCTGTTAGACATGTAAAAGTACAACTCAAATTTTAAGATATAAAAATGTAAAAGAAACATGATAGTCATCAATCAACATGGCAAAGGTTCATGGAATTCATGGCAACTGGTGAATTTTAAAACCAAATTTGGCGAGAAAAGAATGTGGTGTTATGATAGTGCAACACATGCTCAAATGGAGGCTTCTGATTGGCCAATATTTCCGCAGCCTCCTGTATCTCCTGTCTCTCCCTCTGCTTAAGGAGAAAAACTCAGCCAGCTACATGAAAATGGCCGTCAAAGCTCCCTTTAGTCGAATGCTTGATGTGGTCACAGTCTAAAGGTGAGTGCATATCACTCATGCACAAGAGTCAATGATCAATTAGGCAACAAAGTGATCAATCCTTTAGTGAAAAAGTCCATTTCAGCGCCATGAACGTCACTGAGGGCCACTGGAAACAGCGCAGTCGATGACGAGTTAAATATGCAGCTTTTTCACGGAGTAATATCGTACACCATACTGTTGTTCCGCTCACAATATCATAGCTGTCATTAGTTAGAGTACATTTATAAATTTTCCATATACAAATCTCCTATAAACAGTACATGTTATAAATACACAAGTGATGAAAATGCAGAAAAGGCTGAGAGCCGTAGAAACAAAGTGTTTTGTTTTTCGATAAATACAAGAAAGAAAGTCTTCACGTGACTAAGTGTATGAATGGCAGCCCTATTACTATCCAGAAAACGGATAAAAACACAGAACTGATCTATGGATGAAAAAACATTTAGAAAAATAATCTTGTACAATAAAAATAAAAAGTGGACACGCTTACCAAACACAGTTGATATCGAAACATGGCAAAGTGAATGTGGAAATCATACAATGTAGTTACAAACAGGCAGTACCGACCACCTTTTCAAAATATATTCAATTCAATATACATGACTAATGTTTAGCTCACACTAGTAACCAAGGTAGTTGCCAACGGGCAAAGCATGGGGCCTGTAAAGAAATGCTCACTTGATCCGTGAAGATTTGACTGGTAAACATTGAACTGGTTATTGGAGCCTTCTCTTAAAGGGCCAATAGGAAATGTCCATCACCTGTCAGCTAAAGTACTGTTGTAAATGCAAACTCATGCTTTGGCTTCTCTTGCTCGTCTCTTTTGGATGACATTCATGAATCCTGCGTCACTAGTGGCTCTCTGCTCTTATGCATGCTTATGTGTTTTACAAAGCGGTGACTTCAGTTAAAGGGAGGCTACATAAAAGGCTGCTTTCAGTCTAATTTCCGTTTAGAAGTTTTCCATGTTTGCACCTTTTGTTTATCTACTGAAGCTGGCAACTACCTTTACAAAGCGCTGTCTTTTTTACAGAAAAATAGATCCATCCAAAAGTAAAGTAACTCTTCAAGAGAGGCTGTGACAGACACAAATGTTGTCTTCGTCACATTCCAAGTAAACATGCTCAAAGATTGTTTGCTTAATTTTTGTCATTCTAAGACTGGAAACTAACTGTCTCCTTTCCTCGCTAAAGATTCCCAGAGAAATCTTTGAACTTAAGGCAATCTTTTCCTGAACAATCCTGAAATCCAGCGGACCCTCGCCAAGGCACTCCTCGCATTCATCAACAACCCTCTGCAATGACAGGCTGGTGCCGTGCGGTGACAGTCTCACCACGCGGTCAAGTCTTTGTAAAGGCCTACTTGAGCTTCGGCCGCCCAACGTCCACAGTGAAGGAATCAGGTAAAATAAGCTCTGAGTCTGCTGTGAGAAAACAGGCTGTCCATGTGGCAGCAGGTAAAGCACCGTATGTTTCTGTGAACACCTCACTCATTGTCACATGACCACAACATGATCAGCGCCGGGCTAAAGTCGGGCCAACACGGACAGAAAATGAGTGTCTCTACAAAGCCAATGCTGCCAAGCAATGCCTTATGTGTAATGTTTTTTCTCCAGTTCAGTCCTTTGTCTCCTGATTGGCTCCCTACTCTGAGGCTGAGCCCACCTCCCCTCTCCCTGGTTTTGGAGAAACCCAGGGTTCGCCAATCAAGATGACTGACGGGTGAGTGGGCGGGACTAAATGAAGGGATCAGTCGACTCTTCGCAGCTCAAAGAGACATTCTGCGCAGAGGTCAAAGGTTACAGTGTGACACCCTCGTGGTTCCTCTGTTACAGTGGTTCCTCCTCCTCCATGGGCTCCTCCTCCGGCCTACAGGACAAACGCACACATTAATGCACAGATAAGCTCTGACAGAGCTGGACTCACCCTGGTCATGTTTACACACACACATACAAACACACACTTTAGAGTACAGTTACCTGTGGTCCATGGCATTGGAGTTGGCCACAGACAGAGAGGCCATGGCACTGACCGCCTCAGCCTCCTCTGAGTCTCCACGTTTGGCCTCCAGTAGAGACAGCCCCAGCCGTGGGGAGTAGCGATGCACAGAGCGCCAGTACTTACCTACAACAAGCAAAGGTTATATTGTATTCAAATATTTGTGGTCAAAATATTACTAATAGAACATTTTTTTTTTTTCTTTACATAACTACTGAAAAGTCCAAATCTAAATAGTTAGGCGCCACCTTGACTTAAGAATACACCGGTGTATGTCAAACAGGTTTCGAGTTGTCACGCTACATATTTAAAATTAGCACATGCCTCATAACCTTATGCAACATAACATATTAACATATTAACATATTAGTGTTGTGTCTTTCAAAGAAACCTCCATTTAATTATTTTTTTGTTGTTTGTGATTATTAAATATTAAACTCACTATGCGTCTCCACGACTTTCTCTAAAGAGCGGACAGCGTTGGCATTGGGCCTCTGCTCCAGCACAGCCTTTGGCAGAGGGTCCAGCTGCAATGAAAGCACATGACAATAATAATGTCAGCAGTGAAGTGCAACAGGGTGCAATACCAGGTGTGTCCACAGGAGGTCAGTGCTCTGTACCTCTTGTCCCAGCAGCGCAGCCACACAGGCCTCAGATGCGTCGCAGATGGCGGTGAGGTCATGACCCCCCTCCAGAGCCAACACCACGCGACCTGCAGCCAGACTCATGAGCTGCCGCGTCAGATAGCCAAAACCTGCACAGGAAACACCAGCGTCAGCACATGTCTGCTTTTATGTACCTGTACCCAGACTGAATGTTCCTTCACATTTGGACGTGAGCGTGTAGCCGCCCAGGGGAGGGGGATGTCCTTCCACTGCGTCAAACCCAGACGACACCAGCACGATGTCCGGGGCAAACTCGTTGGCTATGGGCATCACCACTGTCCTGCAGACAGACAGAAAAACAAAGGGTTAGATTCAAGAAACAGCCCCAGGAATGTGCAGACGGGACAGGATACAGAGCTCAGGAGACAGACTTATTACAACACAATGTTTAACCTTACTGGCTGACAACAGGCTTTGAGATCTTAATACAGTACTAGTACATTAGTCCCACCATTATTTAACAGTGTATAAGTATGTATGAAGTGCTCCACTGTGTTTTTAAACTCCATACACCTTCACTAGAATCATTTGGATTATTTCAGTCCTGGAATCTCTACTGAACATAAGGTAAAAGGAACTGTTAACTTGAAAACTACCACCACATGACATCACAAGGTGGAAAAGAGCATTCTGAGCTTTGGAGATGTAGACAGATAATAATTAAGGACTCAAACATGTGTAAATCTCAAACATGTATATTTTTGATGAGGTAACAACATTAAAGTATGACTTAAAGCTCACAAAAGTAAATTTTGTGTAATATAGGACCTTTAAATGCATTCCTTTCACTGTACACACATTAGGGTGAATTATTTTGTATTATGTATTACCTGAAGGCTGCCAGGTACTCTACATCTCCCATGGGTGGGTCCAGTCCTCCAGTGAAGGCAACGTTGACATTAAACCCAACGCCTGGACCACTGCCCACCTGTAGGGGGCGACAGCAGCAAAAGCATTCACTTCTCAGCTCATAGACCAAAGTTTTGGCCTGGACTGTGACCTAAATGAAAATTAATGTCCCTGCAAAGAAGTGTTCAGGTGTAATCACAGCATTAGCTCACCTCATCAGGAGCGCCACTGCCAGGAAAGAAGTTGCCGTCGTCATAGCGATGGATGGATAAGTAAAGCACATTGGGGTCGTCATAGAATGCCTGCTGGGTGCCGTTGCCATGGTGAACATCCTGAGACAAGAAAAACACGAACAATAAATTTGTCCTAAATACAAAACATTACTTACAACTTACGTTATTACTTTATACTTCAGTTCATTTATTAAAGGTTTTACTACAATTTAGTGTCACAACACAAAAATTTCAAACTTAGTTTCAATACTAAAGAATAGACTTGATACTCAATACTGATTCTGATACCACGATGGTTATAAAAATACCCTTTCTTTAGACAATAGTCAATAGTCAATAGTCAATGTTACTTTCAACATTAAATAATTGCACTTTCAATTATAAATATAAAACCTGGTGGTGTTAAATCTGTGCAATCCCTCAGTCGTCCAAGTAGGTTCCAAAGAGCTCCATGGGTGTATACTAGTCTATGTGCTCTTGTTCTGTAACAGTTCAAGATCAATCTAAACGTATTCAGGAAAGCTTAATTTCTGTCCTGTGATTGTGACTTTTTAATATTGATACCTGCTCAAATGAGTATCTATTTTTTATACTATCCATAGTCCATAGTTTTAGCCATCATTCTATATTTTGGCATTTCAAGACCATTCAAAATCTCAGTTATATTTTAACCCTTCTGAAATCTACTGACCCAGTCTACGATGAGGATCTTGTTGACGTTGAGTCTTTGCTGCAGAAGTTTGGCGGCGATGGCCACTGAGTTGAAGTAGCAGAAGCCCCTGATGGTGAGAAGAGAGAATGCACGTCAGAATCCTGCACACTTTACCACATGATGTTGTTTTCTGACTATACTGGAGACACTTGCGGAGACACTAGGAGGATATGAAAAATAAACAAACGCAGGCTTGGAGGCAGCTGGTGGGATAAAGACTTGTGGTGCAAATAAACTGTGTGTGTGTCTATGTGTGTGTGCGTGTGTGTGTGTGTGTGTGTGTGTAGGTTTGTCTCCTCAGAGTGTAGTGGTTTCTGTGGCCTTACATGGGAGTGCTTTCCTCAGCGTGGTGACCAGGCGGGCGAACCACAGCAAAACCATTCTGTACAAAGACAAACAGACAGAAGTGAGCACTGGGCAAGCAAGCAGGAATGAAGCTGGTCTACTTAAGGTTTATTGAGAAGGAAATAGGGTGTTTAATATTAGTTTTAACTACTACAATTTATGAATGATCCAGAAATGTTTAAGTGTATAATTATTTGGATTTGGTAGGGATTGGCTCCACAAACACAAGTCCTTTCAACTGACTACAATCACATCTTTGGGGTGGAATAATGGTACTATTTTCTAAAGCTGCAGTAAAAAACAGATTCACTTTTGTTTATTCATGCTGACTGAGAAAATGTGAACTTTGTGCCAGTTTTGGCTTGTATGTGCGTAGGCCAGTAATTGCAGATTATATTAACCTTAAACCAGGTCAACAAATCTGAACTCTGCAGATCCACCGTTGAATTTTGACCTGTCCTCCAGCTTAGTTTTATAAAAGGGTTTCTAGAATGTTGCATGAATGCAATATTATCAATTATCACAATCCTTTCTCCAATAATAATCCCTTCTCCAATAATAAATACTTCAATGTGTTATAGTCTATCAGAGCTGCAGGATTTAGAACTATGAGTATTACTTCATATTATTTACCTTGAGTTCTCCAGTGGCGACTTTAAAGACCAGCTCCACCACAGAGCCCACAGCCAGACGAGCTGCACTGGACGAATGGACCTCATTCCAAATAGTGTCACTGTCCACCTAAATACACAAAAATGTATCTTTAAAGGTCCTATATTACGCAAAATGACTCTCGTGAGCTTTAAGCCATGTTATAACGCTGTTACCTCATCAAAAACATACACAAAGTTGTGTTTTGTCTCATTCGCACATTTGAGTAAACCTTTTTTATTAGTCTGTCTACATCTCCAAAGCCCAAAATGCTCTGTTCCACCTTGTGATCCCATGAAGTGGTAGTTTTCAAGTTAAAAGCTACCTTTTACCTTTCGTTTAGTAGAGATTTGCCATTCCAGAGCTGAAACAAATGATTCTAGTGAAAGTGTATGAAGATTAAAAATACAGTGGAGTATTTTCCGTTAACCCTAAATATGCAGGATTTGTGTGTTAAACATATAAATGAAACAAAACACAACTCTGGGTATGTTTCTGATGAGGAAACATTATAACATAGATCAGAAAATCATGTAATATGGGCCCTTTTATAGTCAGATTTATATCATATCCTGTTTACTTACCCCGACTCCTCCACATGGTAGTCGAACGAACATCGGAGTGATTGAACCTGGTGCAAGAAGAAGAAATTAGTGCTACCTTTCAAATTAGATCACAGCCTTCTATAGGGTGTACTGAATATGCAGATTTTTATGTGACTTGTGTGAGATAATAATGATAATACTCACAATCAAGTTTTTGTCGGAGAGGGTTGGTACCGTAGAGCAGGACATGGGCTTCTGAGTGCACGGTCTGTAGCTCCTCCAAAGTGGCCTTCCTCCCTCGGATACACTGCACCAAACACAGCACACTAACTTACACTCACTTCATGAAGACTCACAATTTTATCCATAATTACTACATGGCAAATGTAACTATAACTCTATCTGAACTGTTGAGCTGAACTAACCCATGTCTGAACCATGTTGGTGGGTACATGTGCATAGCCAGTAAATCGGTGAATATGTATATAATTTTTTATCTGATTTACAGATTTTTTTGGTAGTTGTTGTTTGCATGAACAAAATCTGACCATTAAAACACCCATTTAATCAATTACTCAATGGATTCTTAGAGTCATTTAGTAAATCAGTATTTTGTATTTCATTAGTCTTTGGCACATTCATTCGTCCTTTTTTGCATACATTTTCTTGTCAAAACCTGCATAGGTGTGAACAATCAGAAAATAGATTTGCATAATATTTACATAGCATTTCATTTACACAACATTTCAATAATCTGATAACTTCAGAAATCAGATAACAGTCACATATTTGGTGTGCATGTTAACACAGCCAGTGACTGTGTATACAAACGATGTTACTAAACACCCGCCTACATGTTTGTGGACTTCTCTTCAGTAGAATAAGGGGGTCAAAGGTCAAACACAGGCTCGTACCTCACACTGTGCTCTGAGGCCTGTCTCTTGCAGTCGGGACCATATACTCTGGATCCGCCCTGCGTGCTCTGGGTGACTGTTGGTGTTTCCGCACATGCACTGGTGTTTCTGCATCAGGGAGTCGTACACCAGACCTGAAGCACACAACAATGGGTTAATAATATGAACTTTTATTTATTTATTTATTTATTTTTAAACATATACAAACATTTAGAATAGTTCATACAGAATTTAGAATAGTTCATAGCTACCTTGGCTTATAACAAACAACAAACTCCACTAAAAACAGTAGTAATGATTTGGGAGAGCATATTCTTGATGTTCCAAAAGTGGAATGGCACAAAACAGTAGAGATAGATGGCCGATATATAGTATAGGATAGTAAATATATATTTTAGTCTGCCAGCTATCGGCCTTAAATCTCCAGCACAGGACGATATTTTGTTTTGGTCAATTTTCTTCCTAAAAATACACACAAAGCTTTATAGTAAAACTTTAAAATCAAGCGATAGCTGCACAAAGCGTGACTACACAGTTCTCTTATAGGTTTGTGGTTAAAAAAAAAAGGGCATGGGCGGAGGAGTTTGTAGTAACATAATTGGATAAAATAACAAAAATCGGCTCAAATATTGTATTAAAATCTTCTGAATGCAGTTTCTCCCAATGTTAAGTCAATACACAATAAAATAACTACAGTGGATTAAGGAAGTTTTCAGACCTGGTCAGTAATTTGTTTTATTTTTTAAATAATGAGGCAGAAAATTCCCCAAAAAAATCCTGCAATGAAATGATAGCCTTTGTTTTTTCATTTTGTTCGTATAAAAATCTGTAGAATTCGGGGAACAGTGTAAGTGTTTGAGGTCAAAGCTGCATTTAATAGAGAAATACTAAATCACAATATTATAAAAGGATATAATCACCACTTGATTTTTATTGCCGTATCATCCAACTCTGCACTTCAACATAACACTTAATTAAAGAGGGTTTGACAACTTTCTAGCTGAACTATATAGACAGAATTTTCCAAGATATTTTGACCGCACAAAAGAACAGAAAACTTGTTCTAAAAACTTGCAAAAAACTGTCTAGGATATTCTAAGAGCTTCTAAAGTTGAGACAGTTGCTCAAATCCCAATCATGTCTTTTAATTACCTATGAGAATGAAATTGTGTGCAAGGAAAATTAACTTTCCGTACAACTTTTTACTACACTTCCTACCTACACACACAGTGGAATTGTGTAACAGTACACAGCGGAATCGACTGTCTGTACCTCCCGAAAAACTTAAAATCCTGCTTTTGTTATTCTAATGTTAGTCTGTGTGGTTTTGGAAGTGAGTGGGAGTCAAGTGGGCCAAACTGTAGCAGGGGCCTGGAAACAAATCGACACAGCTCTGGTGCACAAGCAGAGATAACAGCTATCAACACTAGAACTGGTGGGAGGAAGGCTTTCTCAAGGACGGCTTCTTTTCAGTATTCTGTGCTTTGTTCAAACCATCATATGTCTGAGAGGAAGAGGAGTGGGAGAGACTATTATGGACAACAGATGGAGAATTTTTGGGCTAAATTAGCAGTTTTGTAATGTAAAAAACAGTTATAGATACAGCTATAGGTTGCGTTCATGTTGTAGAATTTGAAGATTACATAATTTCAGATGGAGGGCAACATTTTTGAAAGAAATATCCTTATTATTATTTGTCAGAGACTAATTCCACAGACTTACCATATTAATCTACAGCTTAAAGTTGTTTTAAATTACAACTATTATGTCTTTAGGGCTGAATAATAGCACCACTTTCTAAAGCTATTGTGAAAAGAAGACATTGAACTTTGTGCCAGTTTTTGTTTCATGTGGACAGGCCCAGTAATTATAGAAATATTAACCATAAACCAGGCCAATAAATCTACAATATTACAGTTAAAGGGCCCATATGTTGTGTATTAATCCAAAACCTACAAGAAACACCTGTGTTGTGCTTTGTTTCATTCACACACTGAGTTTTTCTCTCAGACAGAAAACACTCTTGTTCCAAGTTGTGATGTCATGTGTGACGTTATACAGGAAGTGCTCCACTGTGTTTTCGAACTCCATACACCTTCACAAGAATCATTTGTATAATTTCAGCCCTGAATTTGCCAGTCTCGACTGAACAAAAAGTAAAAGTTAGCTGTTGACTTGAAAACTACCACGACATGACATTCCAAGGTGAAACAGAGCACTCAAGCATGTCTGAATAAATCAAAACACAAATCTAGGTATGTTTTTGATGAGGTTATAGCATTGTAACATGGCGTAAAGCTCACAAGAGTCAATTTTGCCTAATACAGGACTTTTAAACAGCCAATTGCCCCATTCTAAACTATAGGTGTTGTAGTATATTGTGTTGCAGAGCGAATATGGACCTGTAGTGAAGCGTGGTTTGGTGGGGGGTTCTGGAGCAGGGACGCTGATGGGGAATGAGGAGGCTGAAGCCGGAGAGGACTGTGCCCGCGAGAGGGGCCTGTGTCCGGGGAACGACATGGACAGACCGGCCGCCTCCATGGACGCCTGGTAGTTTCTCAGCTGGTGGATCCGCTGCTGCTCCAACAACAGGGCCTGCTGCTCACATAAAGACAAGAATGATGCTTTAGTCTTAAATAGCACTTTAAAAAGACACTCTAAGTCAGTTACATTCATGCATTATTGATTTACACCCCATACTCAGACACAGTAAGCTAAGTAAGCTAGTGGTTGCCAAGCCTTTTTGCCTTGAGCACCCCCTAACTCAGGTCTAGACAAAGAATCTGTTTACTCTAGTAGTGCATTTCTATTTTAATTATATTGATGTCCAAAAACCTTTACAAAATTCTAAAGGATGTTACAGTGACTACAAAGATCTTTTTTTTAAATCCAAATTCTACACAAATTCATCTATAATAATCTGGATGCTTCTTCTGGGGTAGACTGATAGAAGTGTGGTTGGCAATCTGTACAAACTGTCATTTGTACAACCAACCGTTAAATACGTATTCATACATAGGCAAGGTAGATGTCTTGCTTGGGGGCACAACAACACTATGCGCGGGTTTAACTGCTGAACTTGACCAAATATAACAAGATTAATTTAACTCTTTATGGAGAGAGTTATGTTTTTTTTTATTGCAGGTACAAGATGTGACCAAGAGAGGGCACCCATAACAAATGCAACTTACACGGAAGAGTAACTCTTGAATCAACTGCTATAAAAGTACTATAAAAGTAGTTGTTTTCATGACATTGTAAGATAAGACAAGACAAGAAGACAAGATAACAGCTAAATTTAATCTTGGTATAAATTTAAACAAGGTGGTATATCTGCATTTTTTCAATCCAAGATATTCACAGACTTGATCCTCCACCAAGACATATGTGAGTGTTTAGTACCTGTCTGAAGATGAGCTCCTGCTCTCGGTGCTGTTGTAGGGCCTCCTCCTGTAGTTCCTGGGGGTCTGGTGGTTCCTGTTTGATGGTGACCCCTGGCGGCAGGTCCTGATGCTCCCTCAGCTCCTCCTCCGTCTCCTCCGGGTGGCTCTGGTGCTGGCGGCCCACCGGAGACTCACTGGGTTTGGACATGATCTGAGAGACACAGACATCAAGACATTAACAGTTGTATTAAGTTAAAAGTGTGTCCATATACCAGCGATGTTCATTAATTAAATAGGGCCCATATTAGATTATTGTTGATGTTTCTTGAGGTTTCCTCATTACAAACATACCTGGAGTTGTGTTTTGTTTTGTTTCATTGGCTGCATGCATGTTTAACACACAAACCCTTTATATTAAAGAGTTCTTATCTCAAATAGAAAACACTCTGTTCCACCTTGTGATGTCATACTATAATAAAAGAAGTGCTCCCCTGTGTATTTAAACTCCATACACCTTTACTAGAATCATTTGTATGGTTTCAGCCGTGGAACTGCCAATGTCTACTGAACAAAAGGTAGAAGGTAGCTATTAACTTGAAAACTACCGGTTCATAACATTGGAGCAGAGTTACTCAAACACATGTGAATGAAACACAACTCTGGGTATGTTTTTGATGAGGTAATAATAATTGTAGCACGACTTAAAGCTCACAGGAGTCAATTTGTGTCATATAGGACCTTTAAGTAACTACAGGATTTCCATAAGGAGTGCCTTTATATTAATAAGGGACAACAAGTAGTGAGGCGCTGATATTGGTGTTGTCCTAGACATCGGTTCATTCTACTTTGTTGGACCCACAAATTGATGTGTTAATAGTATTTGTTGACCTAGAACATCTCATAATGTTGTTTTTATTTATGCAAAGTTGTTACTTATAGATGATTACCAGAAAAATGACAGTTAAATATCATAATTGGATCAGTTTTGACATATTTTAAGAAAAGGAACGCTATTTTCAGGGTATCGAGTATTAGCAGACAAATGGTGCAACAACAAGCTACATTTTAACTGAGACAATTACACTGAATAACATTATTCACATTGCCACCATGATCTCAGCAGAAATATGTGATAATAATGTGATAATAATGTAAATACCCTCTTCTGTTACCACGTTCTAAAATTCGAGGTGGAATATTTCTGTACTAGAAACAAGATAATATAATTCAATATTGCTAAGGCTGAACATGAACGTAAGAGACCACATAGCCACATAATAATCCTCAACAGTTGGTCACAAACGTTAGCGCACACGTTTCAGTTGTAATGTGTGGATTCCAGTAACTATACTAATGAGAAGAGTTTAGCCCCAGTGATTAAACAGAATGACCAATAATGACACATGGGCCTGTGCAGCTCTGGTGAACAGGGCTTAGCTGTGGTCAGTACATTTGTGTAAGCGCTGAATTAAAGCTAGCTTCATAAAACATAATTACGATGTGAATTATATTTTACAATCGGAACAGCAGGATATGACAAATCCTCTGGAGAAGTGTGAAGTCGACACACACCACCATTTGCTCTCCCTCATTTCTGGCAAATCGCGCCTCGTCTCTGGAGCATTCTCCTTTTAACAAGCTTAATTTGGATTACTGAGTGCGATTGGCGTCTCGCTCATTTCTAAACTATCTGTTGTAATTGAAAGCAACTGGCTGACGGGGTTTTGGGGGTGAAATGTGTGGTCGAACAGAGACATTCCTGGCTCCCTGTGGCCAGGCCAGGGCAACGCTGCTGTATTCACTTTGATGCATTCAGAGCATTCAAGGCTGGACTTGCCTCTGTGATGGAGTGTGTGAGAACAGTTGCATGGGGAGCGCCGCAGCTACAGGTGTGTGCGTACGGCCTGTGTGTTTGTGTGTGTGTATGTGTGTGTATAGTCTGTATGTGTACGTGTGTGTGTGTGTGTGTATGCGTCTGTGTGTGTGTTTCCCAGAGCGCTCAGCCTCAGGGGCCCTTGGCTCGGGGCCAGGGGACAGCATTGACGTCAGAGCATTCAGCAGAGCTCACTCAGCCCCTCCCTCCTCCTCTGTTCTGCTCTTCTAAAGCAAACTTCACATTAAAACCCCTCTGCTCCACTCTCAACTTTCTCATCCCTGGACCATTCAATCTTATACCCTCCAACTGCAAACTTCCAAAGAAAAACAACATATTTATACATAGTCTATTCTATTGCAGAGCCGTGTAATTAAAATCACTTTATACTGAACATATTTGCTGAATTAATGATAAGTTTGTTCATGTTGGTAGAAAACCACAACAAAGCGGCCTGATCCTGACTGAGGCTCAGTCACGTTTGAAGGAGCGTGTGTGACGTCACAAACCGCGATGACTAATGCTGTGAGAGACAGGACAAAGTACATGTGCTCTGAACGAAACCTGTTTATCTCACGTCTGCTCTGCAGGAGATTCACTTTAAATGACTAAATGTGATCATTTGTTTTCTAATGAGCTGTTAAACTTCTGTGTCAAGAGCCCATCTTGTGCATGGAGGATGTGCCGGATGTGTCCTTGGGATGCCAGTGGCTCTTATAGATGTTTGTGTGAAAAGCTGCCACTTGAGGTGTGCGTAGCAAATGAAGGGAGAGAACAGAGGAGGCAGAGGAGAAGAGGAGGAGAGGAAATCCCTTGTTTCATCCGCCCACCTCTGCTCGGCTAGCGCCACCCGTGGTAGGTTCGCATCTACAGGACTGGCTGCTCACTTCCTTTCTGACCATGTATGGCACTGACTTCCGCCTTGTTGCTATGGCAGCGTGGCAGTTGCCTTGCTGCCCGTGGCAACCGTCTCAGGGCAGAGCGGTGGTCACAAACATCGCCTCGTAACGCTCAGCCGTACCTCCTCCGCGGCTTCACAGCAAACATGCAACAGGGAAACTAATCAAGCTCTTAATGCTGCCGGCCATCAGCTCTTAGCGCCTCCTCCCACACAAACAGCTACACTCAGCCTGTGGCGCCCCCTGTGGCTCCTAGGCCTAATGACCTATTAGTTTATCTGATGTAATGTCACATGTGCTCTGCTACAGCTGCTGCTCCACTCCACAGAACAAGCAGCTCCAATAACGATGACTCCAAAATCTCCTCTCAAAGCCCTCTCTGGGCAGCTTCAAGAAAATGAATGGGTGTATGAAATCAGCTTGTCTCCATGTTCTGATAACTCAATCCTAGGGGGCGATTCAGGGTTTTAAGCTTTAAAGGCGTCTCACAGCCCACCCGCTGAGCCAAAGGCAAAACAATAATTTCATCTCACCTTGGACAAAGATGTTGTCTTAACTTTGCAGGTGCCAATTAGTTTGTTTGTGGTTTTATGTAACACATCCACAAGTGAAAAGGCTGTGTGAAATACTACTCAAATACAGCCTTGGACAACAATATAAGGGGCTTTATCTTCTAAAACTAATTCTTCTCATTTAACAAATTGCACTTTGTTGTATTGTTTTAGACATAACAGGTGTTCTGTTGAGACTGTGTATGTGTAATATTATGTATAATAACATATGTAATAGCATGTGTAAAAGTTTAATGTTGTAGTTGGGACCTTGTTGATGTGCAGCTGCTGCTGTTGGAACTGCTGCTTGTGCTTCTCGAGGAATTGCTGGTGCTGCTGCTGCACCACGAGCTGCTGCAGGGCCAAGGCCTGGGCGTGGGCTTGGGCACTGCCCTGGGGCAGAGGGGCGGACTGGGTCCTGGCCAGGGGCCGGTGTTGCCGCTGCAGTTTGGCCATGGAGGCGGCCGGCGACATGGACAGACCACTCACACCTACAGAGAGAGAGGAGAGAAGAGGCTGAAACCCAAAACCATGAGTGAATAATCATGTCTCTATGGAGGGCTTTCCTTTCAGGCGCAGAGTGCTCATTTCTCAAGAAAACAGGAACAGAGAAGGCTTTGTCTCACAATAACATGAGCTGTATGCTTCTTATTGTACATTCAATTAAGTCTTAAAAGCTTTCAGTATCGGAGCCTCCTCTGCACTATAGGAACTAGAAATATGATCCATCTGGATATGGGCTGTATTATAGAGACACATCATAACCAAGGCTCCTTTTTCATTTACAAGCACTTGTGTTTGAGGTTAGTTGGACTCACTCATGTTATGAGCTGACAAAGTTCATTTTCATGTGAACTTTTTCAATAGACTTTGCAAAAGAGTTGCCCATCTCACTTTGAGCAAATGAGACAGTACAACATTGTGTGCAGTCTCCACACATTCACACATGGCTCTCTAATCTGGTTTTGTGCTGGTGTTGGACCTAAGATTAGTAAGCAGATGTATTTGTGAACCAAATAGAAACTGCCATCTGTGCAACCAGACTGCAGATTTACTATTATATGATTCAAGCTGTGAAGGGTGAGGTCCAGTTGGGGTATAAAGACAAATAAAAACACACAACAGTAAAGAACTAAATGTGGACCAAAACCCTCTGTTTCTCTGTCTGATGTTAGGTGCAGATCATGAGGATGTGTCTGTAGAGTTCTTATTGCTCTTCACAATGCGCCTCTTGGCCTGTGTGGGCGAGCACTTGCCCTCATAGTTACTGTACGTTTTGTGCGCACACACACTTTTGTGCGTCTGTGTGTGCGTCATTGGTCCATTCATCGCTGCTGCAGTCTGAAAATAGCAGCAATGGGGCAGTCAATGAATGAGTTGATGGGAAAAGCAGCACAATGAGCCCATGTCAGTGTCTCATAGCACACAGACACATATGAAAGAGGCTTGTTAGTCTGAGCTAATGAATGGCTGTCTGTCAGTGTAAAGGGGCACACAGTGTACCAGCAGCACATATCGCTCATCAGCACAAGAAACGCCATTCAAAGTGTTGAGTGACCAGGGCTACATTTTGTGCTTTTATCTGTGCAGCCTCTATCAATAGTCTAAGTGCTGGAGTGTTGTTGGCACCTGTCACCAGGGGGCTCTGCGCTGGGCTCTGCTCCATCAGCACCATGTGTTGGAGGAGAGGACTGTGCCCGCCGTGCCCTGTCCCAGCACCAGGCTCCAGGTAGGGGGTCAAGTGGCCACCTGTGAGGAAGGGAGGGCTGAGGGAGAGGGCCGGCTGTAGCCCCACCTCCTGCTGGACTGAAGTCACCTGCAAACCAAGGACATCCAGAGAGTCACAATGAACCTCAGAGAAATAGTGTTCAGTTTGACAAGACATTTTAATTTTTTTAGTTTTAGTCAACATTTACTCAGGGAATTCATTTTAGCTTTAGGTTAGTTTTCGTCAATGAGAAAGTATATTTAAAATGGCCCATATTAGATTCTTGCCCCAGTAGAGATATATTGTGTAAGTGGTTCTTGAGGTCAATATGTTTTGTAGTTTGAAAATCAGTATGTGTTAGCATGCTAGTTGTTGTTAGCTCCATTCTGGTCTCTGAAAGTTGTGAAAAGTGCTTATAAACTCATCACGAAGAATAATTAAGATGTTCAGAATGCATAAGGTAAGGAGCGAGGAATAACTTTGAAGACAGTAACAATCAGGTACAGCTCCTTTAACTCTGATAATGTATTTCTTTATTGGACATGCACAGACGTGTTCCTACAAGTTGAGCTTGTTTATGGTCTGGTTTGGATGGAACTTGGGTCTAGTCTCCACTCATTTCTTTCCTATCACTACTTTTAGTCATAGTTTTAGTCATTATGATAACATTAAATTTAGTTGTAGTGAGGAGGATACTAAAATTTAAAACTTGATTTCAATACTACGGATAGAGTAGACTTGATACTCAATACAATTTCTGATACCACAATAATAAAAAAACACTCTTTCTTTAGACAATAGGATCTACAGAACGGACAACCAAGTTATTCCCATCTAGTCTATCTGTGTAACTCTCAGTTGTCCAGGTAGGTTTCATAGTGGTCCATGGGCATATACTAGTCTATGTGGTCTCACACTTGTTCTGATACAGCTCAAGATCACTCTATTGGAAAAGGAAAAGTTCATTTCTGTCTTGTGAATGTGCCTTTTGTAGTATCGATACCTGCCTGAATTAGTACTTAGTTTCGATACTAGTTTAAGTATTGATTAGTCTGATTTTCAATACTTTTAATAACACTAGCCATGAGAAATATGACATTGACAAAAATTATGACAAAATATTTTAGTCAACAAAATCAACACTGCACAGGACACAGCAGAATTAAATCAGTATCTGTGCTCTTACATTGGAGGCTGCCGTGGCCGTGGCGGTTGCTGGCAGTCCGAGGGTGATGTTGGGTAGAGATGGCGAGGTGTAGAGGGACAGTTGGCTGATGGAACCACGCTCTGCATTGCAAAGCCTCTGGGCCAGCGACGCCTGAAAAACACATTTTAATTATTCATGTCTCAAAAGTGTAAAGATACACAACAGCGCATCAAGAAGAAGAGGACGAAGGAGCCAGACTAAAATGGTCCCAGCCACTATCCTCCTCCTCTCCTCCTACAGGCTGCTCGAGTGGCCCTAATGGCTGCCACAAATAGCTGCGTGCCAAGCTTTTCCTCCTCCTCCTCTTCCTCCTCCTCTTCCTCCTGCGCGACCACCATCTGAAGATCCTCAGTCTTTGTGCACGGACAAGAGGCTAACGGCTAGCACCCACAGACCGGCGCATCAACAGCCCTTCAGCAGAAACAGCTGTATAATTTGCCTCTAAGTTGGTGCCTTCTGAGTCTTGGTTTAATTAAATACTTGTTTCACTGTACATGCAAAAAGTCTGAGTTTCCCACCGGTTAAACAAGTAAATTGTACTGGCTGTTTCATCATAATAAACCCGAGTCCAATCTGTTTTCTGTTCGCTGCACAAAATTGGTCAGATCTTTGTCAATTAAAATTTATGTCTGAGAGGCGTGAGCGTGTTAAACTACATTTTTGAGTGCAAATTTGAAAAAAGAGCCAAAACCAAAAACTATTAGCCTCTGGAAGTGCAATAAAGAAGAAACAATAGTGGAATAAATACAAGTGTACTTAGAAATGCAGAATCTGTAGACTCTGCCGTAATAGATTTGTGGAAAGTGTGGAAAAAAATAATAAATAATTGACTTCATTTTCAATAATTATTTTAATAATTTAAAATACTACTGAGAATTCAAGTATTTTTGAATAATGTAAAAAACGCATATACTGTAAAATAGTGTGCTTACCTCAGTGCTGTTGGACATGGACACAGTGATGCCGTTCTCATTAGGGATGTTGTTGGAGCTGTTATTGGGGGAGCTTGGACCTGACCCGGGTGCACTGCTACACGCCGAATCTAAAATAAATCATTAAAAAATAAATGAATGTATGTCTTAAAGTCTCAACTTTGGGCCACAATAATTTGATGACTGAAGAAGTGGGAGAAAAAACATTTAAAATCAGTGCTGGTCAGATTATTTTGAAAATGTAATTATCGTTACTACTCTAATTTCTTAATTTCAAAAGTAATCAAATTACTGTTTACAAAGTACTTCTTCTAACACTTTAGATGACTGCGTTACCTTAAAAATAATCTGATTACTGCCCAACACAGTTTAAAATATGGTATATAAATATGTATATAAATATCCATTGCACTATAAGCAAATGAATCCAGTTGCAAACACTTTCTTGGAGGGCTAGAAAAATACCTTTTTTGCCTTTTCTCTTTGGCATTTGACCACAGGGAGGGATACCTGTACTTCATCCATTATTTTACGCGTTTGTATGGTGTTCTACTGTATTATCATATTATCAAAGTTCAGCTCGCTCCTAAGTTTTGACTGTTTGGACTTGAGTTTGGCCCCTGTGCTCACCTGCCATGTCCAGGGAGCGCTTCTTGGCCGTGGTGATGGGACTGTCACGGCGGCGCAGGAGAGGGCTGCTCCGGCGCTCCGTCACCTTCTGTTTGAGTCGAGAGCGCAGCTTCAGGTTAGGCTCCGAGGCTGTGGATCACACACACAATACTACAGTCATGACTCATCCTTTGTCTGCTCTAACTCCGGGCACTGCTGCTACTGTTACTGTTACTGAGGAGGCAAAAACACTATGGGGAACACAGCCGAACAACACTGGAAGCTTATTTAGACATTGGGGTATATTTACCTCTGCTTGTGTAATAGCTAGACATGAAAAATGAATTATTATTCTGAAAGGGGATGAGGAAAGCTTTGTGTAATGGGAGCAGATAAGATAAAAACATAATATTTAATAAAAAAATATATAAATACATTATTTGACAATTATATAAATAAAAGCGCCCATATTACGCTATTTTCTGATCTATGTTTCCTCATCAAAAACATATCCAGAGTTGTGTTTTGTTTTATTTTTTGTTTTGTTGTTTTGTCTCAAATGGAAAACACTCATGGAAGTGCTTCACATTTGGATAATTTCAGCTCTGAAATGGCCAATCTCTGCTGAACTAAAGGTAAAAGTTAGCTGTTAACTTAAAAACCGCTGCTTTACGACATCACAAGGTCAAACAGAGCTTTTGAGATCTGAAGAACAATTAAGGATTACTCAAACATTTGGGAATGAAACAAAACACAACTCAATGTGTGTTTTTGAGGCTTAAAGCTCACAAAAATCCATTTCACATAATATAGGACTTTTAATAGATCAAATTTAAACAAAGAACAGATATGTATATTTTCCTGTTTTGAAAGAAAAGGTTTGCATGTATTTTCAGTTTAATTACAATGGATTTGTTTTGGATTAAACCTATAATGTTCCTAATTGTTGCTAATTCAGACTACACCTGTGTCTCATTATCACAAACTGTTTGTGTTGTCGACGTTAAAATGGCCCTCAGACACTCCGCTGTACATCTCCTTTAATGAACACAGCTCCCTGATATTGCGGAGTTTACTCTTCTAAACCCAACTTCAATCTATACAGTCTCAAGCCTTTATTTTGACTCTGTGGCGGTGTTGTTTTGTTCCTTGCCAAATCCTCCGACTTTGTGCCGTCTGGCCTCGTTGATGTTAAACAGAAAACAGTTTGAACAAATCAATCTGGGAGGCTGGGAGAGTTACCTGGGCTACAGTCTCACCGGCGCTTGGCTCAAAGTGGAGACATCGATTTTTGTCACGGAGAATCTTGGACGAAGTTGTAAAAAGCTGCTCTTATAAACACGCTGCAATTCAACTGGGGTGCATTCTCTCTTTCTGTCTCTGTCTGTGATCGGGCCACACTGTGATCCTTTATTCACAAAGACATATTGGCTAAAAAAGCTATTAGCTACAATTTGGGTTCTGTGTCTAATTAGGCTTAGACTTAGCCAAACTTTATTGATCCAAAGGGAAATTATTTGGACACAGTAGCTCACACATCACAAGATAATATAATAACAAAAAACAAAATATAAATGGTAATAATGAATTCTAAATACGTAGCAAAAATAACAAGAGAGTGATGTCAAGTAAAGCATAATTATATAAATGTATAGCAACGCTCACAAGCATCTTGATGTAGAAAGATGGCGCCTGTGTGATTTTCACTGTGTTATATTTGGCTGTGTCAACCCTTTCAACAAGTATATGGACAAGTAAAAATAAAAAAAAAACACAGAAATATAGTAATACAAATATATCTCTCAGCTATATACAAGAGGTCGTAAGGAGACAAACAGCGCAAAGATGAAATAGTGATTGACAGGACTTAGGGTTATCTGTTACATAAGGGGGAGTTGTTGTACAGTTGTATAGAGTATGTTATAAATGTAGTCCTGTATCTCTCACTGTCTGAGCGGAGCCTGTAGGAGCCTGTTTGAGAATGAGCTCCTTTTTGCTTTTGAAAACGCAGACGAGCAGACGAAAACAGGATGTCACCTTCCCAGCACGCACCAAGGCTAATTTGGTGTTTATTTTTCGCAGCCAATCAGAAGCCTCAGATCATTCTACTATTCATTATCCAATTTTTAATCATCACAGGAGGGCTGCATCCAAATACAGTGAATCATTTGCCCTCATTACAACAGGCTCATCTGCTCCTAACTCCTTGTGTTGTCTGGTAGAGCGCAATTCCTGGCAGTTACTTCAAGGCAATATTTAACCAAATGAACTTTTCCCCATCATTGGTGTCAGGTAAAAATAACAATGTGTTAGACTGGGGCAGAGGAGAGGAGACTGTGAGAGCAGATTCGCACCAGTCCAAAAATGAAAAGCCAATTTGGAACAATGCGATAAGGACTTTTTGAGGCGTTCTGTCCCTGGTTGTCACATATTTGACTTTTAGATTTTTACACACAATGGAAGTAGATGGTGAATTATGCAAAAGGGCTCCGGAAATATAGGTCACCGGCATAAAAGTGACTGATAAGTGAAAGGATTCAGAATGATTTTATATGCAAAAGATGACAAAACTTTCTGACAAAAAGACATTAAAATTTCAAAATAGCTGATAAGGTTTTAAAATGGTATGCTATGGGCAGCTCATTGATGAATATAATTTGCGTAGACTATTTTTAATTTAATGAGAACATTTTAACATTTTAGTTTGGGACATTTTTTCCACTTTATTTATAGTTTAAGGTTGATGTATTCAGTTACTTTTGAGACTCATAGGGGGAAGACAAACTTAATCCAGTAAGAGTACTGATACACTGAAGTCAGAGGAAAAGTATGGTGTACAATTTTATTATTAAAGGGCCCATATTACACTATTTCCCGATCTATGTTAAAAATTTGTTTCCTCATCACAAACATACCTAGAGATGTGTTTTGTTTCATTCACACATGTTCAACCCACAAACCCTGCATATTTAGGCAGAGTTCTTCTCTCAAACTGAAGATGCTCTGTTCTACCTTGTGATGCCATGTGGTTATACAGGAAATGCTTCACTGTGTTTCTTCACTAAAAAGGTAAAAAGGTAGGTGTTAATTTGAAAACTACCACTTCTTGACATCACAAGGTGGAACAGGAAAGCTTTAGAGAAGTAGCAGACTAACAAAAAGTGTTACTCAAGTAAATGTCAGTAAATGTAACTGAGTACTACCCTGCTAGCACAGATCATCACACTAGACCTATCTGAACTGTTAATGAGAATTTATTTATTTGGGGGCATTCATGTTTTTAGAATTAGTTTCCATGGTTTTGTTAACTGTGTATATATAATAGAGGGCCATATGGTGTGAAGGCGTGAACAATGTGGGCTATGTAAGCAAGGACAGATTCTGTACAATGCAAACGTAAACTATGTGAATACAGCATGAGCCCATTATAACTGTACAATGCCGTGTCAATGTAAAAACAATGTGCCCCTCATTTGAACCACGAGCATATTAAGGCCTTTGTTTAGTGCCATAGAGAACACATACAGTCTTCACACATGACATGCTCTGTTCACTCTTCGCATGCTGCTTTGTGCTCATGTCCGTGCAGGCCCATCCCGTTAGCAACTGGACCCCAATAATGTCTGTACGGGTCCTACTGCGTCCCTGTGAAGCCCACAGCCCCATTTCAAATGCACCGAAGTGCTCTAGCGCTGACAAAAGCACAGGGCCGAAGGTTTTGAACTTTCCCAGAATGTTTATAGAAAGAGAGCATGTCATGACCTAAACGTGAAGCTGGTTCATGCTAGAACTAACACGCAACTGTCCCTCTCCGTACAGTAATGAAGGATGCTCAGAATGTGCCGGTACTGTACTGGATCAAGAATAACTATTTGAATCCTAACTACTTACAAAGGCTTCATTTATTAAGTCATCAGCACTATGTAAGTGTTACGCCACCTGCCTGCTTGTATCCATGGAGATATTGTTGTTTTGGAATGCTTCACAACAAGGCATTAAACGTATAAATCAGGCCCAGACCTGACCATGCTTGGCTTCTGAGATCAGACGAAATCAGGCATTCTTAAGGTGATATGGTTATAACAGATATATATTAGATTACAAGTGTTTCAAAAATAGCCATGTTTGTCTCCAAGGAGATATCTATATATATTTTACACCATACTGTGGAATATTCAAGAGAAAGCAATATATCCAAGGAGATTGTGATGTACCCTCAGCCGGAAAAGTTACACAGTGCAGCTTTAAAATCCATACAGCTTATTGGTCAATGCAATAATTCAATAGACAAGTTGTTTTTTGTATAATATTTTTGCATTCTCAGTCTGAGCTGCTTGTGTGAGTACTGGATGCGTTTAACAGCAGTGAGGTGAGTGGAACAAAAGGCTGCTGTTGTCCCCTGACCGTTGCTGGGAGCCCGGGAGCTGCCGTAGTATTTTATGGCCAAGCGGTGATATAAAAGCGCCTCTAACCTCTCCCCAGCCGGCATTACCATAAGTAAACCCCGCAAAGCACGTCATCGCTGTGGGCAAATATCACCGGGTGGCATGGGCCCTCTGCTCCAGCTGCCACCCACAGTCCCCAGCCTGGCAGAAGCGAGCACCCACCCCAGGGATCACCGCTTCACCATTGTGTCTTTTACTATAGCCGTTTAAATACGACTTGTGCTCCATTGCTCATTGTGGCAGTGCCTTCACACCTTTGCCCACCTCCTTTGCTCTGCATTTAATAAGAAACCGATACTCCCTCCAGGCCCGACCTCAAGAATTTTTCCAAACACGAATCTTAGCGGTGTTAAATAGTGAATAAAACGAGCAAAAATTCCTTCGCAGTCTGAGCTTAAAGTCTGTTCACTACACCTGAACATAGACACTTGCTCATTTGCGTACTCTAATATACTGCTAATTTACTGTTAGTGCAGGAATAATTCCAGACACAATATTTCCACACATCTTGGCGGTGTTAAAGTTGCACTGTGTAACTTTTTGGTTAGGGTTGCATCATCTGCTTGTTTCTATGGATATGTTATTGCCCTGCCTGCAATGTTACACAGTATGTCATTAAACAGCTCTATCTTCATTTCAGTTACAGGTGGTTTTATAGCTTAAAATACCTAGAAAAACAGGCATTCTGACTGTGATTGTGGTTGCCTCTCCACTGATCTGATGTGTAACTTGATCTGGTTTGGTCTCCATGAAGATAGATGGGTTTAATACCATGCTGTGAAACATTCCAGAAGAAGCAATAACTCCATGGAGACAAACAGGTACCTGACGCTTCACCAGAAAAGCTACATAATGCACCTTTAAATAGTGAACAAAATTAGCAAAGATTCCTTCGCACTCTGAGCTTAAAGCCTCTTCACTACACCTGAACATAGACACTTGCTTATTTGCGTACTCTATATTTGCATATAATGCTATGTATAGAATGTAAAAAATTCAAGGCCAGTTTCTGCTAAGCTGAGAAGCTCACTAACTACCAACAAAAGTCCGAAAAAATACAGCAGTTGAGAATTGCTCGACCCAGTAGCATCATACAGACAGTAAACAATGCAGAGTTATATAGAGTTATAGAGATCCCAGGACAGCCCCAAAAGTAATTGTTGCACAGTTCAATGGTATGCACCCAGCAGACCGACTTCTTCCATATGATATTAGAGCTGCCGGAGGAACTTACACAATAATCAACAGCTAAGGCAATTTTCAGTGCCTCAGTTTTCTATAATCACTCTCAATAGTATGGAAATAGGTAGTATTAATGATATGATCTGCTGCTGATTTAAAACCACCCCTGTGCATAGGGGACTATCAAAGCCTAATAAAATGCCAGGTGCTAAAAAGGTTTTTATGTGGTGTCTCACTAATTTGAGTTGAGTTTGTTGAACTCTCTCTGGACTGCCCTCTCTCTGCACTGGAGAGGGCTGCTGATATACAGTTAATAAGGCCTGGCCCTGAGCCTGTTGAATACACAGTGTGATGGGGCAGTGTGTGTGAGGGTTAAACACATATAAAGGCAGAGCAGTACCGGTCTTTCTCAGGGGGAAGTCGTCCCTCGGGTTGTAGACCCCCAGTACAGGGTGGTTGAAGGTGGACATGCCAGTCTGTGGAGGGGAGCTCTGGTCCAGGGAGCTGTGCTGAGTTTTGCTGCAGAAACACAAACAAAGTGTGAGACACAAAACAGCAGAGGCCACACCAGGCCAAACCCACATCACTCAGACATGTGACCAAGATGTAATCTTCTCCACGGTAACTAACGTGATGGCTGTCATGGCTGTATGATTAAGGCATGATGCAAATCCTTTGGCGAGGTTGCAGACACGTCCCACCATCTGCTCACTGCAGCAGAAGAAGGTGCTTGTTGTAGGCAAAGTTAAGCTGTTGGCTTTTTCCCAACTGCATGTTCCTGACAAGTCCATGTACACACGTTTGTCTGCTCCAAGAGTGAGCAGAGCGTTCCATCACCAGAGAATATTTAGATCCACTGTGGGAGGGACAGAAACAGCTCTTTGTATCAGCAAGCTTTAGAGCGCTACGGCCAAAGAGTGGGCTTATTTTGTCCTTAAACCACTTTTAACAGCAGGGGCTGGACTCACACAAAGACATTTTTGACCCAAATGTGTAAATGTGTATATTCAATTCTGTTTTACGTAATCAGGTTTTACAAACTACATAATGAATGCCTATTATGGCACACTGCAGAGAGGCAGACACACACCTGCTTTAGAGATGCTACAATAAAGATTTCAAGGCCAAGCCTTCTGTGCAAAAGCCCTATCATCAGGTTTAAATATCCTCCCTGACGTGTTTATGTGCGTGTGTGTGAATGTGTGTCTGACTGTGTGCATGTGTATGTGTATATGTGTGCGTGTGGATCTTTGTTTTATAAGCGCCTCATACAATGAGGCAGGTGAGGAGTCCGGGAACCCACTGACAGATGAAGACACAGCGATACATTATTTATCTGCAGTTGGGAAGAGAATTAGCATCCAAACTTTTAATGATGTGCTGTTAGCATCAAGCGCACTGCTGTTCAGCTCTATTACACAGGATCAGGACATAACAACAGCAGCCGTGGGGCTTTAATTGTCTATCAGTGTGCATTGTCGTGCTAACTTCACAGGAGACATATTGATTCTCGATCCATGTGAAGCAGGTGATGATGTCAACTCTCTGCTTGACATTATAATGTAAGCCACCAGCTGAGCTAACTGCCAGCGCCATGCTAATCTCCTCTCAGCGTGCACAGAAGCAGCAGCCGCTCTGCTCACCGGTACCAGTAGGGGGCGTCGTTAGGGAGACCTCCTTGGTTGAGACTGCGCTGAGCCAGAGCCTTCTTCTTATTGAGGACAAACTCTTGAAGACGCATCTTCACCTCCGTGCTGGCCACCGCACCTGATGGAGCAAAGAAAGAGGACATCTATTACCACATGTGTCTCTCCATAATGACCACACACTGTATGATAATGACAGGGATATGAGTTCACACCAATTGGGTTCAGTGCAAAGTCACAGGGAACCTTCTTTAACAGCTCCAGTACTAACGTCAGAACATGACGTGCACCTGGACTCACTTCATACCTGAAGACTCAGATCTGAGCTGCAGATTCTAACCGGCTGTCACAGCCAATTGGCTCCACTCTTCTATCTTAAGGCAATGATTCTGTTGCCCATGTTTATTTGTATCAAAATCCATCAGTTTTGTTTTTCTGGGGTTATTTTTGAAATTATAAATGAACATAAAACACATGCTAATTGCACAAAAATACAGGACAGCTTTTCTCTCTCTTCTCTAACTGTTGAGCACTAGATACTGTTTTTACCTTTTTAAGTCTATAATTAAACTAACGAAGGGAACATGCTATTAATCTCTCTCCAAGAAAATAAATATTGACAAACTTTTTTTCAAATGAGAGTTCCCTATTCGGTGATACGAAGCAGACACTTGTGCACAGACTTGTCATCAGAGCTAAATGAATGAGTGGTGATGGCGTTGGATTTTGCCCTCGCACAAACCAGTGTGAGTAAACACGGTGTGCACGGTGCTGGCACCACCTGTGACCGCTTTCCATAGAGTGTGTGCACGGCTCTCAAGGACGCGGGTGCTCTGTTTGAATGGACTGTTGAGAGACATCCAGCAGGCAGCAGGAGGACTGGGCACAGCCTCGGCCAAGGCCACCGGCTAATACAGCTCCTTTACTGCACAACATACTCAGCCTCTCCAAGTAAAATGGAAACCAACCCATGGTCCAGGCAGGGACACACACACTCATCTCAACAGCACTCTCACTGAGGAGTTAGGCTGAAGACCTCCACTGGTTTAACTCACTGGAGATGTAGTAAAGGCACTGTACAATGTCTTTTCATTTAAGGCATTGAACAAATAGTAGGCCTGTCACGATAACAAATTTTGAAACACAACATTTTACTAAGATAAATGATAACACGGAAACTACTTTATGCCACTGATACAATAACAATAATGCAAGATAATCCATTTTTGATACACAGTGCAGTTAAAAGGCCTGAGCTGCAAAAATAAATAGCAGAATGAATCAATTGTTAGTCATAGAAATAGTTTTGAGAGATTCTGCCACGCCCCCTTTTAGTCGAAAAAATAGATTGGCAGGACATGGCGACCCATAATTTCAACAGGTAAACCACCAATTTAAATAGGTAAGAGAGCGCATACTTTACCAACTGCCTCATAGATTTAATAAAATATTGTTTATGGGGATTATGTAATTTCATAGGATGCTGTTTTTGACTCACTCTCTTGCCCCCTCTCCTTGTTCTTGAGCAGTTGGATCTTCTGCTCCCTCTGCTGCTTCTCCAATTCCTGCTCCAGCCTGTGGTTCTCCATCTTCCTCTGGTGCTCCAAAAGTTCCTGTTGATGCTTCAGAGCCAGTAGTTCCTGTTGTTGCTGTGGAAACACGAGACAGAAAAAAAGGCACATCAGACACACGTCGCTTATTAGCACTTCTTACATTTAAAGCCCTCTTCTGGCACATCCACAGCCCGAGTCGCCATCTGAAATAATTAATCTGACAGCTGTTTGATGCCGTAAAATAAAGCTTTGCCATTCACTGAAAACCTTGGGCGACACGCTTCGAATAAACATTAACAATTTAACTGTTTTCGCAAAGCACATAATCCAATCTGCTCGCTTGCTCATTACTACGAATAAGACACAGGAGCGTATGCAAAATAGCTTACATGTCAAGCTAACACGTTATAATAACTACATCTTAATTAGTCTTAATGAAGCATGAGCAAAGACTGAATTAATAATGAACCAATATTTTATTAAAAGCCTCCTACCTGAATTTTCCCAGGTATTTGAGCAAAATTTAGCTTACAAATATATTGCATAAGCAGCTCTTGAGGTAATAAGAAGTCTGCTGTCTAATTATCTAATTATAAAGCATTTATTGTCCGATAATCAGGAAGAGCACATTAGCATGCTAGTTGCTGGTAGCTTTACTGTGATGGCAAAACTCTGCTCTGGTCTCTAAAAGTTGTGAACAGTGCTGATAAACATCATGGTGATTAATTAGGATGTTCAGAATGCAAAAGATAAGTTAGGAATAACCGAACCATTGCAAAATTAAAAAGTTCAATATATTACACAAAATTGACTCTTGAATCCTGTTACCTAATCAAAAACATACTTAGAGGTGTGTTTTGTTTCATTCACACATGTTAGAATAACCCTTTATTAATTAGTCTGTCTACATTTCCAAAGCTCAAGATGCTCTGTTCCACCTTGTGATGTCATGAAGCGGTAGTTTTCAAGTTAACAGCTCCTTTTTACCTTTAGTTTAGTAGAGATTGGCAATTCCAGGTCTGAAATTATTCTAATGATTCTAGTGAAAGTTCATTGAGTGTAAAAACACAGTGGAGCACTTCATGTTTTACCACATGACATCATCAGGTGGAACAGAGTGTTTTCTGTTTGAGAGGAGAACTCTGCCTAAATATGCGGGATTTGGTTATTAAACCTGTGTGCATGCAACAAAACACAACTCTAGATACGTTTGTGATGAGGAAACAACACTAAAATATAGAGTAGATCAGAAAACAGCATAATGCAGACCCTTTAAGCAGTTACTAAACTTTATTTTTCATCAATCATTCTTAATAAGCAATGTGGCCACTATGAACTAAGACGGTTTTTCATGCTTTATTAACTCTATTAAAGTGTTGTTCCCATGTCAGAATAGTGCTCCAAAGGCCTAGACCTGACTGTGCACTGGAGGGGTGGCCAGTTTTGTCTTTCTAGCCAGAGGTCAAAAATAACTGCCGAACGCGCCCCTGTAAGCACATTGGAGCGTCCTTGAGCCAGGCCAAGAACGCCGTGTGCACCACTGTGGATAAGAGTGTCAATTAAACGCTGCCACTGCACAACATGTTGCCGTGGCACTGAAATGTTCCATCCACTTCTCTCTCCAGTTGAACCCGGAGAGGCAATTACAGCTTAATGCTTCTGTAATATACAATAAAGAGGGCAGGTGGCGTAATGACATCTGTGATGCGCCAACAACTCAAGTCAAAGTGCGGCCCAACCTCTCCATGGTAATACGGGAGGAGTTTACGGCTAAATGTCTGTAATCAGAATGAGTGGATGCTCCAAAGATGCTCAGCGTAAGGAGTAATCAAATGTTTGTCTTTATTTTGTTTTACTTTTTTTATCAAGATTCGAGACTGTATCTGATTCCGTTTTTTGGACACATTAAGGAATTCTGATTTGATTTACAATTTACAATTTAAAGGGCCCATATTATGCTATTTTCTGATCTTTGTCATATTGCTGCTTTCTCATCACAAACATAGGAAGGGCTCTGCTATGTTTTTAAACTTCATATGATTTCAGCCTTGGAATTGCCAATCTCTACTGAACAAAAAAAAGTAAAAGGTATGTTTTTGAGGAGGTAACAGCATTCTAACATGACTTAAAAGTTCACAGGGGTCAGTTTTGCGTAATAAAGGACCTTTAAAACCTGCACAGATCATATTTTAAACAGGTCTAGGAGCAGTACCGTTTGAAAGCTGAGTGACATATTTACTGCAAAACTAGTGCAAGAATCCCATGCATTTCACAATATATTTGAAGAGTTCCAAAACTGCAGGGTAAGCAGTATTTCTTACAGAACTAGACAGAATATTTTACTTTAGAGGAAGAAATTCTGGGCTATTTTTATGTTAAATTGCAATTTTTTTCCCATATACTTGAGCAATTTGGGCTTGCCACAGTACAGATATATTGTGTAAGCAGTGATTGAGGTCAAAATGTATCCTGTCTGCATTTAATTAGAATGTACTGTCCAATAATTAGGAAGTGTGTGTTAGCATTCTAGTTGTTGTTAGCTTTACCGAGACAGCAAAACTCCAGACTGGTCTCTGAGAGTTGTGAAAAGTTCTTATAAACTCATAATGGAAAAGAATTGATAATTGCAGTGCATAAGGTAAGTGAGGAATAATTTTGGACTTTCGTAAACTGCAAAAAATAAACTATTAATGTTTTTCATGTTTCTAAGACAGAAAAAAGACAAAAAATCAGGTAACTTCAATATTAAATGAGATTGAATTGATAATTTAGATTCATATGAGTAGGAGTTATGCCATATCGACCAGCCCTATTTAATAGCCTGAATAATTACAGTCTTTGCTAATTGGGACCATTAAAATAGCAATTTTGATTTGATTGTAATACATTTTACTGCAATACTGAAGTCTAAGTGGGTGGGAAAGCTCAAAGTAAACACCCACCATCATACATATATATAAATATATACACAAATACACAGTACAAATCCTCATGGTTTAAATGTAGTGGAGCACAGCAGCTCTTTTATTTCTCAGCTAAGGCTAAAGGAAACCGGGAGCCACTTGATCTCATCATCACCTTCTTAGCACTTCTTCTGCTTCTAATGTGGCAACACTTTTTACTGCGGGTTCACACGTTTCCATGGCGTTTTTCCACACAAAGCTCACAGACCAGTTCACGAGTGCAACGACTGCGGAACATGAGAGTCTAGTCACCAAGGCGAGGGAAATATTTAGCCTGTGGTAGCCTAAATAAAAGCATACCAATATTGAGCAATGCAAATGTTGAACAATTTTTATCAAGCTTTTATTCAAATACATTTCAATCACAATAAATTAAAGGCACTTTCTGCAACTTTCTCTGCAGCCTGCTTCTCTTAGAGGAGATGCTTTTGTTTTGTGCTTTTATGTTTTAATTTCTCAAAAACATATATTACTACTATGGGCAAGGTTGCCTCTCCACATATGTGACCTGTAAGTTTGTCTGGTTACATCTTCATAGAGATAGATCAGTTCAATGCCATACTATGGAACATTCCAGGAAAAGTAATCTGCATGGGGAGATGCAGGTGGCAGATCCTGCACCAGAGAGGTTACAGAGTGCACCTCTATTAGCTTTGCCCAAACTGGTACGAAGTTTAGCTAATTAGCATGATAATTGCTTTCTAGGAACTAATGCATTACGTTTATGAATTGTCATTAAAAAGGGTTTTCAAATTATAAGTCAAATTATTATACGGTAAAATTATCATGTAAAATTACAAACTGAATTTTGGAGAATTTTAACAAAAATGTGGTTATTGAGCAGTGAGTTTGTTATCTAGTCAAATCATTTGGCACATTGCTGTACTATGTGGAGTAACAACAAATGGGCCCAGTGTAGATTCAGGTTAAACCAGTTAAAAAAAAAACACAAAGTTGTTTCACTGTTGCACACATTCACAGTTGTGTAATACACCAAAGACAGAATATTATCTACAGTTGTGAAGCTTTGTTGCAATATTTGTTTTAGTTGGTAGTAATTGGAATCCACAGACAGCAAGCTATAGCATTCAGCAACCTCTTCTGAGCAAACAACATAAAGAGAAACTGCATGGATTTAAGTTCTCTTTTATTTTATAGGACTTGTCAGGAGGTAAGTGTGTGTGCTCCTACTGTGGGTCCGAGAGTTGGCGCGTGTTTGCTGACATTCTAGATGTGCACTTTAATGGCGAGTGTACACAGGCTGTGAATGGGGCTGATTGAGGTCGGGCCTCCCTGACTCTCCACTGCGTCACGGACTTCCACCTGAGTGGTCTCACAGCCTGCCCCGTATCCACGCACAACACCAGAACGCACGAAACACATGCACAAAACGGGCACGCACAGACCAAGCATGCATGAAATGAAACCACACAACATGAGCACACAAAAAATGAACACACAAAAAAATGAACACACAAAAAATTAACACACAAAAAAAATTACTCACATAAAATTAGCACACACAAGTAGGGATGTAACAATAACTGAAAGACTGTGATATCATATCATGAAAAGTCTCACAATAATATTGTACCCCATCACAATATATCAAATTACAAGTCATGGTGCAGAAATAACTTAAAAACAGAGGGAACTACATAGATCATACATAGATTAAATCTTATTATGACAGAACCAAAGGCTTGTCAAGGCATTTTAAAAGGAAAAAGTAGCATTCACAATTTTATGACCTTCTACAAAATATCGCAATAGATATCATACCGTGAGATGCATATCGTGAAAATATTACATCCCTACGCACAGCATAAGTATGGACAAAATGAGCATGCAAACACAAACAAACACATAGATGACAAACAGTGGAAAAGTGCCAGTTCAGTCAGAAAAGAGGAACTATAAGGAAGAGGAAATGAACTATAAAGCAGGAGAGGAAGAGAGAAAGTCAGATGGGGATACACAGGAAAGAGAAACGCAATAAACTAGAATCCAACACCTACTTTTAGACTTTAAAAATTATGGTTGAATTCCCACAACATTTGGAAACAGTAGCCCAGAGGAGCAGTTCTGTATTGGGCCTGACTGATCCAGATTGCCTCAATGTTTCCAGGTCAGTATGACTGCAGGAGTTTCAGGTTTGGGATGTGATCCTCAGGAGGTCACACACATTCATTCAGTGGCACACTTAGGACCCCGCTCCTATCTGCATTATGCCTCTGAGCACAGAGGCTACTGCCTTCACTTATGTAACATAGAACAGTGTTAGAGCACTTCACACTCTGATCCTAGAGCAGCTCTCTGCTCCAGTGTAATAAGATGAGAGCACCTCTCCTGCACTGGCTCCATTCTGTTAATGAAGCATCCTTTGGAGGACTAAATTAAGAACTGCCTCTGCTTTGTTTAGTAAACTTTTAAAAGGCTTTTGTGGACCAATGATTCCTCTCTGAGTGCCCCCCTTTTCCCTCTAAGCCAGCACCCCCCTGTGGACAGTACCCCCCTCTCCCCTGTGAGTCCAGTACCTTGATGTGCTCGTGCAGTTGGGCCTCATGTTGGCGGGACAGCTGTTCGTGTTGCCTCTGAAACTCTGCAATGAGGATCTGCCTTTGAATCTGCTGCTTCTGCTTGAGGGTGAGCAGCTCCTGCTGCAGCTGCTGCTCTCGGAGCGAGGGCCCCAGCACAGGGGCACCCTGGGGCCCGAGCACAGAACCCTGGGGCCCTGGGGCCTGCTGCCCGGGCGGCGACAGGGCTGACACCTGCTGCGGCGGGTGCTCAACACGCAGGTCCATGGGGATAGCAGCCGGGGGCAGGCGCAGAGGCAGAGCTGAGTTTATGTCCACTGCAAACACACAAACAGAAACATTTGGTTTTAGCATTTGGTGAAACTACAGTTTGGTTCTGCTGCAGGTCTATAATCCCTCTGGGTGTCCTATGATTAGGCAGTTGGGAAGTACAAATGACACAGCTGAGTGAGATTAAATGAAAGCTCTTGAAAATATCATTTAATACCTCTACCTGCTCAGGGAGCGAGTATGGAGCATATACAGAGACCTGTGGGGGGCGAACACAAACATCACTAGCAAGGTTCACGGTTCTATTCAAGCACTGTTGCACAGATGACTACAGATTGAAATAGCTTAAATGTGATCAAGGGTTATTGCACACACTTGTATCTTCTGCACACTCTGAACCTTCACCAACTTCAGCTGAACACACAGACACTCTGACAAAGATGGCTTTGACCCGGTGCAGCGCAGTCTGAGCCTGGTCACTGAACAGGAAACCGTCCAATCACGCATTAAATCTGAATAAATAGGAGAGGACTGGCTGATTATTTACCTACAAGTTTGCCCAGAGCGCAGTAGGAGCCACAGATACTTGCCTAGAACTCTGTGTTAATAAAGAGGCAAACATGACTTCAGTAGTGCCCTTAATAGCAGGTTTGTGCCCACACAAACTCATTGAAGCACTTACAGCACCACTTAGCCACATGAACTATCCAGCGGACTAGTTTGCTAGACAGGCTGTTCAACTTTGAATGGAGCGGAGGAGTGTCTTGAGCACTGGTGCACTGCTTGTCTGAAATAGCACTTATTACATTTCCATGTTTTTGTTTTTCTGTGTAATCAGATGGAGAATGCAGAATGCACACTATCTGTTTGAATGCACAAGTCATATTTAATACAAGCAGTTCTTCTAAACCCACAGTGACAATGTGCCCAAGAGAATTACTTATTGGAGAACTGCTGATGCCGTCTCCTCCTGCCTTCAGTGTCCTAGGCAGTGCACTCTCCCTTCAGATCCAATCTATGACTCCACCAAACATGCCACAATTGAGCAATAGAGCCACAAAGCAGTCCCACTGAAAACTACACAGATCTGAGCCTTTTCCCTTCTTTGGAATGTCAGTGTTGTCATGATGAGAAATCCACTTCCTCCCCCAGAGCGAGCTTGCGTCGTCAGTAGCTCAGGGAGACACATTGACAAGTGAAGGCAACAGGTCCTTGAGATGATGAGTCAACAAACATCTGCACTGAGATACCATCTGTCCAAACTCCAGCACAAACTAGTCCCATTGAAAGCAACTACGGGTTTTGTTCTGTCAAAAGTGGGTGCTGTCATCTCACTGTCACTACGCGGACGCATTTACATAAAGACAAAGACGCAAGGTGCAGCTTTGCCAAAATTGACAAGACTTAATTAAATGCAGACAGCTTTCTTGTTAACAGAGAACACGCTTATTTTAAGACACAATCTATGATAGCTATAGGTAGGCCTGTCACGATAACACATTTGGAAGCACGATATGTTGCTAGAGAGAAATATTGTGATAAACAATACAGAAAATACCTTATGCCCCTGACAGAAAATAATACTTGTAAACAATTTTTTAAAATATACAGCATCATTAAAAATCCTGAGCTGCAATAAATAATAATTAACTGATAATTAGCCACAGAAGTTATTTATTCTACTCTTATATTATTAGATTAAATTACATAGCATTATTACAAATGGCCAAAATCTACACTACTGCAAAGAAAAAGTACCCAATAAAAACTGAACCCCATATATTGAACAATAAATTGATATAGTAACACAGCAAGTGACTCAAAATCATAAGTATTGCAAGTATTTTGAAGTCACAAAGCCTGCAGTTATGTAGCTAGTATAAAATCCTCTGCAAACAACAAAATATTTTTAGGGAAAACATCTGCTAACCCTGTAGTTTATCTCTACAAACATATACTGAAAAAGATGGGATTCTTGTATTAGTTTAGCAGTTCTGTCTTTCCTCAAATGTTAATGCTCCCAGTAGACTTGTTTCAAATATTGACAGTGAATGGAATTTGAAACCATAAACTGCAAATCTAATCATAATTGCGTTTATAATTTTCAAGATATAATTAAAGTTCAAGAGTTTTCCATCTTATATAAGTGAACAGCTGTATTCAAAGTCTAAGGCTATTATTACCTTTGCCAGAGCAGAGAATGAACTCCATATTGAGTCTTCAGGGTCGAATTCAAACTGACGTCAAAGGTAAACATGCACTCTGACCTTATGACGAGCAGAGTCCACACACGCACTCGCAAAAACAAAAAAAACCCCAACTCTTTCACTTCAGATGCTGCAGATACCAGGAGCAATAGCAGGAGAGGGGCATGTAATTTTGAGTTGACAGCTCTGGTCTTGGCCGGCGTACATCCTCTTCCCCGAACAGTATGTCCTTTAGCGGAGATGGAGTCCCTGACATGCGGCACGACTCGGCGTAGCCTCTGACGCAAAAGCACCGGAGCACCTCATACGGAGTCCCCCCTGGCCGGTGCAAACTGTGCTCAGATCTGTGTGTGGAGAAGATGGGAGGAGGGACTGTCATGTGTAGCCATCATCCGAGAGCTCTCCTCCTCTTCTGTCTACTGTGTTAGCGGATGGCCACCTCCTTCCCCTCTGCTCGTGGGACTCCTAAAAAACTGATGAGATCCTGCGTGCGCGATTATCCACTCCCCTCCCACTGTCCCTCCTCTGCCCGCTGGTGACATCACAGGGCAGTCTGAGGCATGCAGGCTGTTTATTCTGCAGCCCTTCGCTTTTCCAGGAACCAACGTCACACTTGTGTGCGCACACACACACACACACACAAAACTGCCCCCCCTCCTTTTCCTACCCCTAACTCTCTCTCTCTGCCTCTGTCTGTTCTTCTTTCCCCCTGCTCGACCTGATTCCCCGTGCTTCCGAGGCCAAGGAAAACCCTGCGCACCAGTTGTAGTGAATCGAATGTCTCCCACTCGTTGCACCCAAGCTTTCCACAACCCCCCCCGCCTCCGCTCTTTTTCTCTCTCTCTCAGCTCTCCTCCTGCATGTGGTTTAATACTGTGAGCTCAAATTCCTGGTCTGGAATTTGCTTGCATTTCCCAAACAAATAAAACCGCAAAATGGTTTCAGGTGAGAGAGAGTAAGGACTTTCCCCACAGGGAGGCTCCCGAGTTAGTTGAATGCTGCAGAAAATTAGGTTTTATTCGCGTTATAGTTTGAAGTAGTCGCCTTTCTTTAACACATGTATCTGATGGCTAAGGCGGTCTTGTGGACATTCCAACAATAGAAGTGTGGGAGTGACTGGAACCACTTGAATATATAACCACTAAAGTCTAATTATAAGCAGTCAGAATACTACAGCCTTCTCCATGCTAATTATCATTTCAGCAATGTAACAGCTCGATTAGCATTCAGAGAGTCACAACTACCCTACTTTAACTGTGCTAATGTACGCTTAAGATAATATTTGTTCCCTTCTTGTCTCACATTAATCGCAAAGACATACCTCTGAGATAATAAACTAGATAACAAACATGGATGTAATAAAGGAGCTGCTCTAAATAAAAAAGGACTAAGCCAAGCACGCAACTGTTTTGATCTCGACTACAAAAAGCACCTGGTGGAATATTCCCATAATAAAATTTGCAGTTACTGATTAATCTCCATAAAGTAGGCCAATCACATCTCGCTTTCTAAGAATGAATTACTTTGAGACAATCATCAATCATATGACTGATAACAGGCTATTTCTGAGTAGAGAGGTCATAGTGTGAGGTTGTATCTTTGATTATAACTACAGTAAGAAGAAACATTTATTTTACAATACTTCATAACAAAGTCAAAAAAAAAACTTTTATTCCCATTGTTTGTGGATGACTACTTGTAGATGATTATATGAGCAGGTTTATTTGCTCTCCACACTAAGTCACTCCCCCTTCAGAACACTATCAAAACACAATCAGCATGCAGCTAAAAAAATCGATTTAGCATGATACCCCCTCTTGAAGGAGCAACTTTTCTAGTGTGTGTCACCATGGTAATGTTTACTTTGCTTGGCATGTTCCATACTATGGCATTAAACCAAGCTACAGGTCAGATCTGTGAAGAAGAGAGTCAACTCACAGCGAGAATGCATGTTTTCAAGGTATTTTCAAAGTGTCTGTTGAATGCCATGTTATGAAATATTCTTGGGAAAGCAATGACATCTCCCTTGTGGACCTCATCTGAAAAGTTACGCAGTGCACCTTTAGGATGCATTTCAAGATTACTCTACGTGAGCGCAAGTCCACAGAGCTACCAAGTCTCTGAAATGTCAGAACACCCTTAGCGCCAGACTAAGCCGAAGCAGAAGGGTGCTGGTCAGGGGCTGGTTTACTCCTCACATTTCCAGGCCAATGGGAATCCAGAACCCGCTCCTCCACTTCCATGTGACAAAGATAAACGCCCGAATCAGCACATCTTGTATACAAATGTTGACGTCAAAGCGCTCCAAAGTTTACTGATGTGAGCCAGATAGCAGACAATGCGGGGCACTCGGAGGAGACCAAAACAAAGACAAACGCGCCGCGCACAAGAGAGAGAGAGAGGGGGAGAGAGAGAGGGATAGGGAAGGAGAGAGAGGGAGAGATGGAGAGACAGAGAGAGAAGAGAGAGAGGGAGAGAGACTGACAGAAGTACCTGCATCTTCACAAGTTCACTTCCATTCGTCAGCGTGGAGGAGCTAAATACAGACGCTTCTGGTGTAGAGCACACTTCAGACAGGCTTCCCTTTGCTGCACTGGGACAGTTCCCAGCATCAAACGGGGAGCTCCACACATCGTTTATGAAAGAGATAGTTCCAGGTTTGTGGCACACTTTGTAATTCAAATGTCTAAATTAGGACTTTTGAAACCTTTTAATATACAAATAAGGGGAATTTGTTATTATAAGCCAGGATTGGGAATCACAGGGTCCCTCAGGATTCAATATGATACATGACAGAACCACAAACATTTTAGCAATAATATTTCTTTGTTAAACCACTGCTTGTGCAAAGTTCATCTGAAATACATCTATTTTAATCATCAAACAGTGAATATGTCAAGTGTATTGCATAAACAAGTTTCTTTCCACTAAATAAGCAACAAAAATTATTAAAAGATTATTTCAATATTTCTGCACACCCCTATAATAAACATTATTACAGCAACATAACATTTTGTTTAGAGGACAACTATGCAACTTTTCTGTTACACATATAGACCATATATATGAGTGGACATAGCTAATGCACTAACTGCACGTGCCAAATAGGAAGTGCGCCAGGAGGCTCTTCCGGCTCCTTCTGACCCTGGCTCCAATTGACTTATATTGGGATTTTGCTGCCCCTCTCTCTGTAACTGCTGCAGTGAGCCTCATCATTTTGGTCTTAAAATGTTCATGTGAACCCACTCTACATGAGCCTGATTTTTTTTTTTCGCTATTTTGTCCATCAAAAAAATCCTATTCATAACATAGAGCCTGGCTCCAGATTCGCTCCTGTAACTGTTAGCGCTGAAAACTATGGGGGACGTCACACTCACTTAGTCTAGTTCTTTTACACAGTCTATGGTTCCACCAACTCTCTGTCTCCATGGAAAGTTATTGCTTTGCCTTGCATGTTCCATATTATTGTATTAAACATACATTTCTAACATTTATTCAAGCACAGGTGTTTTCATTGCTCAAAACTGAAAAGCACTTTTTACTATGAGCAAGCTCCACAGATTTAACCTGTAACTTGTGGAGCCACCTGCTGATCTAGATAAGTTTAATACCATACAGTTGAAAATTCTAGCCAAAGCCATAAAATCACCATGGAGATGTCCTGTTTGAATCTTTTACATATTCCTATCCCTTTTCTCCTCTCTAGTCTCTACAGTACCAGTCCCCCCCCCCCCCCCCCCCCCCCCCCTCTCTCTCTCTCTCTCTCTCTCTCTTCTCTTCTCTCCTCCTCGCTGACCTTTCCTAGGGCCCTACGCTGCGTCCTTTTTTCCCATTCCGCTCGTTCCCTTCCTTTCTTCCCTCCATTTCCCCGCGACAAATCACAATCTGTTTACGAGCCCTCGGGCGTACTCCACAACTCTTCTGGCTCTGATTGCACATCTATTTATACCAGACAATGCAGAGGGCCAGGCTGTGTGTCTGATGTGCCTGGTCGGCCCCATACTCGTTAGGTTTAATGGAAGTCAAAGGCAGAGGAGCAGCGAGCAATCCTCTTCTTTAGTCATGACAACAGGGGAAAGATATTCACCACAGGGTTTCACAGTGAATTTAGCAGTCGGGCTAGATGAGAGGCAACAAGTAGCACATCTGTTGACGGTGGAAAAAAGCTGCGGTTGGCTTCCTCCTTGGTCTTGGAGGGTGGCTTGGTTCTGCGTCAGCCTGCTTTCTTCTCAGCTGCTAGAGATTACTAGATTTTGTTTAGTTTTTTTGGGACAGATTGTAATTATCGGCGGGGGATACTGAAAAGTAAGTTTTTTAGAATTGTCAAATCGTATATGAGTCACCATAACAAATATGAGTGTATAGTTAATGTGAGAAGAAACTTTTACAATAATTTCCCCACTCCCCTTTACACTTTTTTGCAGCAGAGATTAAGTTGATGGACTTTATTCATGATTAATATATTTTTGTTCTCCTGATTATATTGTGACCTAAATAATAACAATAATATTTTTTTTGCAATCCATCAGAAATGCATTAAAACATGCAAATAAAAAAATAAATAATAACTTTTTACACATGTTTAAAACACTATATCGCAAACTCAATATTGTAAATTTGCCACCAAAATAACAATTTCAGTTACTATATATTTTTAGACACCCACTTAGATGCCCACTTCCTATTGTAATCAAACTCTTAAATTAGTTACAGTGCCTTTAAAGGTCCTATATTACATAAAACTGATTATTGTTATAATGTTGTTACCTCATCAAAAACATACCTGGAGTTGGGTTTTGTTTCACATATGTTTGACAAACCCTTGATTATTCTTCTGTCTATAACTGTAATGTCAAAATGCTCTGTTGCACTTTGCGATGTCATGAAGTGATAGCTTTCATGTTAACAACTACCTTATACTTTTTGTTCAGTAGAGATGGGTAATTCCAAGGTTGGAATTATTTAAATGATTCTAGTGAAAATGTATGGAGTTTAAAAACACCTCAGAGCACTTCCTGCTGAGTCTTTCCGTTTGAGAAAAGAGCTCAGTCTAAATATGCAGGATTTGTGTGTTAAACATGATGAATGAAACAAAACACGACTCCAGGTATGTTTGTGATGAGAAAACAACACTGTAACGTACATTTAAAAAATGTGTAATATGGGCCCTTTAAACAGCACCATGACCAGACGTGAAGGAGAGGTGAGTCGTGTTCTGCCATAGCGAGCCCTGGCATGCCGGGGCCATGTTATGGCATCACACCATCGACCGCAATGGTACAGGACATGTCTGTGAGCCTGAGAGTGAACAGGGCTTACGCAAGAGTGGCGGTGACTACATGTCCAGGTTCATCCTGAACCTTCACCTGGGAAACCTCACCTGCCACCCCTCACCTGGACCCCTCACCAGCCAGCCCTCACTTGGCACCCCACACCTGGCACCCCACACCTGGCAAACCTCACCTGTGAGAAGAGTGGATAATCATAACAAGTCTACTACAGCTCAGCAGCGAATCAAAACAGGAGCGCACAGCCAAGAACAACACACACATCCTTGCAAGGTTTCTGCTAAGAAATGTGCAAAGGTCTACCAAAAGCCAGAGCATAACCTCCTTTAGCCTGGAGCTGACTAAGTCTGACATCATGAGTTACATTCTTCTTTGTGTTCATGATCTTGCGATATAATGCGTTATGATCCCAAATGCACGTAGAGTTAGAGAGAGCATTTCTGAGACACCTCTGTGGCAGAGGGTAATGACAAAGTAGCCTGACTCCAGTCTGCAGGCACAGGCTGAAAAAGTACTAGAATATTTCTCATACCTAAGTCAATTCAGGTGAAGTTGACGAGCCAAAATCTGACAATGTGTTATGCAAGTCTCCTTATCTAACTATACCCAGGTGTTTATATTTTTATTTCTCTAGTATTGGAATGAATCAGACCAAAAACATAAATGCCCATGGACTCCAAACTTAACATGTTATTGAGCTTGTGTTGATAAATATAAACGTGGTAGAAGTATACTGTTTGAGAGGTTTAAAGTGCACTCCTAAAGGACTGTGCCTTAAATGCACCCAGCAGGATCTGATTACATAGGCTGGGATGACAAAGCATTTGATTATTAAACAGTATGACTTCTCATTTTCTAAGAGAAACCTATTCCGAACTAGAGGGAGCACGGCTCTTAGACAAGACTCCTGGAGCTAGCAAACGGTCTGGGTCACACGCGCTAACAAAACGTGAAAGCCACAGCTCAGTATCCAAGACAACAGATTTCAAGAATATCTGATGAAGTCACACCAGTGAATTTCAATATTTTATCAGCCCAGCCGGAGGCAGGCAGAAAATAGCCCGACAACAACGTGAGAGGATGAGGAGGCACTGGGACGCGGCATTTAGGGTCCAAACAAAGATCACACTGGGGCTAGTGGTTTGATCCAGTGCAACAGGCTAAAAACCATGTGCAACTTTACCATGAGCAAGCACGAAACAATGACAGCAGATATTTCACAACAAATTTGCCCATGATAAATATTTTACTGTACTGTTCTTATTCATAAGCAAAATGTCAAATAGTACTCTGAGCCCAAAATGAAATGCACAGAGCAGTTGAAGAGCTCTCATTAAAGCATTAGAGAATACATTATGCATATACTACCTCTCCTTCAGATTTCCTCAGACCATCTGCTCCCCTCTCAATCCAAACTGTCAGCTCCTTCACACTGCCTCCATGCTCGCGCCTCCTCCTCTCTAATGTTGTCATTCTCTCAAGACTACAAATAAGCAGACCAGTGTAAAATATACAATTCTCATTGAATCTGCTGTCTCAATGGTTTTCTGTCAATCTGCTTTGCTTTGGGACCAAGGAGTTTTGCTTTGGGACCAAGAGTCTGTGGAACTTGTGAAGCGAAGATGCACTAATACTTGTTTTGGTCAATCCTACTGGCAGTCATTCATTTTTTTGGGAACACATAATCTCTCCAGGAGCGTGCCAAAAATCAAACAGTAAAACGCACAGTCTGTAGCAGCACATAGACTAGTGACACGGGAGGATATTTTTGAATGAGACTTTGACAACATGCAGAGCATACACAATGAGGCGAGTGGTGAGTTCATGCACACACACAAACAGTCCAACCTGTTGGGATGTGGTTGAGCGCTGATGTCTTCAGAACGTCCAGCGGCTGCTCCTTCCCCAGGATCCCCTCTCCTGTGGGAGACAGAGAACACTCCGCTTCAAATATGGTCCGCAACATTGAGACTTCGAGCTTCGAGCGACGCTGAGCGGGGATGGTCTAAGTGGCCGGCTGGGGGTCAGCGACAGCTCGCGCCTCGGCCATGAGCAGCTCAGCGCACACAGGCAGCACACACAGGCAGCACAAACGCTGCTTCATGTGACTGTGAGCCAGGGATGTTGGGGCTGGACTGATACTGCCTGTGCTCAGCATAGCAAATGTGGCTGGCAGCGGCGGTGGAGAGGGGTGGGGGGTGGGGGGATGGAGAGCCAGAGCGGGAGGTAAAAATAGCTCACCCTTTTGTGTATAACAGCACATGCGGATCACGCACACACGCACATGCAGACACAAAGACGCAGCGCTGTGCCGTGCGCTCTCCGCTAGTGTCTGTGCAGCGTGGAGGCTGTAATTATAGTGGCAACATGAAAAGGCTTTTGTAGCTGCCGAGCCCTGGGAAGACATGGCTATAAAAAGCAGAGCGACAGAAAGGGGATGGAGGAGGAGAGAGGGAAGACAGAGGTAAGGAGGAGGAAAAACAACGGAACAGCTCCAAACGACACAAGAGGCACCGGGATGGAAGTGACATCCTTCTATATGTGGGGTATTTTTAGCCCTCAAAAGCACCTGCGCTGTATATAGTCCCAGGCTTACAAACATCTGAAGTGCACAAACACACGTTATTCTGTGGAGAGGAGATGAAACCATGTAAAATCCCCTTGGATGAATAAATGAGAAGAGTATAAGCACGCCTGGTCTATTTCTGGAATCCTCCGTGGACCACACGGCACACACACACACATCCAATTAGCGAGCTGGAGGATGCACTGGCTGATTGCAGCGTGCATGTGAATGCGTGTGCACATGAATGAGTGTGCACAGGACGTGCACGTGGTGTGCACGACTGTCTCGCACCACCATGCACGAGCAGCTACACCTCTTCAGCACCCATCCCTTGCCAGGACTTGGGTGTGGACAGACAACACCATCGCGCTTGGTCCTGTTCAAACAAATCTGAACATACTGGCTTTTATTTACATAAAGCCTCTTACCGGCAGAGGCGGTTTGCAAATTGTCATTAGTTTTTGTAGTCAGATGTTTATCCAGTCTGAGGAGAGGTAGTGTAAGCAACAAGTAATTATGGTTTATAAAGCCATTGTGTATCGTCTGTGTATCATGCTGTTCTGTCAAATGTGACAGAGTTTAGAATAGTGTTTGGTGGTAAAACAAAAGTGCTATAATGTGTGTTTTTATGAGTCCTTTATAATGTTGTGTAGTGATGGTGTTTTAATTTAATCTTTGAAACATGTTAAGTCTAGGAAAGAGGTCTAGATGAGTTTCTGAAGCCTGATTCTTTAACATAAACAACTATCCTAACATACTGAATTGATATTGAATGTTCCTGCTGCTTTTTGTTGGTGACATATGATTGACTTAGATATATGATGTGCTATAACCGCAGTCGTGTGGGACTTTATGTAAAAGGTGAGGAAACATTAGAGGAGCAGACAGGTGGTCACGTCGCCTCACGCTGCTGCCACTGTAAAAACAAACACATGCACTTCAATGAGACTTGATATCTGTTGACGAGCCTATTCAAATGACACGCACGCTGCTGCCTCTTTGCAATGGAAATGAGCAGTGCGTCTGTGCGCGATGACACCTGTGGCTGGGAGTAATTCTACGCCGCTTTTTGCACAAATCGCTACGAGCTGTTTTACATCTTGGCCTTAAGTGTGAGGGATTTAGAGGGACGGATGTCTATATTTGTGGTTAGTTAGACAAAATGTATTCCCTTTCCGAGCAAGCCACAGACGATACCTGAGCTCCAGGAGAACAGGTGTGTACTAACAGACACACAACAAGGAGAGGTGCCCTATACCTTGGCAACAGGGTCTATCAATCTTGGATGTAGCCTAGTTACACAGCAGCCCCCTCCTAATTCTGCTCCTTCTCTCTCCATCCTCCTCTCTCTTCAGTCCCACTGGGCTAGCATCAGGAGAAGGCAGGCTAAAAATAGCCTTGCTTAGCCTCAGGCAAAGAGTCAGTCAACTCCAGCTAATGCAGCTACAGCTCGTTGAAATACATGCATGTTATGATCGGAGCTGGAAGAATAATGAGCCAAGAGAATGTGTCTACCACAGTGTAACATGAATATAGTGTGAAACAGACGAGCTAGACTTGTGTTGGCATGGCCCGCGCATTGTCATCGACAGGAGGCTTTGTTAGTGGGAGAAGTAAGATGTCCGTCTGTGGCGTGGTGGCGTTTACAAAGAGGGACAGCCTCATTACATTCAGTGCACTTCCGCTGTGGCTGCGCGGGCCAGGGTGACTCCAGCGAGCAAGGTGAACTCGTCAGGAACAATACGATTAATCAAACACACCTCTCCTTCAAGAGCCTTTTCCTCTGGGTCACACAGTCACTTCCCAGGGCAGGGCTGACGTCACAGCCCCCATGAAACAGTGTGATAGGCTCCAAATCTCGTGAAATGTTGGAAGCAACCAGCTGACCCTCATTTGTACTGGTAAACTAAAAAAACACATGCGTAATGCAATTTGGCACTGTGTCTGAGCTCCTCTTTGTGTTGCATGGAGAGTGGCGTCATTAGATATAACATCACAAATGAGCGGGGATGCCCTAGTTAAACAGTGGTCGTCATGCTGCATGTCTGGAACTTAGCTATGACATCAGTAAATGGTCAAAGATGACATGAAACACACAGCTCCAGACTCTATTAAAGGCGCGATCCAGATGTGCGATTTGAATGGGACTTTGACAGTTGCATATTGGCTTGTATGTGATTAGATCATTTATAATTTAAAGAGTGAGACTGTACGTCCTTCTGGAGAAGCAGTCGATCAGAGCAGGAGCTTCAGCTTGATTAACACTGAACAATCAAAGTAATTTCAGCAGCACAAAACCCACTGAGGCCTCGGGTTAATTGATTGGACATTAACAAGTAAGTGGCGCTCTTTAAAACACAATTTGACAAGCTGATTTCTTCTCTGTCTATAGATGCAATATAATGGCCTTACTGTATAGACTTTGGGCGGTTCCCTGACCTTTCCCGTTGCATGCTGGGACAGGCTGCAGCCTTCTTCCCAGATACACAGACAATAACTACACTTCTCACCAACATCCTGTCCAGTACATCATCTGATCGTAAATGGGGTCAATGTTTCTTTTAATATAATGATTACGAAGTGACCCTAATGGATGTCCGTCATGGAGGTTGCTATGGAGACTGATACAACTGTAAAGCCATGGTACACGGTAACAACAAACACCCACAGGAAAATGGGCAGTTGCAATACAGCAGTGGTGTTCAAACTACGGTATCCAAACTAGAGTAATTTTTGTTGACGATCCTTCTGAATTGGCCCAAATGATCATAGTCAATACTTGAACGTCAAAACTTCTATTACATACAACCATATAAATCACTGTATCGAACACTGGTCTGTGGCCCTCTACTAGTCACGATAACAAAATTTGAAGCTTGATATATTGCTGAAGTAAATATTGATGATAAACTATAATATTCAAATAAAATTATGCCACTGATATGATAACCCAAGAGCAGATTTAAACCACAAAAACTATTCTAAATGTATAATAATGATAAAAAATCATGAACTGCAAAAAATAAACAGCAGAATGAAATAGTTTTGTACTTAGTAGTGCAAATAAATCATACACACAATAAATACTGACCCCAAAAAATACTGTTCCAGCTTTCATATAGTGAACGATAAGCAGATATAGTATTTATCGTGACAAGTCTACCCTGTACTTACTGTATATGTTTCAATACACAACACTCCTGCTATAAGATAACAGGTGCAAGAGTGTAATTTTAATTCCAGAACCTCACTTAAACCATTTACAACTTGTTCAGGACAGCATTAATTTTTTTAAAGGGCCTATATTAGACTGTTTTCTGATCTGATGATGTTATGGTGTTGTTTCCTCATCAGAAACATAGCCACAGTTGTGTTTTGTTTTTTTTCGCACATGTTTAACACATAAAACCTGCATATTTAGGCTGAGTTCTTCTCTCAAATAGAAAACACTCCATTCCATTTTGTGATGTCATATGGTAATAAACAGGTAGTGCTTCATTGTGTTTTTAAACTCCACACACTTTCACTAGAATCTTTGGATAATTTCAGCCCTGGAACTGCCACTCTCTACTGAACAGAAGGTTTAAAAAAAAGCTGAAAACTACGGCTTTGTGACATTACAAGGTGGAAAAGTGCATTTTGAGCTTTGAAGATGTAGACAGCCTAATAATAAGAAATTATACAGACATGCATGAATGAAACAAAACACAACTTCAGGTATGTTTTGAGGAGGTAACAGCTTTCTAACATGACTTAAAGCTCACAAGAGTCAATTTTGTGTAATATAGGACCTTTAAATGACAGTTACTTCATGTCCAGAGCATTGATCTGGGTTGAATCGGACACTGTGGAGCTCTATGTCAAAAGCCATGAGCAGAAGCTTCAGAGGCAGCAGAGTAAACCGTAACTGCCACTGACAGGTCGTTGGCAGAACACCCTGTATCCAGTTTCCCTGCGTGGGACAAGACAAAAAAAATACACAGGGACAAAAGTCATGTCCCCCTTCCCTTCATTAGCTCATGTTCTCTCTCCGCTGTCTCTGTCCTAATATCAATTAAAATCCGAGCGTGCGCCATCAAACTCTACATAAAGGATGGCTCTTATGGATTTCGGTGAGAAACTGGTGGGGCTGTGACCCTGTGTGCGTATGTGGGTGCTGGTCGCTATGGAGGCGGAGGGTATTGGCGTGGAACGGTTCGGGACAAATGGGAGCCATGTCCAGCCAAGTTAGGGCCAAACGGGAGGGCAGAAGTGGCAAACTGTCTGGCTGGCAAGAGCTTCATCTAATCAAGGTCTAATCAAGACTAATTGGATAATCGAAAATCGGGATCATGCAGGTCAATATAATCGTAAATGTTAAAAAGAAGAACTTGAGAATAGAAATTAAGTGCTTTCTATTCTTTATATACTCTGAGAAAAGTTTAAGTTTTTTTTTTTTTTTGGCTTTTTATGTCATATGGAGGAGTCCGGTACCTATTTGATTCTATGGATCTGTTATTGATCTGTCTGGAACACTCTACAGTATGGCATTAAACAGCTCTACCTTACATTTATTAAATTACACGTGGTTTTATAACTCAAAATACCCATAAAGACAGGCATTCTGAAGGTAAACAGGGCTATCTCTCCACAGAGTGGGTGAAACGGCCCATTTTAGTTTCAGCTATACATTTTAATAGCCAGGCTGGCACCACCTAGTGCCTCCACTCAATTTAATTTCTCTCCAGCAACTAGGTCAGGAATCAAAATACAATAGACGTTTCGCAAAAACCCCAGAAGTGCAAGTTTGGGCACCAGCCAATCAACAAAGAGCCATACATTCTGTGTTGACAACAATTCAAGATCAAGGATATAAAGCCGGAATAAAAAGAATGTTTGGTGAATTTCATCAAGGGCAAAGACGTTATTGCCCTTCTTCCTACGGGATTTGGGAAGAGCTTAATATACCAGTTAGCCCTGTTAGCGGTGCATAACATATGTGGCTACCAAATAGCACTGATTGCTTAAATGACAAAAAGTAACCGCCTATCATCGAGCAAACAAATTCCAACACTGTGAGGTCAGACGGTTTCTATGAAGTGAAACAAAGTGAAACCGGCTGATGAACCAGGCTAACATTTTACTGCACTGCACTTTAAATGCACCTTGATAAAGCCAAGTTGATAAAGCATGGATAAAGGGCTGTGGCTCATTCTAACCTGTTATAATGTACAATTTATTCACTGTATTGAGAACCAGTCTATAGCCCTTTATCAGCCCTCTGCTTCATCCGTGTTTTGATATCTGACCCTTGATGAGAAAGGGTTGGACACTAAATTAAGGAGTTTGTTGTTTAACTATGACATTTCTTCTCACAATAATCGCAACACGAAAGTTTGAATTGTGACATCACTAGCTCCATCTGAACTGGGCGGGCGCCGCACTGTGGGAACATGCCATTTAGGCGTATTTTGCAATCTACCGCAATTTCGTAATTTGGTTTTGTATAGGGCCGAAACATGTCAGAGCAAGTGGTCGGCGGGCGAGAGTGACAATAGGATTTGAAATTACCTCTTGGATGGAGCTTGTATCACAAAGACAAGGGCCACAAAAGAGACAGGGGTTGTGTCAGGCGTGCACCCGTCCTGCGCTCCATTTTTAGCAGCACGGCACAAGGCAGCAAAGCGCTCAATCGTGAAGAGGAGCTCAACACGGGAGGCCAAAAATAATGATTGTTTGTTCGCCATGCATGCACGTGCACATATCTTGTGTGAGGGCTAAAAATAGAGCTAGGGATAAGCCGGGCCCTCTTTATTGCAGAGAAAGCTTTTAACCCCTTCACCCCCGGATTTAAGCGGCAAATGTGTGATTCTGTGCTTTTAGATGATGGAAAGGACTGGGTAGACTATAAAAGAAGAACAAGGCGACTGAGGGTTCAAATATGGACTTTAACCTTAAATATAACTGCTTATCTGGACAATCCCGCGTGGAATGTTCTGTATTAACTGTACTCTATACTCTCATGGATGTTAAGACAATTTATTGACTACAGTAGGAGATATTTATACCACTGCTATCTCATATTTGGAGTCAAAGGCCATATTTAGTCAAGCAGGAGACAGGGAGGCACTAGAGGTTAAAGGTGAAATAGAGCTTTAAAGCCAACTGGATTCATTTATATGGCCAATGGGGAGTTATTACATAATATTAGCTAGATATTGCAGATCTATATAAATAATAACTAACTGAATTAAAGACCCAAGTTGGTTTTTGAGTATGAGAATGAATATCTAACAATTACAGATCCTATATTACACAAATTTGAGTCTTGTGAGCTTTCAGTCATGATATAATGTTGTTACCTCATCAAAAAACATACTTGAAGTTGGGTTTGTTTCATTCACACATATTTTGAGTATGCCTGTATTATTACTCTGACTACATCTCCAAAGCTCAAAATGGTCTGTTCCACCTTGTGATGGCATGAAGTGGTAATTTTACCAGTTAACAGTTACCTTTCACCTTTAGTTCAGTAGAGACTGGCAGTTCCAGGGCTGAAATCATCCAAATGATTCTAGTGAAGATGTGTGGAATTCAAAAACACAGTGAACACAGTGCACTTCCTGTATTACCGCATGACATCATAAGGAACAGAGTGTTATCTGTTTGAGATAAGAACTAAATATGCAAGATTTGTGTGTTAAACCTGTGAATGAAACAAAACACAATTCCAGGTATGTTTGTAATGAGGAATGTAAATATGGGCCCTTTAAGTCATATACGGCTTCTCAAGTCAATATCACAATCTCAGTTTTGCTTGTGCATTATTGCTTTGTTCAAATCACGATTGTGAGACAAATAAGTGTCCAGAGAGCAGTCCCATTACTCTGTGAGTGGGCCGATCGACGGTTGTGATCGACAGAGCTTTTTTAAGTAGCTGTCAGTCAATATATTGAGCGATCTGAAGATGGACTACAACACTTTAACAGGTTAGGGTCGTTACTCAGCTACACCAGTGTTTTTCATGAAAGCTGATGATGTTGGTTAGCAGAATCAATGGATCAATTCACTATGTCTGATTTTAGGGTGAATGATTGCAACAGGGTGAATGGCAAGTACAAGTGAGCATAGATTCAATTAATATGATTTACATATATTGGGAAATCTATAATCACAATAAATAGTCAAATTGATTATCCCTAAAAACACAATAATAAATTCCTTATTGAAATGTTGCTGTATTTTGTTCAATGACAATAGAATTTAATCTTAAAGGTGCACTAAGTAACTTTTCTGGTGAAGTGTCTGCCACTCACTTGTTTCTGTGGAGATGTTATTGCTTTGCCTGGAATCTACAGTATGGCATTTAACTTTCAGCTGTCATCACATTTATTAAATTATATAGTAGGTGTTTCTGGAAGTACCTTGAAAAACATCCTGTCTTACTGTGCACCACAAGCTTGTCTCTATGGTACGTCTAAGCAAAACATCAACTTCTCCATGAGGGCAATCAGGTTAAACAGAAAAGTTACGCAGCGTAGCTTTAAGCCTTTTGCTTTCTAAAAAGCTCTGCCCGCTTCCGTGTTTTGTTAGACCCGTTGTGAGTTAAGCCGGACCACTGACCTGAGTTCACTATAATTAATCCACTCAGCTGTAGCTCACTTCTCAATTTTCTCCTGCGATCTTTTCAAACATCACATCCCCATCTCCTCTGTGTGAACACAACCTGGCAGCTAAAATAAGAGGAAAATCCATGCTGTAGATGTGTATACAAAAACCTATGTATTCAGGGCTTTGAAGAGTTTATCAAAGCTTTTGGCTGAGAGATGCGTTCATAGGAGAGGGGACAACCTGCTTATTATTATTCCCATGAGATTTCCAAACAAAGCGCTGCCTGTCAAAGCCAACAGCTGAAATTCACATGGAGAACAAACAGCACTAGGATGTGAATGGCGATTTGAAATGTCAGATCCTCATAAGGAGCAACAGCCTGGAGGAACTCTTTAGTCTGTTCTTGTTTTTATGATGCGGGGGAAGGGAGGGTGTGTTTTTTTATTACAGGTGGCCCTAATAAACCTGTAAGATTAGGTTTTGGTCACACACAATTACCTGGTTGTATTTTGGTCATGGCGCTTTGGTGGTCTTTGATTGTGCACCTGATGAAAGAAACTATTACCCGACTCTGCTGTTGGCTTGCTCCGTCTCGCACTGTCATTTCCTATTTAACAACGCTTTAGATAAGAAATCTGCCATAGAACGCTCCCACTCCAACGCGGTGGAGTAGTGAGGGAGCGAGTGTCAGATGTCTCTTGATAACCTAAAATAGACATCTAAACATAGTAACACGAGCATTGAATTAAGTCAGAGGCGGAGCACCATGTAAATGACACAAAGACGAAGAACTCTCACTAATCATCCCACGCTGCCTACATATACTCCGAACAGATACAATAAACACAGAAAAGGGACACAGACCACAAGATTGAGTCACAGAGAAATATGACATCCTAACTAGGCAACTATCTCATGAGGAATTTTCGCTAGTGATAATTCAGTACAGAGACAAACCGTGATATTTTATAAAACATTTAGCCTAACATGCGGATTGTCTCATCTCGAATTTATAAGGTGATAATTATCAACTAGGATAATGTGATGAATTTTGTTATGTATGATCTATGTGTTTCATAAGTGTAGCGGGCATGACTGGTGCTACTTTTGCGCAGAATTAGTAGGATAATGATAGTCACAATCATTTGTGGCTATAAAACAGAGTAATTATAAGTATTAAATTGTTAGACCAGCTCAGCACAAAAGGTGAAAACAATTGTAAAAGCCATTAACCTGCATAAGTTCTATTTTTTTTCATAGAGACTAATAAAGGACTTCAAATTCAATAAGTCACTCTTGGTTTCATCACTAACTATCCGTATCACTTTAGTGTCACTCTCTCTCATTAGTTCTTCATCCGTATATTGTACCTATTAGGTGTCTTGGTACGAGATGTTAAGTTCTCAGACTTTGTACAGTCTTTTCTTGACCTTAATTTAGTATCTTATCTCAATTTACACCTATAATACCATATATTAGGCCTGCCCAGGTTTGTGTATTACACACTACAAGCCAGTAAAGCAATTTCACTGAGGGTAGGTTATTGAAATAGTATAGTTGATAAAGCAATTGTGCCATTAGTTGCAAGCCTACAGCTAAAGATCGATGAATTTGTAAAGTGTAACAGAGGTCCTCTCTGTGGGAGCCTTGTGGTATGCTTCAACGACATGTCATGAGTGGGGAAAACGCCTCTGTGCCTCAACCTGTGGTGGTTTGGTAACCGGGCGTGCATTAGATCTACTGAAAGGCGATGACACTGTCGTCCTAACCACGATAGAGCTATCGCGACGCGTATCAGACAGGCGTCCGCAGTGCTCATCTTAGAAACTTCCTCTTGAGGTAAAGTGACAGTAGCCACAAGGCCTTATAAACAGCGACAACACATGATAAAAGCTTCATAAGTCATCGCTTGTCATATAGAAAGCTCCTCTCTGAAGCATGATAGATGAACATCTTTGTTAAATACATAAATACTGACTGACATAGTCGAATTGCCTTAACAACGCACATTTAATCTCGCATCATAGTGAGATCTAGATGCACTATGAGACTTGCTAAAAAGAGTCAAGACATATCCTCTTATTATTTAGAGAGTCTGTTTATCAGAAGTATGGTGAGCTTTAATCCACAGAAATACAACCTACTATATAATTTAAATAAGAAAAACTGTACATAAGTGTGTAATAGCCAACTTACAGCTGCTATAAATGATGAGACTTTTTCTATCACAATCGTTGCCATGGTAGGTTTTGCTACCATTGTTGACATTGTTCTGAGCTTGCAACGTGATGGAGTCGCTCATTCTATAGTATGTCTGCACTAAAAGAACTTACCATCAGATTGCTTTGTTGTAGTTTGGCCTGAGATAACGAGCTTAACCATGATTAAATATTAGTTCCCTGTTAGAGAAAACTTTCAGTGATCACATGGGCACCCTGGAGACTACATATGTATTCCATGATCTTGTAGGCTAGATTTTGATCAGGATCTAAATTTGATCTACATGTTATGTAATTAACTTATAGAGAGTGATAGTTTTTATTGGGTTGATGAGGCGGAATATTCTGGAGATGACTCCAAGAGGAATACCCACCATGACACATGGAGTAATGACATAATAGATTCCCATACAGAAAAGGCATGCGATCGGGGGAATCGAAACCCACGCAAAACTCCTTATGTGCTATGCAAGAGAATTAGTTCCGCTTGGATGTCAATGTTGAACTTCAATACCAGAGATATTTCAGGCGCATGATCCAACTTGTAGTTGTTTTATAAACTTCCAATACACACCTTACTTAAATAGATTAGGCATAATTTTCTATGATTGGACATTACATCTCTAGTTTTATAAAACAATGTAACCAGAAGTGTAGCGTTAAACTTGAAAACTACAACTTTCATGGCATCACAAGGTGGAACGGAAGCATTTTCAACTTTTGGCGATGACACAACTCTAATATAGAGTGGACTATTAAACATAACATACATCAGTCGTGCACTTGAACCAAATCAAACTCAGCTTATGTTTTATGAAGGTAGAATAAGAATTTCGAGACATTGTCTCTCGAACTCACAATGAGAAATGTTTTAATATATAATGACTAAAGAACTTTAATACTACAGAAAGGCTCATCCCAAGACAGACAATGCTTGGAAATGCACATTAGCCTACTTGTATATAGTGGAAATTGATATGTTATAGACTCATCAGGATTTGAGTAAGCAATGAGGCATGATACGAACCCTAAGCCTTGAGCATATCTATTCATTAGTATGTGTGATAGACAGGTCAACAAGTTGACATCTAGAATCCTGAGTATATATTGACTCCGTGTACAGAAGGTAACAATGTCGGGTACAAAAAAAGGTAATGGCAATACTGCAGGAGTCCACCAGCTTAATCTGCTATGAATGTGGAAGAGGAGAACGCATCGCATCCGGTTCCTAACCAAAAAGGAAATATATTACAAATGGTGGAGCTTACTAAGCAATTCCAAGCTTTGGTGTTGAGAACCAGGCACTTGTGCAGGATATCAGTCTTAATCCTCACTTCTCCTTTTAGCTCTTTAATGTCACCGCGACAACCATGATTTATATCAACATAGAAAAGCAATGTGAGTTAGTTGTTGTCAGCATGACATCACAAGTTCCTAAGGTACTTTGTCGATTACTGTTATTAACTTGTATATGTGCACTGCCATAATGAGTAGAAGTTATAACTAATATTCTGTAATGTACAGAGCAACTAATCTGACCCAATGAGCACATGTTTTATTTAACCTCTTACTCTGGTTTTTGTGTTAATGTATTGTGATCTTTAAGAGAGATGTTCTTCAGACTATTCATACATAGGTCTGCTCCTGCTCGTAACTAAGATATCGGATGCGGCCATCAGAGGAGACCCAGAGCACTTGTCTAGTTCACAGGCTTCACATCCATGAGAAAATTGACGTTGGCATCTACATCCGAGACTCGTATCCAGTCGCATTGTAAACAATACAAACGCTACATCAGGCTTCCATGCATTATTATGACTTCACACATCTCACTATGTGAAATTTCTAATTTTTGAGAAATTGCGACGCAAATTAGTATTAAAGTTTTGTTTCATCCAAATCCCTACCACGATATATACACAATACTTGACAGCTGCTATCTTGCACTTACATGTGTGGTGAGTGTGTGTCTGGTGATGAACGAGAGTCAAGTGGAGGAGGAGACGGTAAACAAGCCAACTATGTTGCAGAGGAAAGCACTGATGTGATATGTGAGCTAAAATCAATGGCAATTAGATGATGCTGTGTTTCTGCTAATAATTATAGAGGGTAATACACATTCGCGCATGTATCTTTAAAACACCTGGATACATAGGGCGCATGGGCCATGTACTGTGTATTGTTGTCTATGGGACAATATCAAAGACTGTCACAATAATTTCTCTATTGACTTATTGTTTATAATAAATTGCATCAAGCTCGGATATCATTGTAGGTAATGGCGCGCAGCTAGTACTCATTTATATGATACTCTCTGGACCACGAAGAGTGAAACACGGGAGATTATGATGTTTTCTAGTAGTGATAATTAGTCAGATAAGATACTGAGATAACTAGATAGGTAAAGCATATACGTCCAACTATCTTGAGGTGGGCTACACTAGTATACCATTGGTTTTCTAGGAGCTTTGGCAAGACTTATAGTTTACATGTTGATTGTATGACTATCATGGACATCTTCATGGACAATAATACCTATCCATATATAAATAAATGTTTTGAACTAAGTGGCAATCCTAAATGCACAATCTTATTGTCAGATGTCTATGTATTTATGTGAGTATGAGGTAAGGTAACAATATAAATTGGTTATAGTTCCATCTTATTAAGACAATATGAAAAAGCGGCTCATCAAAAAGACTCTCTCAATTAATCTATCTGGGGATGACAGAGGCTTAACAATATCAAGAGCGTATGTGAGATTAGATCATTAATTGTATAATAATGATATATCATTCTCATAAACTCAACCAATACACAACCAAAATTTGTCTAGAAGTGATACCTATATTCAACATAAATCTTTATTGGACACGAACGCTGAGCTTATTACTGTTGCATATATTTCAAAAGATCAAATGATATGGAAAGATACTTTCAATCTCAATGTAGAAAAATTTTGATTATATGTATATTGCACACACACACATCCAAATATCGCAAGAATAAAAGAAAGAAGTTACCTATTAATTATAAATAAAATTAATGAAAACACTATAAATGTCACCTAGTTGTGCCTAGTTGCTAAACATGCATCATTTTTACATATCTTTCCATTCAATCCTCATTATCTCAGTTAGATGTAGCAGCTCTTCAAACTCTTGTTGTGTTTGTGGTGCACATTTAGCTATGACCGCATTCAAACATATATCATGGAATATATTTGAACCAGTGCAAAATAATTATGAATTATTAATAACAGTGCATGAGGATTTATTCAACCAACAAATCATCTTACTCAGATATTGATGATACCTCGATTAAAGTTTTTCGCAAATGTTTGCATTTCACAGCCGTGAGTGATAGTGATGATATACAGACAGTGGGAGTAAGACATTAGTGGTCCGTAGTAACATAGACCGGAAAGAGACTCCTACTTGGAAGCCATTAAGCTCTTCACTCTAAACAGTCTACGTAGACATGATTATTTGGTCACAGTTCATATACGACACGAGATGAGATCACTATGCATTCTTATCTCTGTCAAGGAATGTGAGTTATGTTGGGTATGGGTCCAACTGCCTTAGTTGTTTTATTAGATCTCTATATGAATTGTGTGAACACAACTAATTGTTGGTATTTCGTACTATATATAGTTACATCAATAACTAACTTCATAATCTTCTTGCTACTAAAGTTCTTACAGAGACACAAAATACTGCATACTATACACAATCTGCAACATATCTCACAAGCTAGAAGACAACGAAATTACTTAACTCAAATACTGCTTTGCATCACCGCATATCCGAGTAGTCGGCGATACTGAGGGGTAATAAAAAGAATGCATCACATATCAGTCACATGCAATAAGAGGAAATTAAGCGCTTTTCGTTCTTGAGGTACTCTTAATATATATACCAAGTATAATAGCTCTAGATCTTATTCACAGACTATAAGACCCCTCAACCTACCTTACACGAACGGAACATCACAGAATAGCACGTGCAATATAGACTGCATGTGATGCGGTAGACAAATCACAAATACAAAGTACTTTATTTATCGATTTGTTCAACTGTGAGTTGAGAAATCAACATTATTGATGCTCTCATCACATAAAGATTTCATCTTTGTATTTATTTTATCGCATTTGGTTTGTAGCATGCATGCAAATCTGACTCCCGAGAGAGTTGCTCCGAATGCATGAGTTTCATGATTATAAAATGGTACAATTTGAGATAATGTACTGTAGTCAAAGCGATAACGTAGGTTACGTTGCGTCTCATGCGAGACTGCAATCTCACAATTGATAAATCATTTGTGAGTTGTGAGTCGTCTTTATGTTGCATTATAGAGTTAAAGAGATTACAAGTTCTCACTGTCCAGATAAATATTTGGAACGAAATATCATTTTTAATTTATACAACAACGTCACGCATGACACTTTTGTTCTTGGGAGGAACTTTCACCACTTGAATCTCTTAAGCAAAACCAAAAGCACATGGAATGTTTCTAAGAGTAACGAATAATTGGCCAAATCGATCCACACAATAACTTGCATTTATACTTAATATACCACCAATATTAGACTGAAATTCGACTGCTATGTCATGGTAGCCTGTCGCAAAAAATATCCTTGATATTATAGTTACAACTTTAAAGGACTTACTCTGGAGGCATAAGGAGCTTCCCTTACTCAGCTTTCGTATGGTCTCCGGCGGAGCTCGGATGAGCATGGTGGAAGCTCAGCACAAGTGGCCTAATCTCAAAGCTGATGTGATGTGCGCCGCAAATGCTTGATCGTAGTTATTTTGGTCCCGGTCACAACTTTCTTAACCTTTCGTTGTTCGCGTCTATTGTGAGATAAGACACTGAATCTATTCATCAGTTTAACGTCAGCACAATCACACACCGCCTCCACTAATCCTATAGGTTTGCAATGCCGCAGGACTCGTGGAGTGTGGCGTCTCAATCGACTAAACGGATGTTGGCTAGGAGTAAAGGAACAATGTCGGAGACTGTGCAAAGGGCCCCACAAGGACTGACATGAGAGGAGAGGAGCAGTTGAATCAGAGGTCAGCTAGAGATTTCGGTCGTTATGAGAAGCCGATCTTAGTAAATTGTCAGAAAATTAAGTAGATACAACTCATGATAACTCCCGATGTATAACAGGTTATCTATGATAAATGGAGCACTTACCTAAGTGCTATGCCACACCAGGTTTTTATATTGGTGCAACATTCAAAGATTGTGTAGACAAACTCTAGCATAAGGGTGGCCTATTGTACAATATCAGGACATAGCATGTCTTAATAAGGTATGTCCAAATAGCTAGAGAATTTTCAAAGCACAAATAATTTTATGCTACATAGGTCTGTTTAATACAAATTAATACAATGCCGGTTTCAACTTTGTTGGGTCAGCACAACTCATTCAGATAATTTTTAAGGTCTAATATTAAACAAATGTACTCTTGTGGAGTTTTAAAGACAGCTCTGATTTTGGAGCACCTAATAGATAGATAAAAAATACGACGCAAAACTCAGGTATGCTTTGTGTATGCAGAATAATCGAACTCTACTGAACATTGAGAGGATCAGGCGGTTACTTTTGTCCATTAAGCAATCAAGTTGCTATTGGTAGCCACATAGTTATGCACGCGTAAACAGAGAGACCTGGATTAACGAGGAGAGATATGGCCTTGATGCATACTAGGTGTTGCAACTGTATGATACTCACCTAAGAAGTTCACAAGCATATAGTTAAATAATTTGTATGCGAGTCAGAGCATACAGAGCATACGCATCTTTTTATCTGCCACACTTATTAGATAGAGCTAATTTGAATCTCACACATCTCATTAGGTTATACAACTTTTATCACTTTGTTATGAAATAAGATTCGAGGGTATCACTCATAGTCAATACTGAGGCTTTTGACTACATCGTATAGAAATCCCTCGATGTAGCTCTGAGTTTAGAAGTATCGCACAGAATGGACATCTTATGAGTACGTATCATTGTTCTAAGTGACGATCAACCTCCTTTTGCTGCGGTGGCGTATATCAGACCTTCTAGAAATAATGTCTTGTAACATCTACTCTTGGTGTCACTCTCAGCATACACGCTTGTTAAGTTTAAGTTTTGTTTTGTTTCTTTAAAAGGTTTATTCTTCTCTAGGCATGGTGAAGCAACCTGATCCGGTTATGATCCTTGTTGCATGGAGATGTAGATTTATCTCATTGACAACTTTGAGTGGCTACCGTGACCTAATGTAGGTTCGCACAAGCGCATATGAGCAAACAGCTCAGCTAATACTGGTACATATTGTTTTATTAGCATTGTGCTTGACGTTAGCCCACAATCAATTGAGCAGCAACACCGTGTGGATGCTATTCAACATGCCCAACAGCTGTGCAGCTATAGCACGCGACGTATAATCACTTCTCGGTTCACACTACAGGTGTCTCTTGTATCACAGATCACGTTCCGAAGTCCAAAAAAAGGACTGTTCTATCAGTCTACGTACCTGTTGTTTGTATCTATGCACACTACGCACGTAATGCCTACCTCAAACACTCTAAGCCTGCGCTTTGCACTTTTTCATACGACAGTATTTTATGGCAAAGATATATAAATGATTTTAATCTAAAAAGTGTCGCAGACACCGTGGTGTGAGATTAAAGTATAAATATGTTCACAGATTCATGGATCAATGATAAGACGGTCTGCTTGCTGCTTAACAGCTCATTATCAGACAGATTACCAAAAGAGGGAAGACAGGAGAAGATGCTCCCATACGACACGCACCACACACATGAGAGGTAGACGTAACGCGGAGGTTGAACAGGTGCGCTACTGAGTTAAATTTTCTGATGAGGGTAGAGTGTTTAATGTCATAATAGCTAGGATATTTATATATCAGAAGCCCAAAAAAAAAAGCAGACAGCAGTAAAACATTACAAAGAAGACAAGCTAGATTATACTAACCCATACAGAGTAATAAAGAATATGACCAACGTCTCTAATTTTTAACCACTTATTTGAATCTCAAAGGTCTTCTTTGTGAACATTAAATCAACAAGATTTTTATTAAAGAGAGTGAGTGGGTCTAAATGGAAAATCTTCTGTTTTTTGCTTTCTGCAGCTTGATTTAATCACATTTTCTCACATTTATTTCAAGAATCATTTAGTGGACTGAAGAAGACTTTGATAGATCTGTACACCTCTATAGGCATGTATTCAGTAATTCTAGAGATTCCTCTCCTCGCGGGGAGCCTCATAGTCACAGACCCTCCTTGCACACTCTAGCCACACGAGATTTTCTGCCGAACTCCGCTCCAACCCCACTAATGTCGGGCCTAGAACACCCTTGGCTCAGGAACATTGGGTTTCCCATATTGTCCCGATACCAGTTCCCAACGCCAATCACTCTCCTGCCTCATAGCGACCAGCACCCACATTACGCACACAGGTGTCACAGACACCCACTGTTTTCTCACGCAAATCCATAAGAGCCTTCCTTTATGTAGAGTTTTGAATGGCGCATACTCGGATTTTAATTGATATTAGGACATGAGACAAGCGGAGAGAGAACATTAGCTAGAAGGGAAGGGGGCAATGACTTTTTGTCCCTGTGTTAATTTGTTTTTTTGTCGCTTCCTCACAGAGTTACCAACTCATGGTCAACATAACGAGTGACCTAAAAGCGTGGGTGTGCATATAACTGTTTCTAGCCTACGAACACATACGATACACAGTGATTGAGGCAAGTTGTAAGGTGAGTTTTACTCGTACATGCTGGACTTCTGATAAGCACTGTTACACGTGGCTCTTCTCAGTGGCTATTGCGTCGTAGCCTGAGAATGCAACTATCATTTATCATAAACGAACGTTATGCACCCAGAACACAGTGTCCTCTCGGTTTACACTGAGCTAAACCATGTCAAGCATTTTAAAATGGTCACGAACAATTAAAAAGAATACAAAATTTGACTCTTGTGAGGTCTGTATCTAAAATGTATCATGTTGTAAGTAGATAGGCTTATTACCTCGCATCTTAATACCCCACACGCACTAGTAAGTTGAATGTATATTTCTACCCTTTCTATTCTATTAGAGATCATCGATCTTGGTTTATTTAATCATCTAGTGGTAATTGTAAAGCTTAAGGATGTGTTGCTTACATTCTTCAATGCACTCTAAAAACAGAGCTGACTACATATGCCTAATTCTATACTCACTTTGAGCATTATGATGGCAAGAAGCAAAGCCCAGTCAGTACTGAGAGATTGTCATATTGAAACTATATAGAATCATATCAGACTAAAGAAGACAGTTTGCGACAGCGTTTATCGACAAAAGAGAAGCTGAAAATTATAATAATAATAATCGAAGCTGCACACAAGCGTCAGCTGGAAATGTAATTATACACACACATTCTAGAGTCCGGGAAGCGATGTAATAACACACTGTTTTCATATAACACAAAATGTAGCACTTTTTAGAACTGACAAGATCAACAAACTGGAGAAGATGGCACGTGTCTACTTGTAGTACATCTTCTTCGAGCTCGAGAGATTGTTGCATTGCGGAGGACGGGGACTAGTCGCAGTGCTAACTGGAAATGCTATGACAATCGCTAATTTACCCACAATGTGTGACCGGCAAAAACTATGGACAGCAGAATACACGAGACGTATGAGCAAGATGGTTCCTTCATTTTTGATGACAGAACAACAAAACAAACGAATAAAATCGAACTCGTAAAGAGCAGTAGGTTAGGTAATTGATAATTGCTAACTTGATATACAGCTAATATTATAAGGACGGTTCTAATAATCTAAATCAACGTGTCTATAGGATTACTCACTAAGCATAAGCGCTGAGGTACAAATGTGTAAAGCGTGGTCTCCAATGAGATGGCTCGTGCAGAGCACTATAAAAATTTATCTCAACTAGCAATCTCGATTAATCTCTCAATAGCAAGGAAGTAGAGTGGACTTTGATGATCACTTTGAAACATATCTAGGGCAAGTCTCAACGATAACCAACAAATGGATAGAATCTTATGAGATACTTTTTCTTTAGCAAATAGAATGTGATTTTACGAACATTAATATCTGACATAAGTACTTCCTTTATATTACCATGTGATCTACTATGCTCTTTGATGGACATCGTCCTTCACAGTTCATGAGTGCCAGGATACACTGTAGCAACTAGTGGTTTTTTTGGGAGGATACTTAGTTCGAGTGTATTAGCAGCTTCGAGATCTATTTCTAACTGAGTAATGTTAATTATCTGAGAGATACTACTTTCATTTTGCTGTTTATTTTTTGCAGTTGTAACATGATGATTTTTTTTTATCTCAAGTATATGGAATATACACTTGCTCAAATGAGTATTTACGTATTCATATATAGAAACTTAGTAGTTTTCTGTTGGTTTAAGAAAATTCTAGTCTCACATCTTAGAGTTATATAATGTTTTCTAGTTGAGTAATCAATTTGATGATACCCAATTTGACATACTATCTAGGCTACAGAAGGGAAGAATCACACATGACTTTGGTTGACACTATGCTCAGGCAGCTAAGCATTGATATTTTCCAAGAGAAGAGCTTCATACAAATAGTTTTATGTATTATTATCAGAGAGATGACTAAGTAGACGAGGCACAGTAACCAGTTGTCTGCAGAATATGAGCATTAGTGAGTAGTCTAATATAATTGGTAGTAGACTTAAGGGATAACAAGAGTGACAGAGGAACAAGAGCAGAGTAGGTGATATCTTGAGAGTTGTTTAAATAAACGAAATACAATAGGACCAGCTGATCGAGTTCGGCGTCTGCACACTCATGCGATGATAGTGAGATACGAGTCAAACAACTGAGGTTTATATCTTGATCGTTGTGATAAAGGACTAACACACCGAACACAAGCTAGGTTGGTCTTGGTGATAATCTTACCGACGAATGAGGCATTGTGATGAGTTGCTAGGAGCTAAAAGCCATCTTTCAGGTTCACTGCTGTGGTTCTGTATAGAGTCATCTATTAGTAGATCGTTCATACCTTGGGCTGCACGATTTGATTAAAGAGATGTTAACATGCGATCTTACTATCTCAGTTGTATATTCCATGGTTCTCACATAAGCAATCGGCATCATTGTCATGACAAGGCACAACTCACCGCAGGTATGAGCATGTGAGACATCTTGAGATATTAACTCGTGATATCATCTGCTAAAGCTAATGCAATATGAGAAACCATGATATTCGTAGAACCATGTTTTGATGAGACGAGGTTCATTTAAATATACATGAGATTGCAAGAATGATGTAGACATTTTCGAGTAACAAAGTCACAGAGTGTGATGATGAGAAGTGTTTTGAATAAGAGTGCATTCTCTAAATTTGCAAAGCTTTCTATTTGCATGTGGTTTAATTCAGCTTTGTGCGAAAAATAGAGAGTTCTGCTCAGACTTGAGTCATTCCAGTATGAATGCATCGGGGAGTGGAAAGTGTCAGTGCAGTACTCGCCAGGCACAATGGGTCAACGAGTCATTCATGGAGAGGCTCATACTATATTTAATATTGCTTATCATACTGAGCTGAGCAGTAACTTGTCATACGAAATCAGTGCTTGTTACAAAGGTCGCCCTATCAAAATGAGCTGTCTTTCAGTCGATCAGTGACGCAATATGCTTTTGCTTGCAATTACTACGAATACACTCTATCGCAATTTACAACTCTACTATCCATGTCTGGAGGCTGCCACCTCTCTATTAGTGGGTAATTGTGAATATTGGAGCTGAGAGAGCTTCGAGCCACAGTAATTGTAATCACTCTTCAGGATCAAATGAATTCGACTGCTAGCTTAAGAACAGCTGCTAAAGAGCCTAGTTGTAGGGTGAGGCTAAGTTACTTGAGCACTGACGTTCTACAGAATGAGAATGACAGTTATCAAGTTCTACAGTAGTGTTATAAATAGCAAATAAAACAATACAGAGATGTATATGTACGTAAACTACAATGTAACATCAAAACAAATAGATGCTGATCATATCGGTCTCATAATGTCCTCCTACAAGATCGCACATTCCACATGTGAAATATCCACTGCGACCTCTATCAATAGATAGTGCCTGGAATATGTACCTATCGTTGTTTTTCTAGCTGAAGATCAATCATATGTTATGAGTCAATCAATGTCTATGTACATAAGAGACCTCAAGAGAGGTTACCAACTCAAATAGATTGCATGTCGAATGCCTATCTTGCATCCATGTCAGACTTGTGCAGATTACACTAGGCCATAGAAAGCACCCGAACTATATCACGTATATTTGTGTATTGAGTAACAATTGTTAAGTTCTAAAGGTTACCGTTCAAGGTTTCCCACCGTATATCATGGCAAACACAAAGAGAATATCCTCAGGTAGATCAGTGACAGGGGTTCATCAATTGATTGAGAGAGATCATGTTACACCGAGTTGGAGTGTTTTTTTTAAGTATTTATGGGCTCATATGAGTTAACAATGCACGCGGCCTTCATAATCTGGCGTGTGCACATTTTACATATTACAACGACAATTGTCAACGATCGCATCTTGTGAGAGTGTCACAGTAGTAGGGCGATGCCACATGAGATTTCATGTGTGGGGCTGTGACGTCAGCCCTGCCTGGGAAGTGACTCTAATTGATGTGACACGTCAGTTGGCGCCGGAAGCTTCCCCATGCTCACCTCCTATTTGGAACGTGGCGGCTCATGGGCTAGCTATGTCCATTTATATACCGTCTATGGTGATCTCTCATCTGTATTAAATTATATTGACCTATAGAATATTGTGATGTCATCTGAAACACAGCAATACATTGTCCAGCCCTGATTCCCACTCTCATCAGATCACACACGTAACCCTGATGCCCTGACTGTGAGGCTGACATTACTACCCTGTACAAACCACTCCCATCCGTGTAATACTGCGTGTATGCTGTGCTCTCTATACGCACCGTGGACTATTAAGTAAAGTGAATCTCTGGTATCTGGGTAAATCCCCGTGCTGCTGTAGATGATATGATATGATTGAAATCTCCAGAGCAGCTACTTACAATGAGCTGCCAGTAAGGCTCAATAAGCAGAGAATCAAAACAACTGTTCTTTGTATAGGCTTCTGTTGTCATTAGCTTATCAAAGTTATTACAATATCTATTATGTACTTACAATGTGGTTATTTAGTTTACTGAAATTCACTTTTTATTGTATATTTAACTACATCTTATATTTTTGTGTTACATTTATTTTTAAATGGGAATGTGAATAAATATCTATCTTTAAATAAGACAAGGAAAAGGACAGATTAGTGGTGTAAGCCTTTAAAGTTGATGGATTTTTAGTCTTATCAATTTTTTCAAATACTTTAAATATTAAAAAATTGCAAATACAAATAGCTGATAATGCAAAAGGTGGGACTGCAAACTTATAAAATATTTGGTCTATGTTGCTATGTTTGTTTCTATGTTGCTGCAAATGAGTTAGCTGGAGATTTGGGAGAGAAGTGGGAGTTTGATCTGCTATTTCAATACAAACACGACTTTTTATCAGTTCTACAAACGATACATCACAATAACAAATTTTGAAGCACGACATTTTGCTACAGAGGAATATTATGACAAACGATAAAGTTGCAACTACTTTATGCCACTGAAAATAAAGCAATATAATCCCAGTGAATCATTCTTAAAAATACAGTCCTACTAATACTAAATTACTTTTTCATCTCTCTATGGCTCAAATCTAACAGTATTACATAAAAATAGCAGAAACGTCTCCATTATTGCAGCAAAAACATGCACAAAATACAAATTGAACCCCAAAATATATAGTCTCAGCTTTCATATATTCAACAATAAGTCAAGAAAGTAATTAATTATGACAAGACTATCCACAAATCTTTAGTCGACCAAAAATTTCTTTAGTTCATTACAGCCCTAGTAGAGATATTGTAAGATATTGTTTTATTCATTTTCAAACACGCTGTAGTTTCAATGTATTCAGATGAGATCTTTGTTGCTGCTCTATATTGGAGCACAATTGAATATTTAATACAGCCTATTTCAGATCGTAAGTATTAAATCCAAGTGTAAATATGGACGACGACTCTTTGATAGTAGATCTGACAGAGAATATCATTGGTGTGGATTAGCAGAGCTCATTTTCCCGAGCTGCTTGCGAAGGAGACGCGATGTGGGGAATTAGAATGGGGCTGTGTAATGATAACTGTTGAGCCACGCTAATCCCAGGTTCATCTAACAATGTAATGCTCTTTGGTTGCGGAGAAAGTGCCAGGGCGGAGGAGCTGATGTTAAAGATGGAACAAGATCTAGAAACTCAAGATCTCACGAGAACATTGCCATAATACACACGAGAAAAATTATTGTGAGATTTTTTTGTTTTGTTTTGATTACATTTGGATTTCACAAAAAAAGTATCAACTGCTAGAGAGTAGGACTGTCAAAAGTATCGAAAATCAGAAACGAATCGATATTAAAACTAGTATCAAAACTAGACCGTTACGAAAACAAATTTTGAACTTCGATACATTGCTGAAGTAAATATAGAAGATAAAAGATAATCCTGAAACTACTGACACAAAAACCCAAGAGCAGAATTAAAACACAAAACTATCCTAAATCTTCAATATTGTTAAAAAATAATGGAAAAAAAATATCATCATATAGTTAGAGTATAGTCAAGTTTTTAATTTTTGTACTGTGACAACACTACATCCCATCTCTAGCAGATGCGCTCAAGAAGAAGCAGGGGACATGGGACCACTAGTAATGGAGGTCCCCCCGGGCTCTGTGCTACTGTGGTATTTATAGTACACACAATCCCAGGTGTACAAAGTAAACACACTCCACACTGTCAGGTACCTCGCAGGAATCTAACCTTTTCATGTGGCAGCTGTATTTCTGTATCCTCCAAAATGCTCCCTGATTAGACGTCAAAGAGGGGACTTTCTTAATGAGACCCCCTCCTCCTCCTCCTCTCTTCTCTCTCTGTCTTTCTCTTTCTCTCTTTTGCGATCCCCAGCTCATTTATATTGAATCAAACCAATTAACAGTAGTGCCGCCGAGTTTTTTATTGCGTTCCTCGTGTCTATGTTCATAATGGGGAGGTTCGCGTATATCAGTTTGGCAGATATGAGGCTCCTTCGCTGTATTGGGGAAGTTAAATTCTCATTACACCGCAAATGACAGTTACAAATTTTGCAGAGGCATCCCGAAGCGCTGGGGCAGTGGTGATGAATGGTTGTTTCCGTGGAGATGAGGCAGTGTTTGTATAGGAGACTCAGAATTTTATAGGATTTGAAAATGACACTTGAAATCACGGTTTTTCGCAGCGAGCCGTAGAGACAAACTTATCTACAGCTCTTTGGAGTTATAGTGGTACATCTATTCATACAGGCAAACAAAATCACTTCTTTGACTGAAAAAGATAAAATGAATTTCAGTATGAGAGAAATGAAGTAGAGTATAAAAGACTAATCAATTTCTAATAAGTACGCTAGCCTCCTGAAATGACATTTATCTAACAAGGTAGGCAAACTGTGTAAGGTTACTCAATAGGCTGTAATGGTAAATGTCCCCAAAGCGACAAAGAAAATGATTTTTTAAGTAACCATAGCTTTGTTTTCTTCCTGAAGGCATGAGTCATATAACAGCTAAGAACCACTCTGTCTTAGCTTCCGGCAGCGTTGCATATACCCAAGCTGTTGTCATGGCGCAACTAAAAATTACATTTGCTAAATTATGCAGCCATTATTCTTCCATTATAAGAAATACACATGGCCATGTATGAGTCACAGCCCGATGCTTGGAACGGAAATGAGAAGGTAAGACGCAACAGATGAACAAATGGGAAGAAAATAAGGATGCCAAGACTAATCAATCTTATTATTAAGATATTAAGAGATTTTTTAAGTCCACATTCAAAAAATAAATAGATTTAAAGCAAAGATTATATAAATTTGCATTATGGAACTTTTCTGGTGGAAGATCTGCCACCTACATGTCTCCATGAAGATGCTATTGCTGTGTCTGGAATGTTTCAGAGTATGGCATTTAACTCTATCTTAAATTAATTTAAATAAAGTTGTTAAAAAAAGATGCAGTGTCTCCTCTCCACAAATCTAATGTGTAACTTGACCTGGTGGTGTCACTTGGTTGTCTCCATGGAGATAGACATGTTTAAAGCCATGCTGTGGAACATTCCAGGCAAATCAATAACAATTCCCTGGAGACGAGCATGTGGACGCCTCACCAAACAACTTATCTAGTGGGCATTTAAATACGTAATAAAAATAGAACATTAAAACACATAAATAAATAATAAATAATAAATCAATTTCATTTAAATTCACACAAGCTTAAAGGTGCACTACTCGACTGCTCTGGTGGAGGCTCCGCAACCTGTTTGTCTCCATGGAAATATTAGTGCTTTGTCTATAATGTTCCACAGTATAGATTAAATTTATCTATCATGAGGGACACAAGAGGGGTACAGCACAACGCTACATTACAGCTCAGATCTGTGCAGAGTTGCCCCTATTCACAGAAGAAATTATTGTATTTTTGAGCAATAAAAACACATGTAATGAGTAAATGCTACATGGATATGTTTATGTTGTTCCAGGGAAAGCAATAAGACAGACCCTCCATCACAAAAGTTACGCAGTGCACTTCTAACTAAAATTACATAGAAAAAAAACATGCTCCAGCCTGAACTCAAAAGCAACAAACTTAAATCCAGCCATTCAAATACAGTCAAGCATAAACATGATAATAATAAGTTTAATAATGGTGTCTTACCTGGATGGCTGTGTGAGGTCATAGCTGAGTAGTGAAGAATTGGACCACAGGGGAAGGGGGACGCTTGGGTGTGAGATGTGATTGGAAAGGTTGAATCTGGGACAGTGTTAACCTGTCTGTGACTCTGTGTGCGTCCAAGTGTGTGTTAATGTGTGTGTGTGTGTTAATGTGTGTGTGTGGGGTCCCTCAAGGCTGGAAACAGGAAACAGACGTCCAGCAGCAGCAGCCAATCCCCATGAGCCTTTTGATTTGGCTGCTCCAATCACAGCAGATTGTCTAGCACCCGTCCCAACCTGGCAGAGAGGAGCAGAGAGGGGCCAGTTCAACATTTATCTACTGCTGATAGACTGGTAATACACTTTTCAGCTCAATTCCGATTTAAAATATTAGTTAAGCAGTTATATAACAATAATTACAATTTATACATATCCAATAACGTATTTAGATGGTACAAGCTGCGCATCGGGGTCGCAATATTGACAAAAAAATGTTATTGTATTGTATTGTATTGTTTTATTTATATATTTACGTTAAAAGATAACTTCAGTTAGTGCATTTTTTTTTAGATTTTTAGTAGCATTTTAAATATTTTTTTAAATAATAATGCTAAAAAATTTTTATCAAAACAACATTCACGTTTTTCCCTGATAATTCAATATGTTGCCCCATCTCGGTTACACAATTACATTAAGGGGCTAATTCAGCAAAGTGGACATCATAAATGGGCAGTGAGTGTTTGCATCAAGTCAAATGAATTCTTCTCAAGACAAAAATGTGGGGAAATTGTATGTTTTTCTTACTGGTAGAAAATGGCTAATGGGAAAACCCCATTAGCCACGCGAACATGTGAATTATGAATGAGCACAAACTTATGAATTTTTTATTTCTCTGTCTGCATTTTCAAAAATAATGCTCTCCCCTTTAGATTTTTTTCTATTTATGGCACGACTGCTCTTTTCTTTGTTTTAGGACCGTCGCTTATACGGCTTTGGCCTGCAGCATAAGTGTCACATGTAATTACTGTTAAAAGCTTGGAGCATCAAGTCGACTTGGGCTCCTCAAATAGAAATGGGGGTAAAAGAAAGTGCTGGAGGGTAGGAGGGGCAGATCTGGCGGAGGAGGAGGAGGAGGGGAGGGGGGGCATGCATGTCAACGCCCTTCTGTGTATGTTGGCATAGGCCCCTTCAGAGCGGGACAAGTGGAAATGGGAGTGAGGAGGAGGGTCTCAAGACGCTGGGGCCAGACAGTGCAGCCCCGGGACAAAATGCCCCCCGAAAAGTCGGTCACTGCACAGAGCGCGCACACTCTAAGCTTTGTGATGCTAGGAGGGCAGAAAGGAGGGAGGAGGAGGAGGTGAGGGGGCAGAAAGGGGATGAGGGGGGGTGAGGGGTGAGTGTCATCAGGAGTAGCTCTCACTCTGGGGGGGCAGCATGCAACACCACCATTCTCTCAGGGCATCTCATGTGTCTCGGGAGGGGTGATCGTGTGTGTGTGTGTGTGTGTGTGTGAGGCTATTGTCCCTAAAAAGAAGGAGTCTGATGCAAGATGACAGATATGGGGAGACGAGCCCTACAGCCCAAAGTAAAGCTACACTATAAACACAGACTTGAAAGCCACAATGAGTGAAAAACAGGCATCCCTGAACACCAACTAGCATGCAAATTAGTGTTGAGAACTTCACTGTTTCGCTTTCCATATTATACAACTTAAAATTAATGAATGTGTAACAGCTGCTTGAAATTCCTGTCACAAAAGGTGGGTACAGTTAGCTTAACCCTATTCCCTCACACCGGCTCACAAACATCTCCAGCTGCATGCCTAAAGCGTTCAGGGCACATCTTTCCTTTTTCATTTGCCTAATACACTTTAAACAGGCATGATGCGCAGCTTTGATGTAGCTTTAACAGCCCGTTCGCCCCCATTCACAAAAAACATTGACGCATGCAGAGCCTTACCACCGCCCATCCCGAACCATTCACACACGCAAACACACTTGCACAGGCCGGAGCCTTCACTTCACGCCCTTTGGGCTAAAAACACCAGGCTTTACTAGCGCTGGACTCTCGGTGCTGTCTATATGGTATTAAAGCACAAGGCTTGGCCCTGCTCTAAAAATAGCACAGCAACAATCGGCATAATAAACATCGCGTCTCCGGGCTCCTACTGCCTTCACTTCCCGCCCGTACAGTGCAATAAAGCCCCAGGAAAGCTTTAGCTCAATGGTTGAGAGATGTTTGGGCTGCCCTACCGCATGGAGACGTGAAGTGGACTGAAAGCAGCGCACAGAGGCACGGGGAAAGCGAAAGCAGCGCGGAGCAGAGTGGAAACTTCAGCCGGACATTGTTTTGATGAATCCTGTCTGTGCATCGCATCCCTGCCTGAATAACAACATCAAAGCGAAGGATCGCTTTACATTCATCGCGAGAGGATCAAACTTACGTCCACAGCTCAGGAGGAGACCAGTAGTCCCAACATGTGTCCACAAAGCTTTATTCCTCTCCCATTTTACAGTCTGGGCTCTTCTCCGCAGAAAAATCATCTCCTGACAGATTCCGCCATACTGGATTTTTGTTACAGCCCCAGCGTCACATGGAGCGCCCCTGCATTCACCAAAGGCGGGGTTAGGCTGATCAAACTGCGCTCTTCTACTATACAACGTGATATGCACGCACTGTTTGGGATAGGAGATGTGGCCGAGGGGTTGTGGTTATGCCTATGTCATAAATAAGGAAGCAGGCACTGGGCGTGTCCTACGTAAAATACAGCCAAGCCAACAATTTGCACTGTAATAATCCAATCATTACACTGAGGTCCTCTGAAGTGTCCATAAAGTAAACCACAATCATGAGATCATGTTCAAGTAAATATGACTTATCCGTGGTAACTAACAAGATCTAATAATGTTGATGGCTGGTGATTTAGTGGTCTTTACACTTTACTTTACAGCAGTGTTATTCTCAATAGGAAAACGTGTCTGTTGCATGTTTACAGACAAAACAATGTTGCCTACCAAATTTCCTTGCCCAAATAAGTCTCAATAAACATTTTTAACCACATATTCATTCTATATGCAACTGTTGACAACTGATTTTGTTAATTATTTCACACAATAAATAATTATGAACATATAAACATATAAACAAATTATGAGGATATTACAATTTAATGACTAGGATTAATGCAGCAGTGTGTGTGTGTGTAGACAAGATTACTGCAACTGTAATATATGCAATAATCCCAGTATACATTTAATCATGCATTAATCTGCCTTTTACTGTATAATAAAGAAAAGGATTGTTAATTTGTTTTTGTTTGTTGTTACGTAATAATTTATCTCTAGAAAGCAGATTAAACTAATGATATAAAATGATAAAATAATGAGACATGTAACCAGTAACTGAAATGATCTAACAATAATGTAACAGAGATCTAGTGCAATTACGCCCATATTCTGCGCACTACACAAACCAGTCGGGGCAGAAGAAAACAAATGTTTTTATCCAATTCTCGCTCGTTGCAACATGAAACGCCTTCCCCACTGGCTGCTCTAATCCAATCGGCCTTTATTTTCCATTACTTTCTATTTGATTTTGCATCTGAGCCGCCACCCACTGCTAAGGCTGCAGAACCGGGGCCTTCTTGGACTGACTTGATTACTGTAATATGCTAACCAGTGTCTATACATCTCCACTAGTACACGTACACTTCACATGCCTCGAGGTTGGAGATAGTAGGGCTGCTATGCAAAATCACGTAGGTTTATTTTTATTATTATTTGGGTCTTATAGGACACATATTACACTTTTTTCTGATCCATGTTATAATGTTGTTTCCTTATCCAAAACATAGCCAAAGTTGTGTTTTGTTTCATTCACACATGTTTAACACACAAGCCATGCATATTTAGAACACTCAAACAAAAAGATAACACTCTGCTACACTTTGTAAAGTCATCTGGTAATACAGAAAGTGCTCCACTATGTTTTCAACCTCCATACACCTTCTCTAGAATCACTTAGATGATTTCATATGTGGAATTGTTAATCTCTACTCAACAAAAGGTAAAAGGTAGCTGGTAACTTGAAAACTACCACTACATCACAACATCATGACATCACAAGGTGGAACAGAGCTTTTTAAGGTTGGGAGATATAGAGAGCCTAAAATAAAGGATTGCTCAAACACGTGTGAATGAAACAAAACACAACTCTGCATATGTTTGTGAGGAGATAACAGAATTATAACATGGCTAAAAGCTCACAAGAGTCAATTTGGTGTAATATAAGACCTTTAACTGCAGTCACAAATATTATGGACAATTTAAAAGCTAACCTGTAGAGTGAGAAAAGCCAACACTTACATTCTTATTTATCAGTAATAGGCTTGTTTTGTGAGTTATGTTTTGAAAGCTACTGTTTATTAGACAGGTGGCATTGCTAGACTGGTTGGTTCATTAAAACAGCATTTTAAGAATAAGATTAATTTCCGCACCATTTTTGTAATTGATTGGAGTAGTAATTATAATCAGGATTAAAATCAGAATAATTGCATCACAGCCCTATGAGGCAGTTCACTAAAGTTTAAACCTGGAAGCCATTGACAAAATCAATGACCAGTTTTTCCTATTCTAGTCATTACATAATTACATGTTTAAAGGCAAAAACTCACTTTGCATGTTTTCTGCTGATCAAATGACAGAGTGGTATGTTGCGCTGCATTGCTCAAAGGCACAACAACAAGCCAGATGGTTGTCTACTTGACCCCGTGCCCTGTACTCTATCAATGTCCCCACTGTCACATATGCGCTTTGATGCCGTCTCACCTTGTCGCGTTCCCATCTCCTATTAATCAAGCCGGCTCGCGCTTTTGGAGTACGCTCAGTCAGGCCTGTTGGGACAGCTGTATCCATGGCAACAGAGGATTATAATTTGTGTGGATGAGGCGGGGAGCGTTGGGTTACGTAAGTCTTGGTCTTGGAGGCATCTCTTGTGCTGTTGCGCTGGAGTAAGCTGTTTAGGGCTCAAAGCTGCGCCACGCTGGACTTCTGTGGATGACACATGAGAACACAATGTCAGATCACATTTGTGTATTCATCAAGACCGCGTTATTATTTACCAAGCATAATAGATGAATTTGTCATTTGAATACTCCGCTAACATGGGCAAATATGTGTATCTGTATTATATGTGTAAGTAACTGCAACTGAACATAAGGCAGTATCTGTTTAATTATTAGAAAGTAAAAAACAAAGTAATACATATGCTGGAATGGTAGGATGGCATACCACATTTAGTGTAAATATTGAATGGTGAGAGTAAATAAGAATTTTTACTTTGTCTGACTCTCTTTCGCGCATGCAGTGTATTTTCTTTTCTTTTGTAAGTAATAATATTTGTTATAATACATATATGTAGATTGAAAAATGTGGACATTTCCTCTCCAAATGCTCGAAATAAAAGCAATCAATCAATCAAATAAGTTCAAATTTAAATCAGTACATATTCATGGGCTTCAGAGTGATGAAAATCTAGCACCGTTGCCACAGTAACTAATAATTAAAATTAAAATATTATATTATATGAATGGTCCTTAATAGTCACCTACAAACAGGAAGCTGAAACCCATGAAAATAGCATGGCAAAACATTTTGATCCACTGTAATTTTAAACAGTGTGCTTGCAAACACTGTAGTGTATAGAGATCTGTTATGTGTGTAAACATAACAGAAACGTAGTAAATATTGAGTCACTGTATCTGTGAATCTTTCCCCCTCATTTGATTGCTAGAAATCTATATTGTTGTCTTTCTAGTTGTCTATATCCCCATTGTAACATCATAATAACTAGAAGCATTGATAGACTCCATTTTGTATTGGCCATGCACATGTTTGTACATATATTTTTGCTTGTCATGTGTCTTTTTTTTGCCATAACCTAACCCTACCCCTATGTGTCTGTGAGCTCCTATGAAAGCTTGTGTCCAGGGCAGGGATGTGAAAGCAGGGATTAGATTGGCTTATATTGCCCATTGCACAGCAGCACATTTGCAATTCAGTGAACATCGCGCTCAGGTTGCCAAAACGCTGATTATGTTAGCTTGACTTTTTGCATCTGAGGAAGGAACAATCATGGGCTGCCACTTCAGCTTTAAGTCCACTTAAGTCTGTCTGAGTGGCAGAGAAAGGGCTTAAAGAGAGGAGTGGGGAGAGTGGCCGAAATTTACTTCTAGCGGTAGTTGGTCATAATTATTTTGGAATAAAGTGGAAGTAATGTTTTGATTCATGACTTAATAAAGAGTTGTAGTATTTCCGCTGAATTAACTTGCAGATTCCAGTTCATGGCTCTATTCCAAGATTATTTGGAAAATTGTGAACCAGATCCTGTTCTTGTTGTAACGTGTATTGAACCAGTGATCTTCTGGCTACAGGGCAAACACACATCAGCTGGTCCACTGTTGGCCCTTCCAGTTGTTTAATGCATTAAATTTTTTATACCATTCTTTCATACTTTGTTATTTTGACATAGTACAACCAAAGTTGAGATTAAAAAAAGTATGTTACATTAAAGGTGCACTATGGAACTTTTCTGTTACAAGTCCAGCACCTTGTTGTGTCCCTGGAATGTACCACAGTATGGTATTAAACTTACTTTTTACTTCATTATAGCTGTTATTTTTACCGTAAGTGGGGCCACGTCTCCACAAATCTGACCTGTAAAGTGGCTGGGTGCTTGTCTCCATGGAAATAGATAAGTTCAGTATCATACTGTGAAAATTCCAGGCAAAGCATAATCATCTACGGTAGCAGACATTTCACATTTCACCTTTAAAATAACTCTAGAAACAATTAAACAACTGATTCAACGATGTAACTGCGAAACCGCCAACCTCTGCAGAAGCCCTGGGTCTCCTCCATGCCTCCCTGACTAATGGCGTTCCAAATATACTCCATGTTTCTGGCCAGTGGCTTGGGAGAGGAGTAGTAAGTCAACAGCTTGTATGGGCGCGCACAAACTACCGCTGTCCTACCACAGAGCACACTTGACACGCCGCCTGTGGACCAGAGCACTTGCCGAACACACACAACCGGCTGTTAGTGGTTTTGGAGGAGAGGAGCCGGCAGCCGCTTCTCTCGCCCTGTGCAGGACCAGAGCAGACCTCAGCGTCATGAAGACAGGCCTGGGGTGTACTGTATATGTTAGACAGTATGTTTAGTGTGGCACCTATAAAGACATTAGAGAGAAAGGATTACAGGACTATGTTGTATTTATTTGAGTGATGAATGAGTTTAAAGGTCCCATGTTACGCAAAATTGACTCTTGTGAGCTTTGAGCCATTTTATAATGTTGTTATGTAATTAAAAAAACAAAAACACACATACATGGAGTTGTGTTTTGTTTCAGTAAACCTGCATTATTGGTCTGTCTGCACTTCCAAAGCTCAAAATGTAAAGTTCTACCTTATGATGTTATGTAGTGGTAGTTTTCAAGTTAACATTTACCTTTTTACATTTAGTTCAGTAGTGATTAGCAATTCCAGGGCTGATTCAAATGACTGTGACAGTGAAGGTGTATGGCGTTTAAAACACAGTGGAGCACTTCCTGTATTACCACATGACATTACAAGATGGAAAAGAGTGTTTTCCATTTTTGTTCCGAGCCTAAATATTTAGGATTTGTGTGTCAAACATGTGTGAATGAAACAAAACAAAACTCTAGGTATGTTTGTGATGAGGAAACATTATAACATAGATCAGAAAATAACATAATACAGGCCCTTTAAACTTTGATAGGCCTACTTACTCATATTTGAGTAACATGGATTTTAAGTACTGTTTTGAACATATTATAGCTATGTTTATGATTCAATTTCCTGCTTTTTGTTTTGAAAATGTTAAATTAGAAGAGAAAAATGTTAAGTTACAAGAGATTTTTTGTTGGTTATACTACTACTATACTGGATCATATTATAGCTATGTTTACTATTCAATTTCCTGCTTATCGTTTCAAAACTGTTAAGTTAAAAGAGCTATTTTTTGTTGGTTCTACTACTATACTACTACTGCTACTAATACTTCCCCCACTACCACCACTTCCACTACTAGTTCGCTGTAAATATGCATGATTGTAGCCAAAGCTATCTTTTCAATATGCATTGTTCGTTCAATAAATAAAAACACATACTACTACTACTACTACTACTACTGCAATATTCTAAGTGAAGGGCATTTTTGGCTCCTCTCTATCTCGTTTATAAGCTTTTTAGGACTCCCTGTTATCAAAAGCAGAACAATGCTTTTTGAGTAGCGTTTTGTAGTAAAACTGTTCCAACTTTAGCACAATCTTTAACTAACACCAACTTCTGATAAAGCTGTTCAGTTGATACTTAAAATATCTTGCAAAAATACAAAAATCACACTTTCCAGGCTACGATTAGAACATTGCATTCTGGGTAGAAAAGAAAACAAAATGTAGCCATAAAGCGTTCTTGTTAAAAAGCTGCAGAGTCGGGGCTTCTTATGGTCCAGCCAGTTAGTCTAAAAGTTTCCATCAAAGCCTCTGCGAACTGCATGGAGTAATTACCTCTCACACAGCTAACGCTCCCAGGCCCTATTACTGATACTACTGTTTGTGTCTATGGGGTTTTGAAAGCGCGTGTGTATGTGCATGTATTTGCTCCTGGTCAGTCTTTCCATGTGTGTGTGCCTATAAAGTAGTCCAGGAGTTTTCTTATTTTTTTTTTTTTCAAACATAAACCAGTGCGCATGTGGAGTGATAAACCCCCCAAATGTTATGACGGGTCTCTCCCATAGACTCCTGCTCTGCTGCTCTGATGACGCCACCGCCAAGCCCACCCAAAGTGTTGTTCCACCGGTAAAAATAGTCTCGGGGATTACAGATGCTAAACAATAAGATGGAAAAGGTTTAGAGGAGCAAAAACACAAGGACTAAATACGCTTTCTCAGTCGTTCTCTTGGCAGCCATATTTGAATTTATAATATTTATGCTTTGCTTCCACTTCCACAGATGTTTAAATCGTCTCTCTGTGACTATTTCTGGTCCTTTCATTCCTCCCAAAGTCAACAACAAATTAATCTGTGTTTTCAAACAATCCTTCTCTTTTGTGGCCAATAAAATGTTATTTAAGTGCTAATTTTCAGACAGCATTAGTATTTGTTACCACTGTGCCTTAAGAAGCTGTAAAGCCCTGAAGAATTTACTAAGACTGGCTTCACTGGGGACTTTGAGTGTCTTATGATTGACTGTGCAGTTTTCTCAAAAGGCTTTCGTGGAAAAAATACCCTGTTACTGGCCATGTTTTGGGATAAATTGCAGCAATAAAATGACAAATACAATCTTGTGGATATTAAGACGACTCATATTAACATCTAAAATTTGTTGCAAGTTAATGTTGCAATGTTGAGAACCCGCTAACTGGCAACGAAATAGGCTGACGACACAAGGCGGTTATAACCATCATCATAACTTAAGTCGTATAAGTTTCCAGCGTCGGAGTTCAACGGCCTCTTCCAGCTTTATTCATAACCTAACCATAAGTTTATAAATCTCTCACTCAGCGTGGATCTCAAACGTGTTTCCACATCTCACCACATCATGGGATGGTTGTACTTTTCCAGTGAAGGTCTGAAAAGGAGGCCAGTAAAATTTATTTGGGCATGCAGTTCCTAAACCGTGCCAGCTGCGTATAGCAAGACACATAAAACCCCAACCCAAAAAGAAGACAAACTGTGCTAAGTGTTCATAAAATGTCTTTGCCAAGGGAACTTTGAATTGAGAGATTAAGGAACAGGACGACTGCTGCTGCTACTGATCTTAATGTAAATGCAGTGGTTCAGTACAGACTTAAGGTGAGAAATTATGTTCTGCTTCTACCACTTATTTTGGTAATAAATGTAATTTTAAAAGTTACAGCATTTATTTAATTGTAGTCTATAACCAACAATATTTCCTGTAAATTACAAAAATAAATTTGAAGATACACCATGTAATTTTTCTGTTAAAGGTGTATTGTGTAACTTTTCTGGTGGAAGGTCTGTCAAATGATTTTCTCCATGGAGATGTTACTGCTTTGTCTGGAATGTTCCACAGTATAGTATTAAACCTTTCTATCATCATGGAGACCAAATCACACCAAGTTACAGGTCAGATCTGCAAAGAGGCAACCCCACTCACAGTCAGAATGCTTGTTTTTCTAGGTATTTTTGAGCTATAAAACCAACTGTAATTGAATAAATGTAAAGTAAAGTTGTTTAATGTCATACTGTGGAACATTCCAGGCAAAGGAACGATATATCCATAGAAACAAGCAGGTGACGGCCCCCCAACCAAAAAGTTACACAGTGCGTCTTTAAAGGGTCTCCATAGAGATGTTATCTTTCCACCGTATAGAATTAAACAAATCCATCTTGCATTTATTTTATTACCAGTGTTTGTTTTGCTCCTTGACCTGTTAAAAACAGGAGTAGCCTCTAGAGATCTGACTTGTAAACTGGCATCACCCACTTGTCTCCATGGATATAGATAAACTTAATGCCATACTGTGGAACTTTCCAGGCAAAGCAATGCCATCTTCAAGTATGGAACACACCCTATAACAGTGATAGTCACATAATATAGCTATGGTAATCTATAATACAATGTAAGGAAAGTGAGCTTTACACTTAAATGCCCTACTGTGACATTTCTACAGTCAAACAGTTGCGATTTGTGCCTTGATCTAAAGAGGTCTGTATTGCCTACTGTCTAATCATGCATACAAAGGCCATAGGTCAAGCTAACCATCCGGCACAATCCAGAGATCATTAATTTACAGAGATTTTCTACAGATGGTCTTCCCAGACTTGATCTATTACACTCTAACACTCAGTCAAGTAGAGCAGACTGGAGGTGGGGATACTTATGCATTTTAATTCACAAGGCAGAGGAAGTGTCCACCATTTTTAGTCAAAGTTCTGGTGTTAGAAGGTGAAAATTACCGTAGTGTGACTGTGCAGTTGTCAGCGCTGGAGCTGAGTGATGATGAGTAATACGTGTCTGAACTTTCAATTTGCTGCTCACCACTCAGAGGGCCGCTGAGTGCTAATCATGGAGAAATATGAATGGAGCATGGAGCCTCTGTAAAAAAGAAAGAGAGGTGCATTTATATTGTCTTTTTTTATGTCAAGTCGTTAAAGAGAGCTGGCTTTTTCTAATTAAAATGATTAAAGGTGTGCTGCATCACTTTTCTGCTTGTTTGCGTTCACGGAGGCTCTGCATAGAATGTTTCACAGTATGGCAATGAACTAAACTATCTGCATGGAGACAACCTGGTAACGCCATCAGGCTTAAGTTATAGGTCAGATCTGTGGAGAGCTGACCCTTCTCACAGTAACAATGCATTATTTTCCGTGTATTTTTGAGAAATAAAAACACCTGTAATTGATCAGCTACAAGATAGACAAGATACCATATTGCTGAACATTCCAGACAAAGCAATAACAATATCTCAATGGTGCCAGACCCCAGAAAAGTTTCATAGTGCACCTTTAAATAAAACAAATATAGATCAGTTGTTGTCCAACAGTCTACATATGATCATAGTTAGACTTGGTGTAAGCCTGGTCTAAATAAACAGACTGACTTGTGAATAAATATATTTTTAAAATTAATATTGGCATAATAAGTACTGTGGAAAAGCCCTGAGGTTCCAATTCCTTGTAGTAAATAAACAAATGAATGCGTTGCTTGTTTTTTTAATCAAGGTAAGTACATTTCAATCATTCTAATCATGTTACAAAGAGCTAATTAAGTTGCTTGGTTGCTTTCTTACAGTATATGCTCTAAATAAACTGTACCTTTTACATAATGATAGTGTAGCTCCATCTAGTGGACACGACGGTGAACAACACCCAATTATTAATTATTTCGTCATCACTGTGCGCCTTCCTCTCTCGTCGCAGCAACATGTGAAACAAACATGTTGAAAAATAGTTCTTCTGGTATTTAATACTTTAATTGTCTACTATATTTAAATAATAGGACACCGAATATACGCGGGTACTTAAAGATCGTAGCATACGGTTTAATTGCTAAAAAGCGAGATTAGCCTAGCACACAAGGACATTGGGCTGTTTTATGTACTTTTAGTTGCATATCTTTAATACTTTAACATGGACAACGCACAAGAAAACGAGATCGCGCTACACGGAGATGAAGAAATAGTTGAAGTCATTGATCTAGACGAGACAGAGCCTGGTCCTGGTGAGTGAGCGACGTAAACAATCACGTATTTACTCGTAATAACACATGACATTAAGTAAACAGCTCAACAAACCTTTGAATTGTCCGGTCAGAGGATTTGGCTGACGTGCTGGACGATGTGGACTTTGAGGAAGACCAGGGTAACGCGGACGATGAAGGGTGGGAGACGGAGGATGAGATGGAAGCGGATCAAGATGACAGCGAGCTTACATTTTCCAGTCATAAAGGTAACTCAGTTTAGTTTGCCTTCACGTACAGTATATATTACTGATTTGGGATTTTTTTTTTCTTTTTTCTCAAGGTTCTGTATTCTGTGTGAGCTTGGATCCTGTCACCAACACTATGGCAGTCACTGGGGGAGAAGATGATAAGGCGTATGTCTGGAGAGTGACTGATGGAGAGGTCCTTTTTGAATGTACAGGTGAGTTAATAACACTACAAGTTTTGTGTTTGTGACATTATTCTGATTTCAGATGGAGCACAAGGGCCAATTTAACTGTTTTTGGAAGAAATTATCAAACCTTCTGGGGTTGAATATTGACATTACTTTTTGAAAGGTGAAGGCCTGTCATGGTAAATACTATATTGACTTATCGTTCAGTACATGACAGCTGGAACAAAGCATTTTGGGGCTTAATATTTTGTATAATTTAGTACATTTTCTTTGTAATAAAGAAGAATAGCATCAGCTTGTCTGCACTAATGGGGATCCTATCAATAAACCTTAAACAAAAGGGGGAGTGTTTTGTTATTTTTGGAGTAATACGAGAACATTTGAGCTGTTGACATTGAATGAGGAACTTTTATGGCTCCTTCTGCTATTTATTTGTTGCAGCTCATGTTTTTTAATGATACACTGTTTAAAAATGGCTTACTGGAATTATCTTATGCTTACTTGTTATTGTGTCAGTAGTTTTAATATTATTGCTTATTGTTATATTTCTCTGTTGCAATAATCGTGCTTCAAAATTTGTTATCGTGACAGCCCTACTCGGGTGCAAAAATAAAATGACCTTAGTTCAGTTGTGCTGACAGAGATGCGATTGAACCATGTGCTAGTTTTTGTTGCATGTGAATAGGCCTAGTAATTAAAGAGATATCATAAACAAGGTCCAAACATCTGCATGGCAAATTCTCCCATAGAGTCCTGACCTGTGCTCCAGCTCAGTTTTAAACAGTGTGTAATGTGATACTTTTGACAGTTGTTATTAATGTTACTTTCTCTATCCCGTAGGTCATAAAGACTCTGTGACCTGCGCCTTGTTCAGCCATGATTCGGCCCTGGTTGCTACTGGAGACATGAGCGGAATGATCAAAGTCTGGAAAGTGGAAACCAAAGAGGAAATCTGGTCATTTGAAGTTGGGGATCTGGAGGTAAAGATTTATGTCTACTGTAATACCTTTAAGGCTCAATAATTGTTTTGCTTTTTGTGAGTAAAGAGTTACTTGCTGTAAACATTATGCCACAGATCAAATGTAATCCCCCTATAATCTATATTTAAACTGTTGGATTTATTGCAATGTCAAATCATATTATTACAGTAAGTAAGTGAATAAGTAAACCCTATCATTTTAATCTTTGTTAAATAAGGCCCTCTAACTTCTCTGATGTTTAAACTAGTCTTGTTTAAATTTGAATTTGTGATTGTTTATAGTATAAATAATAGTGTTTAGAGTCAGGACATCTGAAAGCACTTGTGTGGAGCCCTTTTTATTGGGGGTGAAGGAATTTATGAGTAAATGAAGGATGACCACTGAGGGTTGTGTGGGCGGGGGGGCAGGGAGATCAGACAGTCTCCCCTTCCCGGACCACTTTTGCAGACTTGCTCTTTAGCTAGCCCATAATCGCTGTATTTAAGTGCCGCCTGCTAACCGCTAGTTTAATGTACGGCTGAATCTAAATGAGGAGAATGATTTTAAGTGTGTGTAAAGTAGTTGTTAAATTGCACTGGTTTCCTCTTCCTCCTCTTCGTCCGTCTGCAGTGGTTGGAGTGGCACCCGTGCGCTCCGGTGCTGCTGGCGGGCACAGACGATGGGAACGTGTGGATGTGGAAGGTCCCGGCAGGAGACTGTAAAACCTTCCAGAGCGCGGCGTGCCAGGCCACCAGCGGTAAAGTGCTTCCTGATGGTGAGACACTGGGAAGAGTATACAGGAAGTTTATACAAATAATTGGAGTGTTGATGTGATGTCATAGATTTTCTAAAGGGACTGTAGTAAAGATGAGTTAAAGATGAGTTCATTGCAAAAAAGATAAGTGCTATTTGAAAGAATTGTCAAAAGCTTAAAATCATATTTAGCACTGTTTTGAATATCATTTATTTTAGTGGGATAAAAATATTATGACGTTCCCTTTTCAGCGAATCCCCACAACTATACTCATGTTAATAATATGGGAAGAGGATGGTATCAAAAAGGGAAAAAAAACTGAGATATTTGTTTTTTGCTTAAATTATATTTTAAGTCAATATCTCTGCAATTACTAGGGCAATTGACATGAAACATAAAGTGGTACAAATAAGGTGGATTTTTTACTACACAGTGTAACCAATAGTGCCTTATTTTCATGTATTCTAATGAGATTTATCTTTTCTCCTTCAGGTAAACGGGCTGTGGTAGGATATGAAGATGGGAGTATTCGCATCTGGGACTTAAAGCAGGGGAACGCAATCCATGTCATAAAAGGTGTGGTTTTAATTTCATGTTTATTGTATATTTAGTTTTTGTCTAGCTATATTACTCAATTTCCATTTACTTTGTGCTGCTTATAGGTCAGGATGGACACCAGGGAGCGCTCACCTGTTTGGCTTGCAATAAAGATGGCTCTCTGGTGCTGACAGGCTCAGTGGATGGGGGCGCTAAACTCATCAACACTACAACAGGCAAGGTGGGTCCTGCAATGACATGATATAAGTATAAAGATCAGATTGAATGAGGACATTTAAAGAAAGTTTGGTGGTCTTGTGCATAGGTGCTGGGAGCTTTCACTGTGGACGGAGTGGCCAAAGGTTCAAAAGATGGAGAGGAGGAAACCAACTCAGTGGAGTCTGTGGGGTTTTGCAACATGTAAGTAACAATGTGTATCAGCTGAAACTATAACAGGAGTTAGTTAATATTACAATAAGAATAGCCGATATACTGCTTAAGTGTGAATGGTATTTCTAATTTTGTGCTCCCCCATGACTGGTGGAAATACCAGGTCTAAACCAGGTCTAAATCTGGACTTTAGCAGGTCTAATCTAGGAGGAAACAAGGTCTACACCATGACTTAATAAATTGTAAGGAAGGACTAACTGACTCTTGATTAAACAAACATTCAGACAGCAGAGGAGCCCGCTTACCACCAAAGGGAGCGTGTACAACACAGGTTGAGAACCAGTATTCTAACTGATTTAATGATTTCAATCAAAAGAGTGGTTGAAAGATAATATTTGTTTGAAACAATTTAAGTTAACACTATTTTTGGTTAGTAATTTTGCTTTTGTGTTTAGACTGCCTCTTATTGCTGTGGCCTACCTCGATGGAACCCTGGCTATATACGACCTCTCCTCACAGGTCCTCAGGCACCGCTGTCAAGATGAGGTGAGCTCTGAGTGCTAATATCAGAAAATATTATTAGTATTATTATTATTAGTACTGATAGTATTATTAGTACTGATAGTATATATGTTGCTCTTACTCAGTCTTCTGTGTCTTTTATACCTCCAGGCTGGTATAGTTCACTTGCAGTGGGAGGAGTCCTCTTCAGTAGTGTCCACGTGCAGTCTGGATGGAGCTCTGCGTTTGTGGGATGGACGCACAGGAAACATGGTGTCAGAGTACCGCGGGCACACAGCCGAGATTCTGGACTTCACCATCAACAGGTAATGTGTTGTACTATTACTATAGCTAAACAATAAACTGAAGAGTATTGTTACTTTAAAATTAGAAAAGTAGAAGCACAATGTAAGAGACTGGAATAACTACTCAATTACTTTTTTTTTTTAAAGAAACAAAAAGCATATTACTTATTGTACTTAGTAGCTGTTTGGACATACAACTTTAAACCAGACATCAGATGTTAAGACAAAACATTAAACAATGTACTGATTTTGTTAGTTCAAAAATAGACCACATTTGCCAACATGTATTCTTAAAATAAACCTTATATCTGTGGGAAGAGTAACCAAAAATTGAATATTACAGTATAGTGTGATGGCACGTGTGATGAAATGTTTTGAAAAGATAATAGTCAACAGACTAAAATCTGAAGTTTGTCTGTACCTTGACCCATTGCAATTAGCATACAGACAGGGCCTCAGCACAGCAGATGCACTCATCAGTTTTTTTGCACCTGATCTGTAAACATTTGGAATCTCCCGGGACTTATGTAAGGGTCTTATTTGCAGATTTCAGTTATGCATTTAAGACTGTACAGTCTTTTTTGTCCAAAAACTGTTTGACTTGCATGTAAGTCCTGCACTTGGTTTTAATCTCTTAACAAATAGATCACAACGAGTGAGGGTCAACAGTACTTTAGCCAAAGCCAAAAACTGTAGTACAGGTGTACCACAAGGTGCAGCATGTTCACCTGTTTTGTTCACCCTATGTACAAATTAATACCATAACAGTCAGCCAGGTGAGACGGATCTCATCCATTTAACAGAAATTCTTCCATCAGGCAGTGTTTTTAACCTGCGGGCCGTGTGCCCAAAATTTGGAACAATAAAATTTATCTTTTCTTATCTTAACTACTTTGAGGAGTACATTTTCTCAAGTAAATGTAACTTTGTAACTGACCCACCTCTGTGTAAAATGTTATTTGATCCATTTGTGTATTGTGCAGAGAGGGAACGATGGCTGTGACCGCTTCAGGGGATAACCAGGCCAAAGTCTTCTGCCTCCAGAGACCGGATCGATAAACTGCAAAAGAAAAGACAAGCATATGTTATTATAAGGAACTCTAATAATAATAATAATAATGACACAGAGAAGAAATCTCTTCCTTCTGATTTTAAATGTGACCTGCTTTAGTCTGATTGTAGCATCCTAATTGCTGTTTTATCAGTTTGATAAAGAACAGGAGCGGTCTGTCTGGATAATTATAAATGACTTGAGATTCAAAGACTAAACAAGAGTATTCACCAAACGTGATGCATTCAAGCATCATTTGTTTCTCGTGAAAGATAAAACCTGATGCTTCCTAATATATCTGTTTGGATTTCATTATTTGTTTATGGTTTGGATTGATCCTGGAGTTCATAGTTTGTTTGTGGTCTGGACTGATCCTGGCAAATTCCTCATGTAAATACAGAAAGAATATAGTTTAAGAATAATTTTGCACCACAACTATTATTATGTTATCTCTTTATTCCCATTTGAAAATAAAACCCAAATGATGGTCTATTTGTGTCATTGTTTATTACTTTGTATTATGAGGTTTATTCTTAGTTACACTGGGAATGGGTACGGAACTTCATTTAATTCAAGTGCTTTTATATTTAGACTAGCTCTCAGATAGAAACCAGATAAAATAGTGAGTCAAGATGTTGAAGTCCACTAATGTATCACATCTGTCTTCGTAGTGCTCTATATGACAGGGAGTTATTACTCACTTCCGAAATCACAGTTAAGATCATTATATTTAAGATTTAACAAAAGATTTCATGTTTTTTTCTGCCCAGTTTTTCAGTGTTTTCTTTTTGTTGTTTTTTTCTTTCCTGCTTGGAACACTAGGCGATTCTATGACTGTTACCTAGCAACCATATTGTACATTAGCTACTCCTCTAATCTACACATTAATTATTATTTGACTGAAAATTTTTAAGAAAATACCTTTATTTTGTTGAAATACAGTTTTAGAATGTGAAAAATGTGTGTTGTAAGTTCATAGAAATATTGTGCGGAACTTTTGGACAGAATTCTCTATAGTGTGATGTCGTCAATATGGAACTCCGAATGAGAACGCTCCACTTCCTGTCATGTCAAACATATCTTTCAACCACTCTTAGCAAATTGGTTCTTGTTTGCTGTAAAATTATCATTTATATTTATAACAGGTATAATCCCACCAAATTAAGTAAAATGTTGAGAATCATAAAAACCTATCATACGCAGTTTAAAATGGTTCAGTTGTATCACAGAGTAGTGCCACATATTAAATCATTTCATGCAATTTATGTTAAGCCAGGCATGTGGAGCTGTTGCTACGCCAATAACAGACCAGTGTGGCATGAGAACATGTACACATTAGCCCCACTGTATATAATTATTAATCCTATGCATAAACGTACTGCGATTAATATGGAAAAGGTTCATGGAATAATTTCTTATAATTGGTTTAATGCCTGTGTCTAGGTCTTTCATTCTGGTGAGTCAAAGCGAGTTAATGAACATTGGGACTTTTACTGGTCACTTAAGGATGTGACTAACCCAAAGTTTAAGTATCAGTCACGACTAGTGACGTGTTTGATTTAAAGCACTGCTCTTCCTGTCTTCATCCTGTGTCTAAGTGAGTCTTCCTTGACCCTGCCTTCCATTGTAGGTGTCTATTGTCACTGTCCCACTTTTAAAATGTGGACTGAACTAAATCCAGAACTAGGATTTTAAAATATGTTGTTTAAAGGTGCACTATGTAACTTTTCTGATGGATGGACCGTTACCTGCTTGTGGAGATGTTATGGCTTTTTACCTGGAATGTTCCACGGTATTGTATTGGACTGATCTATTTTCATGGAGACAAGCAGGTCACGACTCATGTCACCAGGTCAAGTTGCAGGGCAGATCTGTTGAGGTGAAGAATGCTTATTTGCCAAGTTATGATTTTAGCAATTAATGCAAATGTAATGACATTCTGTTGAATTTTCAGGCAACATCTTCAAAGAGACAGTTACACAGTACACCTTTAAAACGGACTAAACTGACTATCCATCTAAAGGACATTTTGTATGCACAATTAAACAGATAAAAGAGGTTTAGCAAATTCCTCCCAGGTAAATTTGAATCCCAGTTGTGTATGTGTGTGATATGGCCTCTACCAAGTGAGCTACACCAACAAACACCTAAAATTTTATTGTAGAGTAGCATAAATGCCTTTTTAGTGTAGTCCAGATGTTGATTTCTAAGCAGTCTCCTGAATCCTCTCTCGCCACCTGTAGGTAAAGTGATACAAATTCATGGTTATTATAGATAATGTAATAAGTACAAGAGATAAGGTTAGTCTTACCACCCATTTATTTGTATTAGAATAAGAAAGAACACACATGTACTTTATGACCATTACCAATTCAATTACAGCAAGTACAGGCTGTTCTAACGATTACAGTGAATGTGAAAGAACAAAATCCGTAGCTAACATGATAGATCCTTTGTTCAATAGAGTTTTTATGCTTTACTAAGAAGACAGACCAAGGTGATGTCATTTTAAAGACATTTTGCGGTTATGTGGTGATCATTCCAAGAATTATCTTTTGAACAGAGTATGTTGTTGCAGTGTCCTGTCCAGACTGTCCTCCCTGGTTAGCGTCTGGGGAACGTTATGTTTAAAGCCATTATCTGACTGGAGCTCATCCATCTGAGGCACCTGGTCCCCTCCAAGCTATCAGTGAAAAGTTCTTCCCTGTTTGGCAAAGGCTCGCTCTGTTTAAAGATGAGGCCTGGATGACAGCTGTTTTCAATCCATCTCTACACGTTGTTGTTTGAATGTATACACCCAAGTCAGGTCTGGACCAAAGAAAACTACTGTACCTGTTCAAATATGTGTAACCTACTAAGAGCAAGTTAAAGATGCACTGCGGAACTTTTCTGGCGGGGGTCCTCTAGCTGCTCCGTCTCCATGTTGTTTCTTTGCCTTTTATTTAATCACTGGAGTTTTCATTGCTCAAAATACCTTGAAAACACGCATCCTTACTGTGAGCGGGGTTGTCGTTCCACAGATCTGACCTGTAACCCAATGGAGCTGCTTGTCTCTACAAAGATGGATAGTTTTAATGCCATACTACGGAACAAAGCAATAACATCTTCATGGAGACAATCAGCTTTGAGGCAACCGCTGTACAGGCTTTAACTTGATTGAGATTATGTGATGTCTTATCTTTCTGAGGAATCCATTGTTTAAAATTGAGCTTGAGGGGACATAGGAATTCTGTGGTATAAATAAATATGCAGCTAAACTGTCAATCTGCCATCTCTGGTCTGAAAACTGACATGGAACAAAAACAAAAGTCAATGTCTTCTTTTTCATCTTGAAGTGAAAGAATCTTGAAGTTATTTTAGTCCTATAGCATCAAAAAGCAGCATGGTCATTTAGTTTGGCGTTATTTTTATCCATATAAATCTGAGAAAAAAAAACTGGTCTAACATTTGCTCTTTTTTGGATTGCAGATTTCTTATGAAGCTTTGCCCATATAGAGTTATTCTGACTAAACATCTGAAAATGTCATAGTAATAGACTTTTCTTTTTTTTTTAATACCCACTATTCAAAATTAAAACGTTTAAGCTGATTTTTACAGTGTAGAAGATGGATAAAAAATTTGAATGTACCATCAGCGCTGTCTGTATTTGGTAAAGAAGAAAATACTGAACATATTTCCATAAATCACATTTCATGGATTTTCCAGAAGCAGTTTGGAATTACGGTACAGAGATTAGAGCAGATGCCATGAACATTAGACTGGAATGTTCTTAGCTTATCACTGAGACCCTATAGCCAAGATAACAGGCTCTCTCCTTTTTAGTATTTACTAATGAGCGCATAAACGTTCTATAACCTGTATTATAAAAATGTAAGAAGTAGCCTGCGCTACCAACACTAGAGTTAATTCAGGGTCAGGAAAAAGCAGTGTTGTTGTGGTTGCCTCCGCCCTCTTGTCCAGTCCACACTTCCCCTTTAAAGCGTCTCACGAGGAGGAACTGCCTTATACTTGGTCACTCTGTCCTCTGGGTTAAAAGGTGGCTCCAAGCATCTAAGGATAAGAGTAAACAGAACATGGTGGACTCTACAATTAGGAATTTGACTTTTTCCATGGCTTCGTGGTTGTTATCTTTTGGATATTTGACCCATAAAGGTAATTACTTTATCAACTTATTGTAAAAATGTGTGAGTATTAGAAATTTATATATATACATTTCGTATTTATGGTTTAATATGGTCTTCAAACACTGTACTTTGATACCATAAACTTGTTTTAAAATTTCTTGCTGCCTTACGATTTCCTAGATTTACCTACGTTTGGTCTCGTCTAGTGTCTCTCCTTTCAGTAAATGTATTGCTTTGTGACTGATAATAGCGACAAAAGACAAGTGTAACTCCAGATTCCCTGTTGATAAATTATTCAATGGCAGTACCGATTAGATCTATTAGGATGTAACTTCCATTGTTCCGTTGTGTTTTGGTTAAAGAACAACTCAGTGCTGGCTACAATTGATTTTTCCACATATGCCAACACAAACTATTTGGGAAAAATACGCACTGAACAATTAATAGATTTCAAGCTATGGCCACAGTTTAGTTTCGACTGTATCAGAAAAGTATGAAGATAATACAGTTGGTAGTTAAATTCCTAGTTTTAAGTTCACAAAATAAATTTAAGTTGACCTTTGACGTTCTATAACAGATTAACCTTGATCTGATTGGAGCACCAGAAGAACCAATCTGATCCTCAGCCATGGATTTGGAAGATGATATTCTGTCCAGGAAGGGTCTTATCTACTCCATCACCATCCCCCTCTCCACCTCCATCATCCTAGCCAACCTCCTCATCATTCTGGGCATCCTTTTCAACCGGCAACTCCACAACACGCCTAACTACTTCTTCCTGAGTCTCCTCGTGGCAGATATGTGCACGGGTGTGGCGTTACCTTTTATACCTCTGATGGCTCTGAACCGGGAGTTGAGCTTCGGTTCGTGCATGGTGGTCCACATCTTCCCAAACTTCCTCTTTTTGGCGTTCCTTTTCAACCTCGTCATGGTGCACTACGAGAGGTACATTTGCATCTCGGACCCGCTTCACTATGGAAACCTGTGGATGCATAGGAGTTTTCCGTTAGCCTTGTTTATAGTATGGGCACCTCCGCTTTTGTACGCCTCCTTGCCTGCATTTGGGTGGAATAATTGGACCGGAGCTGATTGGGATGGGTGCTATGAGGATAGTCAAAGTTTAATATCAAACTGCACAACTAATGGTACTGCTTGTTGTTCCTATAAGAGAGTCTTCACCAATGAGTTTATCTATTTGGAGCTATACGGACTTGTCCTACCTGCTATTCTTACAATCGCTGGGATGACCGGGCGTGTACTCTGTATCACTAAAGGACAACTGAATGACATTTGTCGTCTACACAGATCCGTGCAGAGAGGAAATAAAGCCTCAGACAGAGAGCAGAGGTTGAATATACGCTACACTCGATGCGTAGTGGCAGTGTCCCTCACCTTTTTAGCATGCTGGGTCCCCTACCTCATTTACATGCATGTGTGTATTGCATTTTTGCTCAGTGATACAAGATGGAACTCTACCACTCACATAATTCTGTCGTGCACAGGGAATGGCAGCATGGCCGTGGTGCCCTTGGTCCTGGGCCTGTCCAATAAGCAGTATACTGAGCCGGCGTACAAGCTCCTGCAAAAAATAAGGGACAGAGTGAGGAGGAAAGCAAGGGACTCTAGTGAAGTTGCAGTTTGAGAGTACAAATGGAAGCAGTTTTGTCATGTTCAGTTAATATTAAACTTTGACAGTAAAAGAATTAACAATATTTTTGGGGGTTAAATGTGAACTATGTAACTTTTCACCTGCTTGTCTCTGAGCACGGATGTCCGATGTTATGGCATCGACTAGAATATTCCATAGTATGGCATTCAATGCATCTATCATCACTGAGAAAAGGCCAAGATACAGATTAGACCTCCTGAGTGGTGAGTCTAGTATGTGTTTCAAGGTTGTTTTTTCAGAATTAAAAATAGTAGTAACTGAATAAATACAAGGTACGTTTAATGCCATACTGTGGAACATTCCAGGAAAAGTAATGATACATGAAAAGTCGAGTCAAGTTGAGTCAAGTCTTTAACAGCGGTGCAGTGTTTTATCATCATATGTTAAAATATTCAAAAGATAAATGTATTTCTCAGTGAGTAAAATTTGGTAAGTAAATGATGACTGACAAAGTTGCATAAATTGACAGACCTACTGTGAAATAATGTGTCAATTTTTTTTGTAAATTTTTAAGTAAATATTATTGATTGTACAGTGAACAGTGTGTACACGGGAAACGTTTACATTACACTGTGACACCATGTGCTTTTAAATGTACACAAATACATCATGTGAGCGGAAAGGAGAGAGTGAGTAGGCTATAGTGATCCAATTAGGAAAAAGACCTTTAATGAAGTTAAAAGTGAACAGAGTCTGACCTGTGCGTGTCATTGGGGCAGATGGGTTATCGGCACAGGGAGCCAGGCCCTATTTGTTAAGTCTGCCTTGTTTAAAAATGGTACATGCATAGCTTTCCATACACAGCGGAGTAATCTAAACATATGTGACAGGAAAGACGGAGGAAAATGAGAGCAGGAAACTCAATAACAGTTACAACAAAAGACAAGCTCACAACTTTTGTTCACATGGTTTATTCAACTATGTCAATGCAAATTAGTCATTTCATGCATTTTTACACAGTATGTAAACTTGTTTAAGTGTGTTTCCACAGACAAACACTTGCACAATGTCAGTTTTGATTCAAGGGAACTTTATCTGTTATTTGTCCTGACAGATAGAGTGACATAAACAGAATGGTAAGCGAAGTCTCATTTTTACATTTCATACTTGAAACATTCCCAAACATAGTCAAAACTTTCTATATGCCACAAACACACAGCAGGCTCATATCAAGAACATTTGAATACTTAAGGAGCATTGATGAGGGTTTAAAATACAATATTATGGTGAAGACTTAGTACAAATTGACCACCTGGGAAAAACAAACAAACAAACAAACCAACTATGATGTTTGTTAGTCAACCAAGTTAAAATGTGAATTTGCATTAAAAAAAACACTGATATAGACTGAAATTTTGACTTCACATATGTGGATATTTTAATATATCGCTGCTCCCTTCATAGTTTTTGGGGCTCAGTCTTCATCTTCATAACAGGAACTCTGGGACACAACCTTCCCATTTTCCACATCTACTCGGATCAGCACGCGTTTCTTAGAGGAGTTGTAGGGAAGCGGCATTTTTGTCGGGATAATGGGAGTTTGAGGGGTTGTATCTTCTGACAGTGGTTGCAAAGGTGTCTTCTCTGGTGACTGTGGCTTCACTGGTGGCTGAGCGTCTGCGTGTAAGTAAGTTGGTTTTAGAAATCTGAGCAAAAAAAAGGTTTAATTTTAGTGGGAAATAAAATCATTACTGGAATGCTTTTACAAAATACTGCTGCACATTATAATTTGGTCTGCTACTTGTACCCTACTTTTGGTACAGTTTTTTATCTAAATCATGTTATTAACAGCAGTACATTATTTCTACCACTAGAAGGGAGCCTAAAATACACAAACACACGCTTCATGCAACTTTACTATCTAACTTTTACTATCTTGAAACACTAAACAAGAGAGCATTTTTATAAGGACCCATATTATGCTTTTTTCTCTATGTTATAATGTTTCCTCATCACAAACAAATATGTATGTATGTTTTTAATGAAGTAACAGCATTATAACATGATTTAAAGCCCACAAGAGACAATTTTGTGTAATATAGGACCTTTATATTTAGTTAGAGCATGAAGAATTGTGGTGAAAAATGTTTAAATTGTCTTTACCTCCGTTGCGCATTAGTTCATTCATCCTGAAAGAAAAAGGAAATGCTTTACACATTTGCATCACACCAAAAAACGTAAACTTAATTTTATTTTATAATATTCTCTTACCTCTTTTCCTCTCCCTCCAGCAGTTTGCGATAGGTGGCGATCTCAATATCGAGAGCCAGTTTTAGGTTCATAAGGTCCTGGTACTCGCGTAGAAGTCTGGCTAAGTCCTGCTTGGCTCTTCGCAGCGCTTCCTCCAACTTGGCCTTGTCTCTTAGGGCTGTTTCTACTCCCTCATCCCCTTCAACTGTCACAAGTTCTATCTCCCTCTTTATAGATACTTCCTATATTGAAATAGTACAAATGTTAGTGGTTATGTACATGATATTTGGTCTTTTTGGTGTTTTTTGTCACTATGATAAACGTACCCTCCTGGTGAGTGTTTCCAGTTCTGCTTTGAGCCTCTCCACCAGACGCTGCATGTCAGAGATGTCCCTTCTCATCTCACGCACTTCGCTCTCACGTTTCCCAGCCGTGTAGACCAGTTCATCAATCTACAAATGCAGATATAAACAAGTTGAGCTGTGGGGATTATTATGAGTGATTTCAAGGGATTGTTGCGTGTTGTACCTTCTTCTGGTTCCATTGGTCAGCCTGGTCCCTTGCACGGGCAGCCATCTCTGCATATTGTTTCTTAGCATTTTCTATGATTTCATCCATGTCAAGCAAGCGATGGTTGTTATCACGAATGATTAAGGTCTCATTCTGGATCAAAGACTGCAGCTCTTTGATTTCCTGCAGGAACGAAAAGACAAAAAAACTTTTGTTATAAGTCATCATTGCCAAAATATAGAAAAATGTAAGCAAAGACTAAATACTGACCTCATCAAATCCAACTCTAAGGAAATCCAAATTTCCCATTTGATCCTCCAGCTCCAGAGCTAAATCTACTGCCTTTAAGTGACCATCATCTACTTCCTGAAAACAAAGAACAGCATTTTAATCTTTGCAATAATAATGATAATAGTCCACAGTTCAGAACAAAATAAAATGCGCTATTTTCTATTAAAAAGATGTACCTTTTTGGCAATAATAAATTCATTTTCAAGGTCATTTTTCTTCTGAACTTCATCATGGTACCTAAAAGTCAAAAGTGATTCAAAGTTTTAAAAGTATGGAAATAAAATGCATTTTATAATAGATTCTAAATTTAGTGGGACAGCTGACTTGTTTTTGGTGTCATCCAACTCGCGGTCCTTGTGTTCCAGTTCGTCCTGCAGTTTTTTCTGGTCTCGGAGCAGGTTTGCGATCTGCTGCTCCAGCTCATCCTTCATCTGCTTCACCACCTCATCCACTTTGGCCTTGTAGTCCTCCTGCTCCTTTAAGATCTTCAGCTTTGTGTCAAGCTTTTTGTTCTCATTCTCCAAATGTTTCACCTGTCAATGAAGAAATGAATAAAGAAGTAGACAGAAAACGGTATGCAATTCATAAAAGCAAGCACATGGTGGCGGTGTAGACGCAGTGAGGACATTTGTGTAAATAAATTCCAAAAGGCTGTTTTCATGGCCTAAGGCTTAGGATTATAGGCTGCAGTGACTAGACTAATTACTCCATGCGTAAAAATTGTCTAATCAACACATCAAAGAGATTTATCAGTTATTTGTATATTGTTTCTATAAAGATAAAATAAAATAAAAACTAAAGTCATATTGCAAATAATTAGAGTCTATAATTGTTGCATTTCACAGGTACACTACAAATTCGCGAAACTAACTTAACTTAGTAATTTATTAAAGCATAATGCATATATTTGTAAATAGACCGTAGATTTTAAATATCAATATTAATATTAATAAACAATATCATCGATCTTATTATACTTCCATGAAATGTCATCGTCAGAAATGATAACTTTTCTTCATTAATTGCTTACCTTGTCTATGAGTTGGACGAACTTGTCGTTAAGCCCCACCATATCGTCCTTATCCCTGGACTTGCCCGGGACACTGGCGGCCCTCTTGCTGCCTGGAGCGTAGGACTGGCTGCTGAAGTCTCCGGGTTTGGACATATTGCTTTTGTGTGTGGCAAAAACACCTGGAGCTGAAGAAATGCCCAAAACGCCCTAAAGAGCACCTTTTAAGGTGGACAGGGGCCACCCATCACCTCCCAACTCTCGGCAAGGTATCCAATCACGAGACGCCAAGTGCAGAATTCCAGCATAAAAATTAAAAAAGCTACACGTTCAACTTGAAAATCAGCTCGAGACCAGTCTGGTCTCCAGTGGCGGTGTCCAGTGGGAGCCAATGGCATCACTGGGGCAGGATTTACAGGTGAAGGGCAGGTATAAAACTTACCTGTGCTGTCTGCAGGAAACAACTGCAGTCAACTGTCTTCAGACGCAAACTGCTCTCTCATCTCAAAGACATCATGCCCAGGAACTCATCCGCCAGTGTGTACGGAGGGGCCGGAGGAAGAGGCGCCAAGGCATCCGTGTCCAGTCTGGAGGGCCTGCGTAATGTCATGCGTAATGACACTGAACGGGACTCTCCTGTGCCCGCCGAAGCTCCCATCAAGCAAACGGCTGCACCCACCAATAAAGCCGCCCCTCCAGCTGCCCCCGCGGACGACAACCATACACTGCGAGGCCTGAACAATAGGCTGACCGGCTACCTGAACCGAGTGAGGCAGCTGGAGAAGGAAAACAAGGCTCTGGAGGATGAGATAGAGGAGATTTTGGCCAGGAGGTCAGCTCCAGATGGCCGTGACTGGGACGAGGTTCAGAAACCACTGGATGATCTGAAGGACAAGGTAGGCAATTGTGTCTGTATATTTTTGCCTAATTCGTTTATTTTAACATACAATCTAAATACAATTAATTATAAAATACAATTTCTTTATGTCTCCCTGCAGATAAAAGAAATCACAAAGGAAAATGCCAAGCTATTACTGCAGATTGACAACACTGATCTAGCCAACAATGATTTGAAGAACAAGTAAATACATGATTCATTTCACTTTAATAGCCTATGTAAATGTGAGTGCTGTAAATCTTACTGTATTTGCCATATCCAGACTGGATGATGAGAAGAAAGCAGTGAAGGCCATAGAGAAGGATCTGGAAGAACAGAGGAGGACCATTGATGAAACCAAGTTGAAATGTGCCCATCTGGAAAAAGACATTGAGCTGGTGAAGACTGAGATTGAAAACCTGAAAGATGAACACAAAGGGGTAAGTTTATACAATTAAACATTATAATTCCACAAAACAAAACCATTAATGTTTTGTGTATGTGTCTCTAGGACGTGGCAGACCTGCGGGACAGGATTAAGGACTCAGAGGTCAAAGTTGAAATCGAATCATCTGATTCCAACTTGACAGAAGCTCTGAACAAGATTCGCAGCCAGTACGATGATTTGGTGAAAAAGACTGAGAAAGAAACAGAGGATTGGTATCAGAGCAAAGTATGTTAGTAGTAACTCAAGACATCTCAAAGTTTTCAAATAGATTTTCATGAATATATTGTTTTATTTTGTCAGTTCAAGACCATCAAAGTTGAGGAGGCGAAAAACACAGAAGCCATGATGAAAAGCAAAGATGAGTTTAAGGATTTGTCAAAGGAGAAGCAACTACTGGAGATCAAAATCCAGAGTATGCACACTACGGTAAATACACAATGTCTGACAATACACATTCTTTAACTCTCATAACACTGCATTATGTCAGAAATGGGACCCCTACAATTACAACTACACCCTCGGGGCAGTCTTCCTAACCCTGTCATTTTGTTCAAGCCAGCTGGATTCTTTCTTTACATAACAAAACAAAAAAATATGCCTCAACATGTCAGAATGCAAAAAATGATGCACGGGCTACATATAGTTACTCTACTTATTTTTTTTATTTACAGATTTACAGTTTGGAGCAAAACATGAAATCGACCAAAGTGGATTATGGAATTCGCTTGGGTCCTCTGAACAAAAAGATTAAAGATCTGGAGGCTAACTTAAAGGAGTTCAGAAATCAAGTGGAGAAGCAGCTGGAGAAGAACAAAGATCTTCTACTGGTCAAGATGAAGCTGGAGGAGGAGATCCGCTACTACCAAGAGCTAATGCAGGGCGTCACTGCTGATCCTGACAGGTAACTAAATTAAATGTTACTTTTAAAATTAAAAATATTGCTTCCATATAGCAGCTGCCGCACATATCTGGTTTGTCCCTCAAAACGAGTGCTCTCTCCCTTCTGACAGCTTGGAGTTTTCATTAGAGGAAGCACTGGATGAAGGTAAGATGAAGAAACGGATTAGTCCAAGAACTTAAAAGTGCACAATGTAGCTTTTCACTTCTCCATGGGGATCTTATTGGCTTGCCTGAAACATTCCACAGTATGGTATTAAACTTAATCTTAATGGCAACAAGCAGGTGACGGCGCAAGGCCAAGTTACAGGTCACATCAGACAGCTCTAATTACATAAATGCATGATAGATATGTTTCATGCATTCCAGACAGAGCAATAACATCTCCATGGAAACAAGCAAATGGCAGACCCTACACCCAAAAAGTTGCATGGTACACCTTTAAAATGAAAAATCTGGATGTACTGTGCACCTAATCAAGCAATTCTCCCTCCACCAACGGGATAATGAACTAAACTGCACCATAAAATTGCTGTTGTCACCACTGCATGCTAACACGCCAACTGTCCACTGTATGAAAAAACTGAAATAAATGTTGAAAAAGGTTTACATTTGTACATTTGGTTTGGTTTTCCAGATCAGCCACAGCTCAACAGTGAACCCCTAAAAAAAGAAGCAGAGGAAGAAGTGAAGCAAGAAAGCGCCCCATCTGACAACAGTTCGAGGCCCCCAGAAATTGTAGCCAAAACCGAGACCCCCTTCGAAGCACAAACAGCATCTGAAGTGAATAACACAGCTCCTCCGCCTCCTGTAAGTGATGGGACAAAGAAGAAAGAAAAGAAAACTAAGAAGAGTTCATCTTCATCCTCATCTTCCTCATCCTCCTCTTCATCATCATCATCCTCTGAATCTGAGGATGAAAAACCAAAGAATGAAACTACTGAATAATACTATCACTTTAATAAAGCAATACAAGACCAAAAGATTGAATTTACTTTCTTTCATTTCTTGTGAAACCTCTAAGATATATTGAATGTGTTGTGGCAATATAATAAATACTTGGAAATAATCACACAGCACTGAGTCATAATTTTAAAACATTTTGAAGTGTTTAAATAAATAAAAATTATTATGATGTCTAACAAAAAAAGAAAAGCTTAAACTTAACTTACCACAATTTGTTTCGCTAATGGATGTAATTAAGTATGATATAGTAGATTACAACTCCCCAAAAGCAGCATTTATACTCTAAATTGGGCAGCAGATTTAATCTTGACATAAAATATCTGTATGTAATTTTCAGAAACCATACTACTCCTACTTGAGAAATTTATATTACATTATAACAGTACTCTCAAAACTTTAATGTCAAAGCAAAATTATCTGCATATTTCTTTCTTGTACCACTTCTACTGGATAGATAATTAGGTTTTCTTTAAGTCTATACCAGATACATGTTTTTTTTTTTCTTTCAAATTACAGTAACTTTAATTTTTTCTATAAAAATACAGGTGCAGGTGGTCCTCTTTCAGTTGCACTTCCTACAAAGCATGAGTGTGACTCCCAAATAAATCATGTCAATGTTTATTATTCCCTAAACTTTTTCAGGTCATGCTTTCAAAGTTAGAATGCATTTTTGTAGCCTTTATTGTCCCGTATGGAAATTTGACCTCTGTATCTAACCCATCCTTCAACCATGCCTCACGGCAAATAGGAGTAGTGGGTGACCACAGTGCAGTACCAGAGGCACTCCATCTCCAGATTTATTTCAACAGTAACAAGAAACATAAGTCAAAGTGCGCAGTTTATTGCAAATTGCAATTTTCATAAAATTCTCCTTGAGCCCCTTTTGTTTAAAGATTCAAAAATGTTCCTTAAATACCAAATGACATGACCATAAGGACATGTACATTGTTGTCAATGTATCTTCTCATAAGAAACACAAGGCAGACAAACTTTTTGGAGAGTGATTTATTTTTTTTTCAAATGACAATGGTACAGACGACAAGAAAGCACAGAGGAGAGGTCTGAAACATCCCATAGGTGGATGCCACGGGGTCAGGGGAGGGGCCAAGCTGAGTACCAAATGGAGTCAACGATATCGTATCAAAAATGTCATATTTCATATATATATTTATATAGGACTAATAATTCTCTTTTACTATGCAAAGCAAGGAATGCCCTTTTTATTACAATGAGCAATGGCTTTTCCTAAGGAAAGCCCACATTATTATTCAATACAAAACAAAGAGTGGATTTGTTGATTTGGGGTGCATTTGGAGGCATCCTGGGTCCTGTCTGACGGCGTTCAGTCCGAGTGTGGCGTATTTGGATTAGTCTGGAGGAAGGCGGGGCAGGCCTCAGCGGGAGAACGTTTTTCCACTGAAAGGATCAAAGAACAATGTTTTTTTGGGTTAAATTTCATTTACTCAACAGTTTCCCATATTTGTCAGCAGTGTATTGTTTAGAGGGGAATGGAAATAATAGGGTGTAGCGTCTGATCTAAGGTAAAAAGCAGTTCCAGAGAAATGTGTTTAAGTTCAGAGGAATCTTACAGAGGGCAGGGGCTCTTGGAAGATCATACATGATAAAAAGGCTTTAGTCCTACAGAAAGCAGTAAAAATTCCAATGACACATTTTAAAACAAAATAAAGTCACACACACCCCGAGCACACAAGTTTAGAGTCAGATATGGAGATACATACACACCAATGTTAACCTTGGTCTAGAAGCACAAATTCAAGATCGTCAATAGCAGTGATGTATTGAAGCTACTTACGAGATGGTCTTCATCTCTTTCTTCTCAGCATCAGGTCGGGCACGGTTCAGCACTTTGAGGAAGTCTGACGTCTTGGCCCTCATACGTGTGTGAATGTAGGCCTGAAACACAGCAAAATCACATTAGCCACAAGGGCATTTTGCCAACGATCTGTTTAAGATTGTCACATCTGAAACTTCCATTTTCTATTTTCTCCCCAAAACCAGAGTAACCAGAATGTAATTGACTAATTATACACACATTTTTGTAGTGAAAAATTACAAAGAGCACTTGTCTTTGGTTTCGCAAACACTGATAACAGCTACCCATTATTGTCACAGTATTTGTACATTGTTTGCACGTTTAACCCACCCACTTGTGTCCATAAATTTTTTTCTTTGTCATAATATAGACTCCAGTCTGTCTGCAGTAAAGGGTGATTCTACATCATTCCTGATTCTGTACAAAACATCCCTGTTGTCCTTTAAAGCTAATAAATCAAGAAGTTAGTTACTACACTACTGTGGTACCTGTGTCTAAAGTAAACCTGTGTCTAAAGTAAGTCTTCTTGTTAAGGAAGTCAAGTTGAGGATATGTGTCAAATACTGACCTTGGAGCACTTTATGTGGTAGTGCAGATAGTCCCTGAAGGTGTGAATGAGGTTGATGGTGTTGTCTCTGGCATTGGCATTGGTGTGACGAGGGAACAGCACTGCAAGTACAAGGAAGCCATTACAAAGATTTAAAGGTGCAATGTGTTCTAAAGTGGAGGGCCCGCTACTTGATTGTCTCCATGGAGATGTTATTTCTTTGCCTGAAATATTCCATAGTAGGGCATTAAACTTATCTCCTTTGCATTTGTTTAATTACATGTGCTTTATAGCTCAAAAACCTTAACCTTAAAAAAACTAAAATTCTTACCATGTGCAGGCTTGCTTCTCCGTAGAGAACCTGTCTCCATTGTGATCATCAAGTTTATTCCCATACTGTGCAATAATGAAGGTGTAAGAATAATATCTCCGTATAGAGAGGCAGGTGGTGGACCTTCCACCAAGTTACACAGTATACCTTTAAATGTGTATGTAACAAAGCTATGGACAGGGCTTGTTTCTTTGAATACAAACCAAAAGTGATGTATCCGATATTGTCTCCTACTGCAGCATCCGTGTCTTTCAGCTCCAGAGGAGGCTCCCTGTGGCTGAACAGCACCTGGGGCGCAGTGTGACTGGCTCGCCGGCCCTCCTTAAACTCCTGTATGTGAATAAGGACTTCACTTTATTAAGACTGCTTTTGGAACACACACTATACAGATTCTTGTAGACAAAGAGGGAACCTCAGAGAGCCGCTGTAAGACAAAAATATTCAGGTGGTAGGTGGTAATTGAAGGGGTACGAGAGTTACAACATGGGCCTTGGTGTAATAAATACCTGTCATGTTGGAATGAACTGAGGCAGTTCTCTGAGAATATGCAAATCAAATAGTTAAAGGTCTACAGTACCACACAGTGAATTGTTTGTGTAGGTTCTGTTTCTATAGGAAAAAGTAAGGTCTCTGTAGCCGACACGCACCTGCATGAAGACTTTGCCAATAATGACATCATCATCATCTTTAAAGACTGTGCTGAAAACCACGGTAACTCTGTCCTTCTTGGCCTCCACATACCTACAGAGCAGAACATGTAGTTTTAGGTCAGGTGTACTTAACAATCACATAAACACATCTCACTATGCAAAACAGCTCAAACAAAAATTAAACTTGGCTTGAAAGTGCCGTACATAGACTCGTCATCTCTGTAGTGAACAACGGCCCTCTTCTCTCCTTCTTTGCCTTCTTCCTGGAACTTAAAGTATTTCTCAAAGACAGATGCGAAGCAGTTTCTTTTCAGAATCCCTGCCTGGTGGATGACCTCATCTTTGTTGGCTGGTAATGCTTCCAGGTCATATAGAAGAGACACATTGTAGCCTGGCAACCACAAAATAGTCTCATTACTGATCATTTTATTTTCATCAGAGACAATGTTTTTTATATATGAAACTTTAAATACAAAAATATAAATCATACCTGCTTCAGGTGCAACCAAGTAGTCCCCATAGACTTTCTTGAGCAGCTGTAAAAATAAACAAAAAGTAATGCCTTCATTATCACAATATCTGATATCTTGACAAATGTGAAACAAAATTTTATCTGTGCAGTGCCTATATTTATAGTTTTACTCCTCAGAAGGAAATCTCACACAAATGTCTCTTTGTGCTGCACAAATAGACCTACGATTGGCACTATGAAAGGATCACAGTCAGTTCATTCACTTATCCCTCTGGACTGGGGCTTTAAAGAAAAACTAGTTGGATGTGAGCCAGTACATTCAGACAGTGGCCGCTGCAGTCAGCACTTCCTCGCCTGAGGTGACTCAAACAACTCACTTCCTGTTTCTAGCAGAAGGCTCAGTAGCTCATTTCTTCCTTACATGGCAAAGGAACTTCTATCACTGATTTTAATAATTCTATAAAAAGTGTTACAATTGTTCTTATCTAATATCTCTTTTTGACCAAATCTAACAAAGCCATGCATGTTATTTTAGATCTTGTACAGTTTGGTAGTGTACCTCATCAGCTCCATGCTCCTGAAGGTCCTTATAAAACTTCAGGGCGATGCTGACCATCAGTTTGCTCTTATCCCCATCGGGGTTGGAAATGTGGTACAGGACGCCATCGAAATCTGCAGCAGTGGAGTCATTTATTAATAGCAAGCACAAACATTTTATTTTTTCCCAATTTTGCAGCCTATACATTTGATTATGTAATCTCTCAAATTAGCAATATAATGACATCAGAGAAATACACTTTATAAGTGTATTTGTTGTAATTACTAATAGATAATGTTATTTATTTCAAATTTTAAAAAATTGTTATTTCCTCATTCCATTTAGTACAACGGACATTATGTAACAAAGTTGTATTTCCTGCCAGGGATGTACATGTACAGAAGCTTCATAATAACATTAATTACAGTTTGAGTTAAATGACAGTGGCTGCAAGTACTCCACCAATAGTTGCATCAAGTGATAGTGTGCATTGTGGTAGTAACAGCGTTTTACCTGCAAAGGTCACTTCCACAGCCTCTGGCTTAGTTCTGCAGGAAGAAGAATTACAAAAAAAGAATTACAATCTATAGCATAATAAGAACACAAAGGATTAAAAAGACTGATGATATTTTATTTTACTGGTTGAACATAAATTCGTTTACATATTATGCATTTGAAAAGTATCTGAATATATGTACCTCGAAATATTTCTATAGAAAAACTGGGTTTAGCTGTGGTTAAAATAAGTGTCATAAAAGAGCAGCAGCAGGCTGTTAAAGGGGGACAGACTTGACTCAACAAGACCTCCGGAATGCGGAAGAGACGGCCACTGCTAACGAGCTGTTAGATCTGTGCTAGCCACAGTGCCAAAAGACTATTGACAAATATGATTTACATTTACGAATATGCCAGCTACAGTGGTCTACAATGCTAACATACCATATTCAGAGATACAAGTTGATGCCTTTTAGCCTGCTAAAAAGGCTAACAGTGACTATAGCTACAGTAACTAGCCAAAGGGCAGTGTATTTTTCAGTCTACCAATATCTAATTTAATATTCATTAGTAAAGTCTTAACTTGCAAAATCTGTAGCAGACGTTCGCCGACAATGCTGCACTTAATTATCTAGCCATCAGAGTTGTAAATGTAAAATATATTCTTAATTCGTGGTAAAGCAGGGCTCTGACACACCCCAGCTGAGAGCAAGACACCAGGGCGCAGCTACAAGCTAATCACATTTTAGCGAATAAAATCACAGCGTCAACAATGAGACGACACTGAACACATACATGTTTTACTAATGATAATCAGGACCGTTCTGCACATTATTGTAGTCTAAATACTGAGCAAACCCTTTTCTGAAGCTAGCTGGTGTTAGCATTGCTAATCAGGTGAGCATCATTCCTTACCCATTGGAAGCGCCGTCGAACTTCAGCGTCAGCGTCTCTTCTATAATGCGGTTATTAATTTCTAAAAGGATCATGATGGACGCCGAGGAGAGGGGGGATAATATTGGAGATTTGCTGTGTAAACCCCCTTTGTGTCAAATTTCTGCGATTTTTTCCACCCTTGACAGACGAACCCGCTTCCGTCCAGACCACTTCCGCCTGTCCACAGCTTCCGCGTATTTTACACTGAGCCACAAGAGCGCAGAACAGCGCAGGAGCACGCTGTATACAGTCTATGGAGCACACACGCGAACCTGTCAAGTGGCCCCCATCAGATGCACATTTACACAAAAACTATCGTTTGTGTTGGTTGGTGCTGCTTTAGTTTTTGAGATATTAACGTTTCTTTTATAGGCCAAATTGGGGTCACCCAGCCCCGAGAAGCTTAAAAATGCTCTAAACTGGCCCATATGGGTTTGTGATTCCTTTGTGCTTTTTGTGCTGCACAAAGTTTCGTTTGAGCTATTATCGTTCATAAGATATAAGGGATTTTATTTTCGGCCGATGACGTCATCCAGCCCTCCAAAATGTCACCAGCTCAAAAACAGAAAATTATACGAACAGTTTGTATTTCGTTAATGCTGCTTTATGCTGTGACTACTTTCGTTTGTGCTAGTATGTTTCAAAAATTACTAATTATTTTAGCGGCATTTATATGACAATTTCCGGCCAACTGATGCCTGTGGGTTTAGCAAAGCTCATTAAAAAAAAATCCAAAAAAAAAATCAAAAATCAAACTCATTACTTATTATAATAAAAAATTAATAATTTACTATTTCCTCATTCCACTAAATATTTATGTAACAAAGCTCTATTTACTGCCACGGATGCACTTGTACAATAGGTTCAAACGCAGGTAGATGGCTTATACACATGCCACTCGTTACGAGCACGCAGATTTGTGATTTTCCAATTTTATTACAAAGTAATCTTTCGGTTGATCACATTTAGGAGCTGAATCAGTCAGAACACTACCTCTACAGCAGAAGATCTAAAAACACTGGTTTAGTACAGTTAGGCTAGTGAGCCTGTCGCAAAATGCACAATTAGAGATTCTTCTCTCTCCATCTTTGGAGCCTTTACACCTCACCCTGACCTTAATGTATCTTTTGTATCATGCTTTAAAACAAGGGTGCATAAACAGCTTGATTACTCACTTTAAAAATTATCTGCCAGTGAAACTAGAGGAGAACTCACTGTGCACAAACACTATTCAGTCCCATGCCGAAGCTCTCCTGTGTGCACTCACTGAACAGCCAGGGAGAAGCTTTGACAGTTGGGGACTTTTGTCACATCAGAATATCAGACATAACCTAAGGTCCAAAGTGTCGCAAAGGCTCTGATTCCAGATGAATCAGGAGGAGTGAAACCACATTCCCCACACACAAGTGTCAAGAGGAATGCAGTTATGTGTACCTGGGTCTCCCTGTATCCAGAATCCAGTTGATTACATAAATAGTAGGCTAATTGATGGGTATTATAAAAGTAAACAAACTTACCTAAAGTCAGAGCTGTGCTGACTTTGAGGCAAACCCAAACTGTGTATTGTCTGATAAATCAGAAAAAAAAAAAAAAAAAAAAACAATAAAATGATTTAGTTAATCAAATCACTATTTGGAGTCAATCATCACATATTTTACCTGCTGATTGAAACTCACCTTTTTGTTCATGACTCCAGAACAGCCACTCACATATGGTGCATCCGATTGGTTAACTGTGCTTATGAAGTTCCTTTCCTTGTCATCGAATTGATCAGTGAATTTAGGAAGGAGTAAGGAAAGGTGACATTATGCTTCCTTTCATAGCTCCTTTAGCATAGGAAGTCTCAGAGGGTCCTAATCAGCAGAAGAAGCTATGAGCCATCCCATAATTCACTGCGCAGACCAAGCCAAACATTTCCAAATACCGAACCAAACTTATTTATAAAACACTTTTCATACAAAAAAAAATAACAGTGCTTCACAGTTATTAAAAACAATTTCACATTTCCTTACACCCCATCCACCCCCCACAGCTACCCGACCCCACACAACCAAGCATCCCAGACAGTCACATGTACAGTCTCACCCACATGCATGCACTCTGGCGCACACACATGCAAACACACACACATGGTAACACGCTAAAATACATAAAAGTACATAATGTATAGTAAAACATGAGGCTGAATACAGGCAAAATGGTTGAGAAAACACCATCAGAGGAGCAGTCTATACCAGGAGCCACAGGGCCCAGGGGAGATATGAGGCCCAAGCACCAACCCTCCACCAGGTGCGCATGGGACAGACCCTGGCAGCCGCAGCCGACCACCTCTCCCAGTGCAGAGGGCTCCTACAGAGGAAACACTGGAAATCCTAAAAATGATAAAGGCATATGAGTTCAAATAGGTCTACTAATTTACAAATTATACTCTGCACCAGGGCCACGTCTCATTTCTCTTTCTTCATCTCCTCAATTCTGCAGGAAATGGTTGAGGAAGTCCTACCTATAGAGGAGACACAGGAAGGAGAGAAACTCCTCACTAAGATCAATAAAGTTTGATTTTTTTTATCTAATGTCTGCCTCCTGAAGTCTCCCTCATGTTTATTCCTTCCTTCTGTGATTTTCTTCAGGACAGCACTTAATATTGACGCACTTGACTGACAGTTGAAGAATGGGGGATCAAGGAGAGGAATCAAGGAGAAGGAAGCGAGGAAAGAGAACTGAGACGTGGCCCAAATTAATATTTTAAATCATAAACTCAACTGTAGAACACAAAAAGCATAACTACTATAGAGCCACATCTGCCCATTTGATATTATAATATGTTTAATCCAGCATTGCGCATATTTGTTTATGCTTTAGAGAACAAAAACTTTAAACCACACTGGCCTCTTTGCATAAACTTTAAGTGCTGGAAAACAGCTGGCTGCTTGTGCTCTGATGTGGTCAGTTTCTGTTGTACTAAAGGACTCAGTAGAATATATGTGTTCTTTCTGTGACCGGGATGTGCTGCTGATGGTGAGTCTATTTTGTGATTGTATACTGTACTTGTATACTTTTAAAAGATCATATCTGCAGATCATATGTGTGCAGGGTCACTGCAGCTCTTTATTTAACAGCAGTTATTTCACTCATGTACAGTCACTTTATTTATGTAGACTACTGCTGTGATGAAAACATTGGCTGTAAAGACCACAAGGTTTAAATAAAAAGACTCAGCAGTGGAAGATGGTGCCCTAGTTGTAGTCTGTTTTCTGGGAATTGTAGTTTTGACTGAACAGCTGTTGTTCCTGCTGCTGGTTAGGAGAATTCAGATCCACCTAAAGCTGCGATAGCTCTTTCTCCTCACTGGTCCTTACTCCTTGATCCTTATTGTTGACCTCATGACATAGCTCTCAGAGCGAAAAGGAGAAGGAAGGAGAAGGAAGGAGGTATTTTTTTATTAAAGACTGATAACATTTTCCACTGCCTGAGATCGCTTTTCTTCAGTAGTTTTGCTGAGTTTTTGCACAAACTAGCGCAAACAAAGTACAAATTATTGACAATTTTTGTGTAATGAGCTGAGCATGCCCACAAAGCTGCTTAATACACACCTAATAACAAAAAGACACATTTCACCGCAGCTACATATAGTATAACTGCTTTTGAAATTCCACTATTTTCATTCCACACTCCTTATGATCAGTAAAAACATATACAGATATTTACACCTGCACATCCATATGAACATGGCTTGAAACATGGCTTGACATGACAGTAACTAACCACCTGAATGTGGAGCAATATTCACTTTGACATTCAGCCATGAATGTGCAGGGTTGTAGCACCAAATTTTGGGCCCTGGGTACAAATCATCTTGTTAGGGCAGCGTAACATGTTATCCGATGAAAAATGCCTATTTAGGACTTTGAGCAACCCTTCATTATTAGTCTGTCTTACAAAGATGTGTGAATGAAACAAAACAGAACTCCAGGTATGTTTTTGAGGAAGTAACAACATTATAACGTGATGTAACAGTCACAAGATTCAGTTTTGCGTAATATAGGACTTTTCATTTTGATAGAGTTTTCTATTGAGTCTATAGATTTCTATAGAGTAGATGTTTCAGCATAGAAATGGTTACTAGTTAACTAGAGTGTGTTTCTAACTTGAGTCTAATCAGTACAGGACAGTACAGTTCTACAGAAACTCAAACTCCAAAATCAAACTAATTCCAAGCAGTCTTAATTTAGTCATGTTACACACGACACAATGGTTGGCAAGTTGACAGATTTGTTCACTGTGGAGCCGAAGTATCTACATCTCGTCTGCAACATATGACTGTAAACAATGAGGTCTGTGCACTGTGCCTTTAAAACTGCGATGAAGTGATTTATGTAGACTGAGAGTAGCAGGGACAATACCTGTCTCTGAGTGCCTTCACATTTACAAGGGAAGTTGTGTGGCCCACCTCCTATCAGCATGAGCCTGTTATTAGTCAGATGTTTATGGTCTGATGGGTGTTTGCCAGGCCATAAAAGACAGGTCCTTCACTGATGCAGATGCAGATAACTAAATTCAGAGAAACAAATGCAATGTGGGAAAGGAGCTGATTGCAATAGCAGCAAAGAGAACAAAGTGTTGCGTTATGAGAAAGTGCCACGACATGAGAGACATCTTGAGCCTTACCTCATTATTAGTGACTCAAGAAATGGTGATGCAAGGTGCTCCTCACATGGTCAACCGTGTTATTACAAATGTTTTTAACCGGGTCAACTAGATTTTTGTGCCTAGTAAAAAAATTATAAAATGATGATTATAAAATCACGATAACAGGTGAAAATATAAAGTGAGTAAATAAATGCTGGAAATTGAGTGTTGGGTTTAAAATATGATTAAAAAAAAATCTTAATAGTAATTTGGATTAACACACATACAATATCTAAATGTGTGCAGCTAATTTGTAATACACAACATTTAAATTATAAAATTAAATTGGACATAGAAAATGTTATAGTCAAGTGATGGCTGATATAATGACGTAGGAATATGGGGTAATATAGTATCTATATGAAACCAACAGGATATTGGGCAAACTCTTTGAAAAACAGTTGTATTTTCAAAGTGCTTTAGTTCCTGCCCATTGTGGAAGTGGCACTAGGACAGAAGGTAAGGTAATCTTTCTTGTCATTGTAACAAAGAATAATGAAATATTTAGATTTGTTTTTAAATCATGAATAATAATCTAACAAATTTCCTTCGGGATAATAAAGTATCTACTATGTCTTCCACTCACAGCCATGAAGTTAGAGGTGTCTATCGATGACCTTTACGACTACCTAAATGACAGCAGCTACGACAATATTACATCTTATACTGTGAATCCACATACCATCCCATGTCAGCTAAAACTACTGGATCCTGCAGCTTGGCATCACTATATGTTTTCTCCTTATTGCCATCTTTGTACTGGCAATCCCTGGCAATGTTTTAGTGGGCTGGGTAATACGCACCAGTCAACAAGCGCTTACCCCATCAGATATCTACCTTTTCCACCTCACCATAGCGGATGGACTCATGGCTTTGACTATCCCATTTTGGGCAGTTGTGGTGGTACGAGGATGGCTGTTTGGAGGATTCATGTGCAAAGTTATAAGTCTAATTTTTGACACAAATTTCTACACCAGCATCTTGTTTCTGGCATGTATCAGCATCGACCGCTACCTTGTGATTGTGCATGCTAGTGAAAGCTTCAAAAGTCGTCAGAGGATGTGTAGCCAGCTGTTGTGTGCAGGAGTGTGGGCCCTGGGTTGCGCCCTTGCCTTGCCTGCTCTCTTCAATGACATCGCAACGCTGAGAAATGACTCTGATTTGATGATATGCAACGATAACTTTTACATTGGCAATGCATCAAAATGGAGGATTGCTATTCGTGGGTTTCGGCATATTTTTGGTTTCCTGCTTCCTCTTGGTGTCATGGTAACCTGCTACAGCATCACCATTGCCAGGCTCTTGCGCACCAGAGGTTTTCAAAAGCATAGAGCAATGAGAGTGATCATAATAGTAGTGATTGTGTTTTTGTTATGCTGGTTGCCGTACCATCTAAGCATGATAGTTGATACACTCTTGAGGGCTGACCTGATTCCATATGACTGTGCCAGGAGGATGTCAGTAAACACGGCGTTGGGGGTCACAAACAGCCTGGCTCTCCTTCACAGTTGCATCAATCCTTTCCTCTATGCCTTTGTGGGAGAGAAGTTCAGGAGGAAAATGAGGATGCTGCTGCAGAGAAAGATGGCACAAGAGAGGATGTCAGTGTCGAAATACAGCAGGTCCACTTCTCAAACCTCAGAAGGCACCGGGACTGTCCTGTGAAAAGTTTTCCTTTTTTTTTTTTTTTTTAAATAAAATCTTTTTATAAAAGTCCTTGGGCTAAGGTTTTCTAAGCTCACTGCTGTTGTCCAGTGGTTTACTTACTGCTTGCATCTGTATCATGTTGGAACACGCACAGAAATGCAATGTATTTAGTAGTCATGGCAATAAAGTTTCTGTTTTACAAAAAAGAAATGTTATTTATCTTAAAGAGCAAATATATAAATATATATATTTTATATTTATATTTTTATATATATATATACTATTTTCTGATATTCACACATGACTGATGCACAAATCCTGCATACTTAGGCTGAGTTCCTCTTTCATACAGAAAACACTCTGTTCCACCTTGTGATGTCATGTGGAAGTGCACCAGAATTATTTAGATGATTTGGATCAGCCCTGGAATTACCAATCTCTAGTGAACTAAACGTAAAGGTAGCTGTTAACTTGAAAACTACCACTACATGACATCACAAGGTGGAACAGAGCATTTTGAGCTTTGGAGATGTAGACAAACTAAAAACAAAGGGTTACACAAAACATATTCTAACATGGCTTAAACGCAGGAGATTTTGCACAACGTGGATAGAACCTTATAATAAAGCCAATAATGGAAGCTGCATCCATATTTGAGCTAACTTAGTGCTAATAATACCTTAGAATGAACAAGGAGGAGCAAAAACACAAAAAGAGCAATGAGATAAAATCAAGAAATATTACTTGAAATAGATATTCCTCCAACAGATGGCGTACTCAATGCTAAAACCGAGTGTCTAAAGTAAACTCTTGTAAAATTACAGATATCTTGTTTTCCTGAGCATAGTTCATTGTCTTTTCATGGAACAATAGTCACAAACTGCTTAAAATGTCAGCAAAGTTAAAATGCACTCACATCTGCGAAAATGAATCTTTTCAAAACAAACTTGCACAACCGTGACTTAAGACTCCATATCCCCGAAGCCTTAGCGTCATGCTGCTTTCACGTGATCCTCGGGAACTAGGGACTTCGACTTATTTGCGTTCATGTGCCTTTTTCTTGGAAAGTCAAAATATTGTTTTCACGATCAATTAAATCACTGAAATCACCGTTCATTAACAGCATTTAAAAGAGCTAACCAACAGGCTAAGTGTTGTTATTAATTAATAAAGAACATTATCGCCCCACTCTCTGTAATTGTTGTTTTTCTGACTTAACAGATCGTTCAAGTGCATTTTTTAACTAAGAAAAACATTTTCCCGAGTTCCTGAAGACCACATGAACGCAGCATGAGTGTCTGACTGAGAAACAGATTCTGATGCGTAGCACGAGGTGAGCATTGTTTACTTGCACTCAAATATATTAGAATGGAGCACTAAATCAGCGGATCGTGTAGATAGCGCCGATCTGACAGAATAGATCAGATATCACTGTTTCTGTCGGGAATCCACAAAAGTGTTTTATTATCACAGATGCTACTCTTAGCCGGCTACACAATATAGCTGTTTTGTTTATAAATCTTCTTAAAGCTTCATAAGAAGAACATGCTTTTAAACAGGCTAATATAAAGATCTGGCCTATTCAGTTCTCAGTTTTGGTCTCTGTAATAACCAGCCTGTATATGGTACACTGTTATTACACAGGTTATAAGAGGCTCCTGCATACTGCCGGCTTGCTCAGTCTTCACATACAGTGGGAATAAAAAGGACTGTTTTTCTCTGTTACACCACAAAGTTAGATGTGTAAACATGTTTTTCTGTAGTCTCCATGCGGTGTTAAACTAAAAGCCTTTCTGTCTTTTCAGGTTAACAATGACAAAGAACTCTGGATAACTCTGTCACTGTGCAATGTGGATTGACACAAAGGTCACCGTTTCCCTTGACAGCATGTAGCATTTTAACCCAGCCTGTAAAATGGTTCAGTGTTACTAGCTCATTTACTGGTATGACGTCTTCTTTATACCGTTACAATTTGTGTTCAGTGTTGATTTAAAAATTGAAAGTAAGGCTAGATTGCATCATACCCTCTATGTGGATTTTACTCTGAGAAGTCCCTCCATCACTTAAGATGGTAGCCGAAGACCCAAACACCAGCGGAGACGAGTTAGATGGGGAGAGAAATATGAAATTGCCAGGAGTGGAAGATGGAGATGCAGAGTTGGCCATTTGTGCCTCAGATTCACCTTCATCTCCTGAAGGTCTCCAAGAAGAACCCAGAAAGTGGAAGTTTGCAGTCATTTTTTTGTGCGTGTTTGGATTTATGGCTTCCATTAAGCCGGGGGAGCCTTTTATTACGCCATATCTACTGAGTGTGGAGAAGAACTTCACCAGGGAACAGGTATGGAAAAATAGAGTTGGACATGTTAGCTTGACTTTAGATTAATGTTCAGTCCAGCACTTCTGACACACTGAGTTTAATGAGTGCTCTGTGGTGAGTTTGCTGATCCAACCTATTACGGTCAAAGTTCACATTTTTGTGTGGGTCAAAGAAGAAAAAAGTCTGCAGGAGTGAATAGTTATATCACACCACTGAGTCATTCTAATCAGTAAATTACAGATTGCTAGATAGCTTTAAGTAAATATAGCCAAAATGTTAGCATTTTGTTTCAGTTGCTCAATGATTTTAAACATGAAAACACTCTTTAGACACATGTAGTGTTGTAGCTTTGCCTGTTTTGACTCACATTCCACTCTCAGGCCGATTGTCCTGGTGTTGTTGATTTGCTTCACAGCTGCGCTTTGTTTCTGATGAGATAAAAACAAACAACTGTTCTGCTCGATATCTTGACCTGGACATCTGTTATAAATAAACCTTAACAATAGATGCATTCCCTCAAAAAGAATTGTTATGAAATTTAAATACATTTAAGCTATGTTATGGTAAAAAAAAAAAGAAAGAAAAAAAGAAAATCAAAAGTACGCCTGTCACGATAAGAAATTTTCCTAAGAGCCTAAGAGCAGCTTTATACCACAAAAACTATACTAAAAAAAAAAAGTTCTTAGTTTGCATTTGTAATGAGTCATACAAGTTATTCAGTAAACCTTCTACAGCTCAAATCTTACCATATATCCAAAAATATAAATTATTTAATATTATACATTTTCAAGTAGTACAAAGAAAATGTACACACGACAATACTGACTCCAAAAAATATTGTTCCTTCTATCATATGTTGAACGTTAGTAATTATTGTGACAGGCCTAACCAAAAGTCTCAACATATGACGTTAACTAAATTGATATTGCCAGATAGGAGGTCGAATGGCTGACCAAAAAGGAGATTTATGAATGTTGCGGAGGAGGTCATGGAGTTGACTGGTCTGAGAAAAGAGACTAGCATATTAGTAGGTTGAAGTTTATTTGTTTTGATGTCAAATAGGAATAGTAGGACACAAACTCTGCACTACGACAGACAAATCCAAAAGTAGAAACTAGAATAATAAATTGGACATTTCAGGTTTTGTATGTTGTATATTTTTGTATGTTGTCAACTGTTGCTTACCTGGAACTGATGTTTTCATCTCCCAGGTGACCAATGAGATCACCCCTGTACTCACCTACTCGTACATGGCCGTGCTAGTGCCTGCATTCCTGCTCACTGACCTCCTGCGCTACAAGCCTGTTCTGGTCATTCAGGGCCTCAGTCAGGTGGTCATCTGGCTTTTGCTCTTGTTGGGCAGCTCCCTCCTCCAGATGCAGCTCATGGAGTTCTTCTATGGCATCACCATGGCCTGCCGAGTGGCCTATTCCTCCTACATCTTCTCGCTGGTCAGCCCCACCCTGTACCAGCGCGTGGCCGGCTACTCCCGGACCTCAGTGCTGCTTGGAGTCTTTACCAGCTCAGTTTTGGGACAGTTATGTTTATCACTGGGTAACATCACATTCTACACCCTAAATGCCATTTCATTAGGATTTGTAAGCTTGGGATTGCTGCTCGCGATTTGCCTCCCCTGGCCGAAGCGATCACTGTTTTTTAACCGCAGTCAGGAAAAAGCAGTAAAAAAGGAATTGGACAAAATGAATCCTAAAAAATCTTCAGAATCAAAGTGGAAGGACTCGGTGTTAGTGCAGATGTTGCTGGAGCTGAAACATGTGCTCAAGATGCCCAATTTGAGGCTGTGGTCGCTCTGGTGGATCTTCAACTCCACGGGTTACTACCTGGTGCTCTTCTATGTCCACATTCTATGGAACAAGGTCTATCCAGCCACAGAAAACAAGAATGTGTACAACGGTGGAGTAGAAGCCGCATCTACTTTATTAAGTGAGATTTTTACATTTCTAAACTCAAAGGTGCACTGTGTCACTTGTTCAGTGGAGGGTCTGTCACTGGCTTGTCTCCGTGGAGACAAGTGCACCTTTAATTCTGGTCTGCTTTTACATGACAGGAGATGGAGCTTTGTATGTGCAAACATAACCACTTTCTGACCATAAAGATAAACCAACACCGACAAGTTACATTATGACATCATTATTATTATGACATCATTATTATTATGCAGCTCAACACAGCTTTAATGGACTCTGACACTATCAGGCCAGCTTTAACCCTCTCTATTGCATGCTGATCAGAAATACTACACAGTACAGAGACTGGGCAGTAAGGTGAAATCATAACTAAGCATGGCCTTAACCCCTTATTGTTTCGTCTTAGTTTCCCTGAAATGCCTGACTTAAGATTACCTCAATTCAAACAGAAACTGTTTCTGAACCCTTTGGGGCTCAGACAAATGGTTGTCCCCTGCTGTCCTCTAACTGTACTCTGACTCTACTTTAATTGAAAAAAAGCTCTACACAAAAGAAAGCCAGATTTCAAATTCCAGCAAATTTTTTTAAAATAGGGATATAATATATATAAAATAAGGTATAGCTGGTGTCCCTGGGGATGGCCCGAGAGAGAGAGCAGATTGAGCGTTTGTTGGGTCTTGACAATTCCCATGTCAAAGCTGAAGCACATCTCACTAAACATGAGACTTAGGCACTTGTAATTAGGCAAACAAGTTCAGGCGAAATTCATATAAATGCCTTTCTAAAAATATGCATTACTGTGAGTGGGATTACCTCTCCACGGATCTGACGTGTGACTTGACTTAGATGCGCCGCCTGCTTGTCTCCTTGGAGACAGTCAGATATCTTAATGTCTGACTGCAGAACATGACAGGCAAAGGAATAAAATCTCCATGGAAAAAAGCAAATGGCAGACCCTCCATTTGAGAAGTTACATAGTGCACCTTCAATAATAAAATTTATGAACATGGACAAAGTCTAAACCACACTGCGTTCCACACTAGTGTCATTTAGCACACACACAAAAAAATCTTAATAAACATTTTTTTAATTGATTCATTTGATTTGATCAGATACAGACAAACAATGGCTTGTTCTCTCACGATAATTCTCCATGATTTTGTGTACTATGCTATATTTAACTTTTTTAAATATATAGATTATCTTTGGTAACTGCTACTTTTTTCCACTTGTGTTTTTGCATTAGAAAAATATAAAATTGGAGTCTAGTAACCGATTGTGTTAATTCTTTTATGAATTTGAAGGTGCCTTGACATCCTTCATTGCGGGCTATGCCAAAATCCGATGGAACATTTGGTCTGAGCTCGTCATAGCGGTCATCACTGCGGTCCAGGCTGGACTGTTATTGCTCATGGGAACCACAAACAACATCTGGGTGTGCTACATCGCCTATGTGCTTTTCAGAGCCTTCTACCAGTTTTTGGTTCCTATTGCAACGTAAGCTATAAAATCTCAGTGTTTTAAAGGTGCATTATATATCGTTTCTGATGGAGTTTCCATCATATGCTCGTCTCCATGGAGATGTTATTGCTTTGTCTGGAATGTTTCACAGTATGATATTAAACCTTTCTATCTTCATGGAAATCAAACCAGACCAAGTTACAGCTCAGGTCTGTGGAGAGGCAACCCCGCTCACAGTCAGATTGCCTGTTTTTCTGCAATAAAACCACCTGTAATTGAATAAATGTAGGGTAAATCTGTTTAATGTCACACTGTGGAACATTCTAAGCAGAGCGGTGATATATCCACAGAAACAAGCAGGTGACAGACCCCCAACCAAAAAGTTATACACTGCACCTTTAAACTGTAATATTGTTTCTCTGGTATTTTAATGTTTGTATTTTTAGATTTCAGATTGCCTCATCTCTTACAAAGGAACTTTGTGCGCTTGTGTTTGGGATCAACACTTTTCTTGGAACTATTTTGAAAAGCATCATTAACTTAATATTTTCTGACAAGAGAGGGCTAGGATTGGATGTGCACTCACAGGTTAGAATCCCATATTTATCTCCATTTAACTTATGATTTAACATAATATAGACAAGTATTAACATGTCTAATTTGTTCGTCAAATGTCAAGCTGTGGTAAACTACCAGTTGAGCCAGTATATCAAATACTAGTAATGCTGATTAACCATTTCTTGTTAATTATTATGACTGAGTTTTTTTTTTTCTTCCAGTTTCTTGTCTACTTCATCTACTTTGCCCTACTCACAGTGGTGTACTTTGTCTGCGCTGCCGTGGTCATAATCCGGCACTTTCGTAACCGGCCTGACAAAGGATGCAGGGTCAACCAGCTGTCCACAGAGCTGACCCCAGTTGCAGCCAGTTCAGAGACAGAGCCACTGTCAAATGGCAAAAGTGTCAAGTCTTAAAAATATGTTTTCCTATTTTAATAATATTTTGAGCAGAGCGTTAATAAGTGCCTCCTCTGCTGTCAGTGCACTTGTCATCCACGATTTTATCATTTTACAATCATACATATTATCTTTTACAACTATAATGTTGTTCTAAGGGGAGGGCGGGTATTCAGGTATAATCAACACTCCCACATCAGTATTAGATGTTAGATGTTGTTTTTAAACCTGACCAAGGCTGTTAGAAATGCTTATTGGTACTACTGATACTACTGTATAATACATTTTTATTGTCAAGCATTTTAGAATATAGAACATATTTCCCTCTAACTTGGTTGTTGTAGGGCATTTACCGATGTAATTGTTGAATTTCACTTTGTTTTGACTGTACAACATTAACTGATACTTTGTAGTGACATCACACTGGGGTGTTTTACATGTACTCTATTGGCAGAATGTTCAACAGTGACACAATGGGCAAATTAGCAAAAACTGCCATAAATGTTTTAATATAGCCGTAAAAATACAAAATGAATTTAAAAAACGCATTTTCAAGAGGCTGTAATCAATTCACGTGTTCACTGTCCTATTAAGGAGTTTGATTTTCAACAAAGAGGTGAGCGTGGCTTGAGTTTACGTGTGAGATACAAATCATCACACCCGTTGTAGTTCCAACTAAGTCAGCTCTTTCTGGTCAGAGTGTGTTAAAATAAAGCTCAGATTAAGCCTTAATTGAGTAACAGAGCTTCGGACATAGCAGTGCTTTCAGTTAACTTCACATCTCCAGAGATGGTTGATGACATCAGCTGCCGAGTATCAACAGGGATAAACAACAGAATCTTTTAGAATATGGAATGTATTTCTCTTTAATTCACTTTTTTACAGGTTGTTGTAGGGCATTTACTGATCTAACTGTGAAGTTTCATTTTGTTTTGATTGTACAACATTCTTCTGGCTGATAATGCACAATTAAGGATAAGCACCAGCCTCGTTTGCTGTTACTAAGTTTTTCTACGGAAAAAGGGCTTGGGATAAAAATACGTTGTTACTTTGTAGCTACATAGGTACCTCACCTTAAATTCAAGACAATACAATCATTCTGTTGAAAAACAATGTTACTTGGAATACAGTGCCAAAATTCTGAAGGTCTTCCTTTTGTGGCTATTAAATGTTCATCACAGTATTGATTCTTACAAAATAATGTATACATATTAATTGTCACATTGCTGCATAAATTTAAAATGTGAAGAAGTCTGACTGCTGTATGCAAATCAATCATATGTTTTATATTCACAAATAAATAGTTGCTGAATTAGACAAAAAATATTTTGTTCACTACACTCACATTAAACCAGAGGCGTGTTTAAGTTTTAATAGAAGACACTTTCATTAAAACTGTAAGGCTTATGAAAGTAAATATTCACCTGTTAAATAATGGCGGATGAAAGACTATACCAAACATTCATAAGTATACAAATTATGATAAGTATACAAATTATCAAAAACAGTTGAAAGATTCAGATTCTAGAAAAACTTAAAACTTGCAAAATTTAAATTTGACTGCATCACTGAAACAATACCACTGCTCATACGCCAATACATCAAGCAAACATTGCGTTTCGATAGATTAGAAAAAAAGCAATGCTGCCCTCCAGTGTCTTACATTAAAAGTGAGCTAACCTTCAATCAAAAAACAACAACAAAAACAAAACTGTAGTGCATTAATTTAGTAAAATTGGAGTGTATTATTTAACATTTAGCTTTAAAGCAGGGGTGTCAAACTTACATTCACAGAGGGCCAAAATTAAAAACTGGGACAAAGGCATGGACCAAACTAAATATTTATTGAAAAATTTCAACATCTGCATGTTTTCTCTTCTTTTGAGATATGTAATGTTCAACCTTTTCTTAATAAAATAAATGTTTAATAATAGTTGTGCTTAGACACTGAATAATATAGAAAAATATAAAATAACATTTTAAATAAATAATGTCTCTATAGCCTATCTGTAGCCAGCGAGCGAGCTCTAATACATTTTTGATATGATCTCACGGGCCAAATCTGGCCCCCGGCCTGATTTTGACATGTCTGCTTTAAAAGTTTCAAAACACAATTCCATTCAGTGCATGTTTCAGTCTACTTACCTTTAAAATTTAAAAAATCACATGGTCTATGACAATGGTTTTGTTACAGTGACAGCAAAAATAAGAAGGTAAAAGACAAAAGTTACAAATAAGAAATCAATCACATCTTCAATCCATCCAATGTTAAACAATCTAAAGTGTAACATAACAGGAGATGTTATATGATGTTGCATTATTAAATTATTCAGAACTTAAAAAGCATATTAAAAGTGCAATGTGTAACCTTTCTGGTGGAGGGTCTGTTAACTACGTTTCTCCATGGAAATGTTATTATTTGTGTGGAATGTTTCACAGTAAACCTTTCTATCTTCATGGAGACCAAAACAGACAGAAGTTACAGGTCAGTCTGTGGAGAAGCAACCCTGCTCACAGTCAGAATGCCTGTTTTTCTAGGTATTTTTGCACAATAAAACCACTGTAATTGAATAAATGTAAGAGCTGTTTAATTACATACTGTGGAACATTCCAGGCAGAGCAATGGCATATCCATAGAAAAACACATGTGACGGACCCTCCACCAGAAAAGTAACACAATGCACCTTTAAGACAAAACCCTAAACTCCAAATGCTACTGAAACACTCTTCCCGTTAATGCCTAGTGTCTTTCTATTGTTATACAATGTAGCACCCTCAGAAAAGTCGAAGCTACTCGTCAGATGGCATTTTTGTAGCATCTTTGTAACATGTTTCTCATTGACTTTCTAACATGGAGTTCCTTTCTCCTAAAAGCAAATATAAAAAAAAAAAATTATATGGACAATTCAGTACTACTACACAATTTAAATGAGTGGCCTACCTGGTTGTTCATTAGCATATGAAGGTTCAGGGGCATCTGGAGAACAGACACTCATATATAAGTTTTTTAAGTTTAAATTGAATTGTGTTTATTTCATGGAATTATTAATCAATTAAGTGCAATAATAGCTGAGTAAAAAAATCATACCTTGTCTTTGCGTCTTCTGCCAAAAATCTGGCCACAAAAAAATATGATTTTTAGAAATGGAACAGACAATACACTTACATTGCTAATTGTAAACTTAATGTATTTACCTGCTTGCCATGGCATTGCATCTACATAAGGCAAATCAGTGAGTTAATAATTTTACAAGCAATTGAAAAGCATACATGGTGTAAATTATTCATACCTTTTTGAAAGAACCACATCCCTGGGGATAAACATAAAAGTACATTAGACAAGATAAATACTAATATTAATATAATAATATCAGGGTTTAGTTATACAGTACCTGATTTAACTCTGTGAGCCAAAACAACCACAAGTACAGCAGTTAAAAGGCACGCAAATACTACAAGTCCGGAGTTTATCTTCAGACCATCACCACCATTATTACCATCATCTATTAAACAAAAAGGTAGGTCTAGGTAGGTAGGTCTAACTGTGCACTGTTAACAATATAACAATACAGTATAAGAAGTAAGAGAAGTATAAATTAATTAGCAAACACAGATAAGTGCCATTTTAAAAAGTGATGGGAGGCTTGCAGTTAACATTTTAAGAAATGTTTTCAAAAGCCTAATGTATTTTTCAATATCTTTCAATCTTACTGTTTTGACAACTGAACTCTTCATATGTAGAAATACAAATGATTGCAACAGTAAAGATGAAACCGTTAGTAAAGAGTAAAAAAAGAATACAAACCTGGAGGTGAAATGTTACGATTAACAAAAGGATCAGCAAACGGCTCACTGCTCTGATGACTGACTGGGTTCCTTAACTCACAGATAAACTCAGGTGCTGTACTTGCCTAAAATCAAAGACAACAGGTGTGTGTTAAATAGTTAATGTAATAATCACATAACAATGAATGAAAAAAAAAATATAAATACCAGAGTGATTTCAAACTGTTGATTTGATTGTTGCTCTGTGCTGTTGAACTTCCATGTATAGGTGGGTTTGGGAGCCATATCTTCTACATTCCCCTCACATGTCAAAGTGCATCTGGTATTCTCCTCATTACAAGAACTAGAAATGTTTGGTTTGGGGACTCCAGCTGCACATAAATAATATTCATTGTATCATTAAAGGTCTGTTATGTACTTTTCTGGTGGAGAATCCGCCACCTGCTTGTCTCCGTGGAGATGTTATTGCTTTTTATGATATGTTCCACAGTAAGGCATAAAACAGGCAAGCAGGCAATGCCACTAGATCAAGCTGCAAGTCAGAGTGGTGGAGAGGTGAGTTTTTGACATAGTTGGACTTGTTTTCCAACTACATGGAAACGAAGTCTACATGTTTTTTGTTTTGTCACAAAAGATTTCAAATAGGTTTGATACTCAATACAGATTTCTCTACCACAGTGATGTAAAAATGCTTGTTTCCAACACAAAACAATAGTGCTTTATATTTTCATGTGGTTTTATATTAATTCTGATAAAGCCCAAGATCATTCTAAAACGGTTATTGTTTTTGTTTTTTTAAAGGGCCCATATTATGCTATTTTCTAATTTATGTCATAATGTTGGTTCCTCATTACAAGTTGAGCTTTGTTTCATTCACATGTTTAACACGCAAACCTTGCATGTTCTCCTCTCAAACAGAAAAAAACACTGTTCCACCTTGTGATGTCATGTGGTAATAGAGGAAGTGCTCCTTCCGCTGTGTTGCTGTGTTTTTAAACTCAACACACCTTCACTAGAATCACTTGGATGATTTCAGCCCTTTTTATGGAGGTAACAGTATTATAGCATGCCTTAAAACTCACAAGAGTCAGTTTTGTGTAATTTAAGACCTTTAAATAATAACACCTGCAATTGAAGGTGGGGACATTTAATGTCATACTGTAAAACACTCCAAGCAAGGCATTGTCCCCACAGAGTAAATAAAACTTTTCCTGTGCATACTTACGCATAACATTCAGTTCTATTACATTAGTGTGGCTTTTCCCATTGATCTCAACAGTATAAAATCCACTGAACAGAGGAGTGACTTTGTGGAGAGTCAGGGCTCCATTTGAAGGATTCAGGGAAGTTTGTCCTGAAATAAAAAAAAATAAAAAAAAACAATATGGTGGTATGACCTTGTGAAGACTTATAGTTTGTTACAAGTCTTGGGGAATACCTTGAAATTGTCTAAACTGTTTGTTTTGCTTTAAGATACTGGTGATTGTTTCTTGAGGTTCTTAGGACATTGATACCTATAATATAAATCACTGCACAAAAAGTGTTTCTGACTTGCATTGACATAGGCTACATTATACATCGTTAAAGTAGGAAAACATGCCAAAGGATGATCATGCTCATAATCCATAATAGCCTTGATTTAAATTAATGACTAACTTAATGCATGACTTACTACTAGATTATATGCTTTAAACTTCATGTTTGTATGCTTGTGCGTTGCATTGAACTATGAAAATCTCATTCAAACGATTGTTACAGAACTATGCAGCTACATTCATAATTGTTTAAATTGACTTAAGAAAACAGAAACAGACGCAACAACTACAAACCGTTCTTCACCGTGGTTTGCCAAAAACTACACATATCAAGTATTTCTTGAAAGAAGGACATAGCTACTATAACCTTAACAAGAATAAGCATTTGCAATGTTATGAGTTTTAATGCAAGCTAAGAAAATGGCTTAATATGGCTATGTAATTTGTGTCAAATATTTTACATTCTTTGTGACTGTATTTTTACATTTTAACACACTTTAGTTTTAACAATAATGACACTTGCATGGCACTATTAATGCTTTAGTCCTTAAATTATACATTATAAAACTATTAGTGAAAATTATCTTTAACAGATAAGCTGAAGCTTCTTTGGAGCAGGAGGTGCAACAAAGTGTCTTGCTGACTAAACACGTTTACAGTCATTAACTATGTTCCTTTAGGGTTGAGTGGTTCCACCTGCAGCCACAGTCCGCCTTCAGCTCGCAGCACCAGCTGAGGAAGACGTCTCACATCAGTGGCCCCGCCGTCAGGGTTCACTACGGGACGAAGGCGAAATCTGAGCAGAGTCAACGCCACCACGACCCTCAGTTCTGCCAGGGCAAATTTCTGTCCAATGCAATTCCTGTAGACATGCACGCTTACCATTACATTACCACTGAATAAGTAAGCATATTTAGTAAGTGATAATGGAACAGTACCGTGGGCCTGCAGAAAAGGGAATGAAAGCAGATGAAGATTGGGCTTCTCTATTGTTTGGGTCAAAACGCATTGGATCAAACTCCTAAAGAAAAATAAACACAACATATGAGTATCCTGTATATTGACAAAAACAGTTCTTTTTCTTCTTACATGAGGATTAGACCAGACCATGGGGTTGTGGTGTGTGCCATAGATGCTGACCAAGCAAATGACACCTAAAGTCACAAAAACAAAGAGATATTATAATGCTTCTGCTGTACAAATGAACAAAATAGATCGTAGTGTGTCCTATTACCTTTAGGGACAGTTCGGTTTCCTGGCAGTGCCATGTCTTGGGTGTATTTCCTGGTGACCGCCTGAACTGGAGAGTGGAGCCGCAGACTTTCTTTGATGCACATGGTGGTGAAGGGAAGGCTTGTCAGATCCTCCCTACATAACATAACACACACACATACATATATAAGTTACATACAGAACTTCATAATTACAAATGTGCTTTGCTTTATTACCACTGAATTTCTTGTCCATTCTGTTCTTTTAGCAGCTCCATCACTTCCTCTCTGCATTTTTCTTGGTAATCGCTGTGGCGTGCTAAGTTATACAATGTCCAACAAATTGCACTGGCTGTTGTGTCATGCCCTGTAGGAAACAATGTAGTCTACATAGTTAAATCATTTCCTTATTTTTCTGTTACTCATTAAGATGAAAAATATTACCAGCAAACATGAATGTATTGGCCTCAGCTAGAATCTCCTCATCTGATAAGCCTTGTCCATCTTCATCCTGTAAGAAAAACAGATACAGATATACAGGGTGCATTCTCATCATTCTAAAATAAACCTGACCTGGCTCCAACCTTAGTTTTAACTAGTGGTCATATGTCATAACATTCTGCAGTGCCTATAGTTAAAAACTGAGCTTCAGGGCAGGTCAGGATTTTATGGTTAAAATTGCAGTTAAAATGTCATAAAGCCATTTTTCAAATTTTTTGTATATCTAGTATTATAAGTAGGGCTGGGAATCACAGGGTTTCTCGCATTATATATTGCTGTTTTTGAATAACCAAATACATTTTAGCAATACTATATCTTTGTTTAATCAAAACCTGTGCAAGGTTAATATGAAATCCATCCATTTTAATCATTAGGTGAATATTTTAAGTGTATTGCATAAACAAGTTTCCTTTCACTAACTAACAAGCAACAAAACTGAAGTGTGGTCACACATTTTATTTCTAAAAGATACCAAAAAATACTTGCGCTATATCGATACAGCAGCCCGATATTGTATCTCTAAATTTAGTATCACGATTTACGATTTTTTCACTATTTCGATATTTTTGCACACCCCTAATTATAAATATTTCATAAGGAGTTTGTGGTGCCAAGCCATGACCAAAAATATAATTAAAAAACAATGAGGTTTAACATTTGTGCTTTATCTGTTTTTTATTTTATTTCTCTCCCATTATGGGAATATAGAACAGAAATCCCCAAAGAACACTTGGACTCAGACCACCCATGACTTGACTTTGAACTTGATAGGCCCCCTTTTGAATGTGAACTCAACCTGTGATCTACTTCTACAGTGTATATATACCTGTGCAGACAATATAATGTCCACAAAGTCTTTCCTCCTCTGTGCCGCCATGGACAATCTACCCTTTGTCTGTTGACTGATGAGTGCACGTCGCTTCTGAACCACATCTCTAGTATACCTAAAACAGACAGGTTAGGTATAATTTACATCTTAACTTTAAAAAATAAACTATAATGAAACTAACCCATGCACAATGCTCAATGCCCTCTTGAACCGCTGGCCTTGCTGTGTCTTCCAATAAATGAAATCCCAGTGATGTAACATTTTCAATCTCCGATCCATGATCAGATCGCTCATCTCAACAATGGCGGACACATACTCACTGGTGGATCTGAAATGTTATAGAATTCATGCCATAAACTGGATAAATACATGTGCTGAGTGTATGTTAAAATGAAGTGTCTTACTCCTGACAGTTGCTGCTGTAGCTAAAAGCACATTTAAGTAAACTGTCCAAAGTCATCAGAGTGACGTCATTAAACATCTCTATATTGTTATTTCCATTCAGTATCATACGCTGCCACTTTTCCTGAAACATGATAATATAGACTAAAATAGATGAATACCATAAAATACATAAAACAAATTATCATCATGTATTTTTTCTTACATGCATAATGTGGGTTGAGGAATTAAATGTGACAATGTAGTTTTTCAGAATGTCAAAATGAAATGCAGGGGTTAGCAGACGCCTTTTACGAGACCACACATCGCCATTACTGATCAATAGACTCTCTCCTGGAACATACAAGTTTTTGAAGTTGAGAGGACTGAAGATAAAAAAAAGTCAAGATTGAAACGACTTACCAAGCCATGGGCGTAAGTGGTCATAAATGAGTTCATCTTTTACCGTGATATTGCCTAAAAACATACAAATTTGATAAAAAATTATGCAACATTTTACTTTCATTTCATTTTTTTTAGTATCCTAAAAAAAATGAAATGAAATGGTTATAAGTGACATTGATTACCAGGTGCCATGAGTAGAGGTTTGACAAAGTCTGGGTGGAAAATCCTAACTAAGTGATAGAAGGGCCCAAAAAACCAGCTACAGGAGTGCTTGTAAGTCTTCACCAACTCATCTACCTGGAGAAGACCTTCCTCTGTGCTTTGCATCTAGATGAAGGGGAAAAAAATTTAGAAAATAGAAAGTATCACCCCTATTTCCAGTGAAGTTAAATTGTACGACTTTTTTGCTTGGTATATCTTGCAGTTGGAATAGGTACATTTTGTGCTCTGTCCTTGGTGGAATATTACACGACAAAAAATGGTTGTTGTTTGTTCATAAACGTTTACTGAAAACACTGATCCTACCTGGCCCAGATGCCCTATCAGCCATGAGTGTGTAGGTGGCTTGCTGAAGCAGGACAGCTTGTGTGAGTACCAGGCATGGCGCACCAACAGATTTATGGTCCAGATCACAGCAATTGCCCCCAGTCCTGCCCCTATCACAGCCAGGATGTGAGAGGGGCTGTAGAACCTGACGAGCACACCCAGAGAACCATGAAGAACAGACATGCTGAAAAAAAGGCAAAAACACACTGCAAAACTTATATGACATGAGCTACAGTTATAAAGAGAAGTTAGTGATGTTGAAATCTAAACCAAATGTTGCCTTCTTGATTGTATCAACAGGAAAATGTGGCAACCACTGATATACAGACGTGGACAAAATTGTTGGTATTGCTCTGGCAATGAAAGAAAAATCAACAATAATCACTGAAATAAATTGAAACTGAGAAAAGCTGTAATAAATACAAATTTACAGAAAATTGTCCCAACAAAAATCAAACATTGCTTTTCACCTGTCGTTCAACAGAATTATTAGAAAAAACAAAATTATTAGAAAAAACGAAAATGATGGTAATATTCTGTTGCACAACCTATTGAGGCAAACTCTGCAAGCAGATTATTTCTGTAACCGTCAATGAGACTTCTGCTTTGGTCAACAGATATTTTGACCCATTTCTCGTGAGCAAACTGCTCTAGTTGCCTTAGGTTTGAAGCATTCCTTCTCCAGACAGCATCTTTCAGCCCCTACCACAGCTGTTCAGTAGAATTGAGATCTGGGCTCACAGACCGCTGCAGAACAGTCCAATGTTTTGTTCTTAGCCATTCTTGGGTGTTTTTAGATGTGTGTTTTGGGTCATTATCCTGTTGGAAGTCCCACGACCTATGACTGAGACCAAGCTTTCTGACACTAGGCAACAAATTTCTCTCCAAAATACCATGATAGTTTTGAGTTTCTGTTGTATTTTGCACAGATTCAAGACACCCTGTGCCAGATGTAGCAAAACAGCCCCAGAACAAAACCAAGCCTCCTCCATGCTTCATAGTAGGGACAGTGTTTTCTTAGTGTGCTTCATTTTTGCTTCTATGAACATAGAGCTGGTGTGCCTTGCCAAAGAGCTCAAGTTTTGTCTCATCTGTCCAAATTACATTCTCCCAGAAGCTTTGTGGCTTGTCAATATGCATCGTGACAAATTCCAGTCTCACTTTTTTATGATTTGCTCTCAACAGTGGTGTCCTCACATGAGGTCCACTGGCTCAAACAGTGACAGATGGTGTGATCTGACACTGATGTACCTTGTCCTTTGAGTTCACATTTAATTTGTTTGGAGGTTGTTCTGGGCTCTTTGGTTACCATTTGTATGATCCATCTCTCCAATTTGTCATCAATTTTCCTCTTATAGCCACGTCCAGGGAGGTTGGCTACAGTCCTGTGGACCTTAAACTTCTGAAGAACATGTGTAACTGTAATCACAGGAACATCACCTGCTTGAAGATGGTCTTATTGTCTTTACCTTTAACCTGCTTGTCTATCATTTTCTTTCTAGTCTACTGACAGGTCTCTTCTTCACTTTATCTGGTCCATGTTCAGTGTTGTCTTCATCATGTCTCCAAACAGCACGACAACATGTCTCCCTTTAAACAGGCAGACTGACTGAGGACAAGTTTGAAGACACCTGTGATGCAGATTAGAGGACACATCTAAGTTTAACATGTTCCTATTGTTCAGTTACTTACAATCTTTTCTAGGGGTACCACCATTTTTGTCCAGGCCAGTTTCATTAGTTTTTTATTTTATTTTTATTTTTTATAATTCTGTTGAACAACACTTCCAAAACAGTGTCTGATTGTCATAGGGTGTTTGTCGGGAAATTTGTATTTATTATTGCTTTTCTCAGTTTCAAATTATTTCAATGACCATTGTTGATTTTTCTTTCCTTTCCAGAGGAGTACCAACAATTTTGTCCACGTCTGTATTACAATAAAATGTTCAACAATGTTAACATTGTGTGTGTGTAGAATCCCTCAGTCGTCCAGGCAGAATCCATGGCAAAGGAAAAATTCAATTTGTCAACTGGACAAACGTTTATTTAAGTTGACAATGTTTCGCAGCTCATCCAAGCTGCTTCTTCAGTTGTGGTCAGAATGGATGAGCTACAAAATGTTTATGACCTAAATAAACATTTGTCCTGATGAACTGAATTTCTCCTTTGCCATTAACACTGTGTGAAAATAAATTGCTCATATCTTATTATTTTTACCTTGCGCAAATAACTTTGGACAGCATCGCTACAGCTAATACTAGAACTCACCACTAGATGGCAATAATGTATTCCAATGCTTCTAGTCCCATGTATGTAGATGAGAATTAAGCAGACGCAGCCAGTGTGACTCGCCCATCGACACACCTGAGAATTAATGAGCAGAACGTCAAGGTTACAAATGTAATGCCAGTGGCAAAATAACACCACAAAAAGTCACTTTGATCCTACTTTCTTTTCAGGTAAGATTTTACATTTATTAGGTGAGATGTTTTGAGAGAAAATAGATCAGTATTTAGCCATACATCACCAATATCAATGTCTTAAGTGATGCAGACTACTTTTTTTTACCCAGGTTTTAGAATATGGATGAATATAGTTTTTATTCTGCTTTTTCATAATACACATTTCAATTTTATGCATCAGCTAACTACAACTTCACTGCTTACTTGTATACTTCTCAATCAAACAAGCTGTTTCTTATCCAGGTTTCCATCCTGATGATATGAATGAAAAAACTAAATCACATGACGCATGTGACAAGAACTGGAGTGGCCTCACTGCTTCAACTCCCTATTGCAGTTCTAAGCACCTCTGGTTACCTGTGGAGCAACATCTCCAGCTTGAATGCACAGAGAAACAAGAAGACAAGGGGGGTTGTAATACTGTGAAATCCAATGAACACCCTCCATCTGATGTTGTTGAGCTCTTCTGTCCCACTCTGCCCTCTGCTGCTCTGGCCCCTTTGGCTCTTGGAGCATACACAGGGCCCCACACCGATGTCCTCAAGCAGGGTTATCTGGGAAAGCAAGAGCACAAGCATAGAAGATATTTTGTTCTGAGAGCTGGAAGTCACTCCGGGCCAAGTCGCCTTGAGTGGTACAAAACACAAGAGAGGTTCACTGCAGTGGAAAAGTCTGCAGATGAAGAAGGGTTTTTTGGCTCTCACAAGCAAGGGTAAGAACTAGTGCTTATGTGACCCCAAAGTTGTGGCCAGTGATAAGTGTGTTTGTATTTAGGGTGATTTTCCTGAGGTGCTGCCTTGGTGTGAGTCTGATCAGAAGCTCCAGAAAAGACTACAAAGTTGCCCTATATGCTAAAGACCAAACCATAGTATTTGTGGGTAAGGATGAACAAGAACAACAAGAGTGGTACACTGCTATTAAGGAGCTGATGGAGGAAGAGCTACAGGATGCAGATAGAGAGGGCTTTGATGAAGAGGATGCAGGTTACTGCACCTTACCCCCGGCTTCCTTCTTTAAACAGGTCAGCAGCATAGAGAATGTTTGTGATTGTACATAGTTTTCGATTTAGCACTTGTGTCTCCTTAGGTGTGGCCAGTCACTGTGAAGCCCAGAGGTCTGGGCCGCTCCAAAGCTCTCACAGGTGAGATCCTTCTGTGTCTTACAGCTTCTTCTCTGGTCTTGGTACGAGTGGGCCATGACCATGAGATGCCCTCAGTCATACTGCCCCTGCTGGCTGTGCGGCGCTTCGGTCATTTGGATGGATCTTTCTTTCTGGAGCTGGGCAGATCTGCACCTCATGGGCCTGGAGAGATCTGGATGGAAGCAAGAGAGGAAGGTATTTAGAAACCGTATAAACGTGTTATTCATAAGGCTAACTTTAATATGTGTTTTTTTCTACCTTGACAGGAAATGTGTCCCTGGCACAGCAGATTCATGAGGTTGTCCGTGAAACAGTGAGGGCTCTAAGAGTTATTCCAGACTTTAATTGGTCCTCAAGTCCTAGTAGAAGCAATGGCTCTCTCTCCCACAGCCTGTTTGCCCTAAAGCGCAGCCGCCCAAAACAAAGGGAGAAGCTGGGCCACTGCAGACCCAACAGTGGCCCTCAGGTCTTATGTGGAAGCCTGCACAGTCACAACCACAGTGACCCTGATGTGGAGGAGACACTAAGACCAGACAATATGAGGACAGAGCCCAGCTCTGAGCCAGAGGCTGACAGTTACATGGAGATGAAGACGGAGCATTCTCTGCTCAGAGAGGGGCCTGGGTACGTGCTGATGACCCCACAGCTCAGTCAGAGCCTCCATCAGGATGACTATGTGTCTATGACCAGTCCACAGAAACAGGCCCTAACCAATCACACATCACTCTCTTTTCTACAGACCTCGTACAGGTATGATCTTGTTTATCTGTTAACAATGATGTCTATAATTTCTGATCTACTGTTTGTGTAGTTCTGACTCAGATGTGCAGACTCCACCACCTTGGACACTATTCTCAGGTCAACAGTCAAACCCGCGAGCCGTGACTGTGTGGAGCACCTCCTCTACCATGAGGAGAGCCGGGGGTCTCAGACTCATCTCTCTGTTTGGCAGAACCTCTTTGGAAGCAGTCAATCCCCTGCCCACATCGCAGCAGCCTGTCAGGAGAGGCCTACTGTCCTGTCTACCATCCTGTCTACAGCCAAACAGATCGTAATGTCATCACAAACTGATGGGGAAAGCAGTTTATAAACAGTATTCATCTGTTGATTGTGAAAGACTGTTTAAGTTTTTTTTTTTTACCCCAGAAGATGCCTATTCTGCATTAGAGGAGAAAAAAGTTAGTGTGTGATTTTACTCTCCCATTTGAGGCAGTGTGTTCTGTGATTTTCCTTTTTGCTGAAAATGCACCGAAATCTAGTATCACCATCACAGTAATGAGAAAATAAAGCAATATAAATGCATACCTTTATCCTGTTATCTGATAACTTTTAAAACTGAAATTAGTTAATAAATTATAGGAGTCCAATTATTTGCATGTCAGCATCTGAAACATGACGAAATGACAAATAATAGAACTGCAATACCTTTGAGAAAAAACATTTCTCCTCAAACTAGTAATGTTTATAGAGTGACTGTCATTAGTGTGACAACTCCTGTTCAACTGTAACACCTGTGAACCAGAGGCACAGACCAATCTGAGGTGTAAAAAAAAACAATGATGCAACAGGCAAGTGACAGTTCTGTAACTTTTTCCAAAGAGATTTTAATGATAAATATAAAACTGATGTAACGCAAATTTATATTTACACTATACATATTTTATACTTAATATAATAAAAAATACTGGTATATATTATTTTATTAACACTTGTAAATACATGTGTTAATGAAGGCAGAGCATCAGGGTCATGATAACAAATTTTGAAGTACAATATATTGAAGAAATTAAAAAATGATAATACTGAAAAAAAAAAAAAAACATTATGCCACTGACATAGTAACCCAAGAGCAGATTTAAGCTACTAGTCTACTCTCTAAACTACTCTAACTCTACAATAATTTTAAAAAACATGAGCTGCAATAAATAAACAGCAGAATGAAGCACTTCAGTACATTTTAGCACTTTAATTTGCATCTGTAATCACAGAAGTTATTTCAGTTCAACCTTCAACGGCTTAAATCTTCATAAAGCCAAAAAATAACAAAAATTTCCCCCAAAAAATTTACACAAGATAAATAATAAATCCCAAAAAATATTGTTCCATTTATCATGTACTGAATGAGGACGGTAAACGAGGTCCATATATAATATTTATACTGACAAGCTTAGGACAAGTTTCCTGTTGTTTTGTTATTCCACTGCATTTATTTATTTCTTTATCCTTTGGTAAAAAACTTTATGTGGTCTCATTTTTGAGAAGTGAAAATGTCTCACATAATGAAGACCATGTGACCTTCCACTCTGGGGTCCCTGAGTTGGTTGATGACAGCAGATAAATGAGGAGTCCTGGCCTGCCCCTCAGTGCGCTCTGATGGAGGGCAGTGGGGGCTCGTCTTGGTGCTTCCCTCACTTGAACAACTCGTGCAGGCGTCTGCAGCAGCCACACTCCTCCACAGCACTCCTCTACACTCTACTGGCTCTGGTCTCTCTGCTCACTGTGGCTCTCAATCTGCTGGTGATCGTGTCCATCTCTCATTTCAGGCAGCTGCACACGCCCACCAACGCCCTGCTGCAGTCCTTGGCTGTGTCCGACCTGGTGGTGGGGCTACTGGTGATGCCTATAGAGGGGGTACGGCACATGGAGATGTGCTGGCTAATGGGCAGGCTCCTGTGTGTGCTCACTCCATATGTGTCCTACTGCCTGCTGTCAGCCTCTTTAGGAAACATGGTGCTCATCTCCATAGACCGCTACCTGGCCATCTGTGACCCCCTGCTCTACTCATCCAAAGTGAACCTGAGCAGAGTGCGAGCGCTCATCTGTCTGTGCTGGGCCTGTTCTCTGCTCTATAACGGCTGTATTTTGATAGGACACCTGAGCCAGCCCGAGCGCTACAGCACCTGTCACGGGGAGTGTGTGGTGGTTATCAGCCACACCGCAGGGACTGTTGACCTCCTCATTTCTTTTGTCACACCGTGCACAATTATGGTTGTACTGTATCTCCGTGTGTTTGCAGCGGCTATAGCGCAAGTACGAGCGGATCGGTTCAGAGTAGCCTCAAATGCACAGGAGACAGGCCCCAGAGTAAAACGCTCAGAGACGAAGGCGGCCAGGACTCTGGGCATTGTCATAGCAGTGTTTCTGATGTGTTTCTGTCCTTATTACTATCCTGCTCTTGCAGGCGAGGACACTTCCACAAGTCTGTCCTACTATGCACTCTTATCCTGGATCATGCTGCTGAACTCATGCATGAACCCTCTGATTTATGCCATGTTTTATCCCTGGTTTAGGAAAGCTGTTAAACTCATCATCACGTTCAGAATTTTGCAGCCCCACTCGAAAGAAGTCATTGTCCTCTAGATGGCGCCAAAAGAATGTCTAGTCTTACTGCAGCAGCAACTTTATAACTGTTTGAAGTTAGAAATTTCTACATTATGATTTCCCCTTTTCAAATGTGTAGTCTGTTTACAAGCTATTTGTAAACTTAATAATATTATGTTTTATCGCAAAAGATTGAGCTGGAATTAAATACAATAAAAACCTGTCAATGACTAAACAGGTAAATTAGATTAACCCTTAGGTGTTCTAAAAGCCTTTATCTGTAATCAGTAAATGTCCAACTCCACTATACAAAAGATAAGACTGACTGTCCCATAAAGTAAACAGTATATGTAGTCATCAAAAGACCTCAATGGGTTATTTCAATGTTCTGAAAATGTATTCACATTGAATTTTGATCATTAGCACAGGTGTAGTGTAATTAAACTCTGTATTTTCGCTTTACTGATTAATCCAAATCCTATTTTGTGTATGCTACTAGCTGAGATCACATTTAATCATTATTTACCTAAAAAGCCACTGCGAAAAATATTCTATAGTGCTCAAACTAAAATTTTTAAAAGATGCTACTACGACAATGTAGGTTGCTATTCATGTCATTGATGCATTCTGTTTTATTTATTGTGTTGTGTTTGGCAAACCATATATAAACAGACAGTGACTTAATACATTTGTGACGGATGAAGACAAAATAAAACTCCACAAATATGCTACTGCAATACTAGCTGCGTTCATCAGACTTTGATAATATTTCTCAGAACTTACTCAAAATATAGAGGCTTGTTTCCAAGGCGCAGGTATTTTCTGGACACTACAGCATTTGAACACATAACGACCTCAGGCGTTACAGAATCTGTAAAATACCAAGAGAAAGATCAGACTCAAGAATTACACCTCAAGCATATTGAAGACTGAAAACTATATTACTTTACAGTTTACAAGATGTTTTCTTTATTACATCTATGTGTTTGGTTGTTGAAATTAGAAATTAAATTATTAAACTATTAAAAATGGTTTTGGAAGTTATAAAAATTTGACTACAAGATGAAGACAACTTCAAACTATTTACCAGCTTCATCGTTGTGCCATATATGCAAGTGTGTATTGATTGAAAAATATCATTTTAGCCATAATTCTCATGTGTATTTGTTGTTTGCTGCATTTTTTTTTTATACATTTAGAATAATAAACAATTCATTGAAACAAAGCGAGGCCATATTTAGTTGAGTTTGAATAGATGATGACAGATTGCATCATCTTCGTGAGAAAGGCTGGGTGGGGGCAATAGATGAGGATAAATACAGGGCCTATGTTGAAGTTTGAATGTTATGTCCCTGATGGAGCAGGACAGTAGGAGCTCGTCTTGGTGCTTCCCTCACTTGAACAACTCGTGCAGGCGTCTGCAGCAGCCACACTCCTCCACAGCACTCCTCTACACTCTACTGGCTCTGGTCTCTCTGCTCACTGTGGCTCTCAATCTGCTGGTGATTGTGTCCATCTCTTACTTCAGGCAGCTGCACACGCCCACCAACGCCCTGCTGCAGTCCTTGGCTGTGTCCGACCTGGTGGTGGGGCTACTGGTGATGCCTATAGAGGGGGTACGGTACATGGAGATGTGCTGGCTGATGGGCAGGCTCCTGTGTGTGCTCACTCCATATGTGTCCTACTGCCTGCTGTCAGCCTCTTTAGGAAACATGGTGCTCATCTCCATAGACCGCTACCTGGCCATCTGTGACCCCCTGCTCTACTCATCCAAAGTGAACCTGAGCAGAGTGCGAACGCTCATCTGTCTGTGCTGGGCCTGTTCTCTGCTCTATAATGGCTGTATTTTGATAGGACACCTGAGCCAGCCCGAGCGCTACAGCACCTGTCACGGGGAGTGTGTGGTGGTTATTAGCCACACCGCAGGGACTATTGACCTGTTTGTCACCTGTGTGGGCCCATGCACCATCATGATTGTCTTGTACATACGAGTGTTTGCCATTGCGGTCTCTCAAGCACGTGCAATTCGCTTAAGAATCACCTCAACAGGCTCTGTAGTAACAGTGGCCAAACCATCAGAGAAAAAGGCAGCCAGAACTCTGGGTGTTGTGATTCTTGTGTTTCTCATTTGTTTCTGTCCATACTATTATCCTGCTATTGCTGGGGTGGAAACATCAAATAACTTGTCCTACTTCGCTATACTGTCCTGGATTATGCTGCTGAACTCATGCATGAACCCTCTGATTTATGCCATGTTTTATCCCTGGTTTAGAAAAGCTGTTAAACTCATCATCACATTCAGAATATTTCAGCCCCAGTCTAGAGAGCACACTTTTTAAATATTTTAGTAATGTTCAAGCAGTGACAAACTTGTGAATATTTGTTTAAACAAAATCATATAATTTTCTTCTCTCACCTAATATCTTATTGTACATTGACAGAGCTGCATTCTTGTTAGACACGATGCTGCAAAACAGAACACAAACGCTCAACAACTATGTCTAAAGCCTCATTTGTAAAAAATATAACATAACATGAAATGAAATGGAAAAACACATGCTGTATGCTGTTATTTGGATTCACACTGAAAACAAGTTTAAGTTTTAAGTAGTGTGAAGTGTGAAGTCTTTAGCTAATGAAGTAAGTAATGCACAGGCGTGGCTGAGATTAAAATTAACAAAATTGTCTGTCTGATAATAAAACCAGCTTGTTTTATGATGCCATCATTAAATTGTACATAATTTCCTCAATTAGGCCTACAGCATTGCTTTCAAAGACCTGTCAACTCCCTTCTGGAGCAGTAATTACATAATGTGTATTATTTGACAGTGTCTTTATTGCATTGCCTGGGACATTATGCTGACATGAACAGATATAGTTGTCACTTGGTAAATCATCGGATTTCAATATATAAAACACAGCTGTATACTTCAAATGTGAAAAGTATCATAACTTCAATATGACCATTATTACCTGTATGATTTCAAATTCACTCTTTTATCATGGGAGGCATCAGGGACCTGAGAGAGATCCAGAGATTTTGTGAATACACCACATATCAGGTGAATGAATGAAGTTAATAATGCATAAGTTAAGCTGTCTGAAGCTCTTCAGTCGGAGCTGTGTCTACAGGTAGCACTCTCACTCTCAATCACTGTAACGTTTTTTTTTGAAAATCAAACAGGAACAACATGTGTTGTTTAAAACCATTTTGTATTCTTTCTTGAGTTTTCAGATGATCTTAAAAATGATCTTAAAAAGTTTTATCTGAGTTGGCTAATGTGTCCATTGTGTCACCATGGTAACTGCTGAACATTCCACCATAGAGATACATTTAAACATCCCCAACGTGATGTCACTGCAAAGTATCAATAAAAACTCTTGCACACTGTGTTAGCAGGGGATCAATAAAGAGATCAATTTCCAAGATGAACATTGCAATCTACTAATCTAATGATTAGATTACAATGGAATTGATTGCACAGCCCTGTCAGATACATGAAAAGCCCAGCGACATATCTTTGCAAAGCACACAGAAGAGGACACCAAACATATTCTGACTCTTGAATATTGGAGAGAGTTTTCCACTGGCCACAATCAAACTGTTGTGTTCTGCTGCAAAGCCCTCTTATCTCCTGTAGCGCTCGGGCCAGACTCATGATAAAAGCTGCACAAGGACAGCAGCTCAAATGTCTTCACAGTCTTGGCCAGGACTGTTCTAAATAGCAGTGTCATGAGTCAACATTAAATATCAGTAAATATCAACAAACTTTCATATTAACTGAGATTTAAAAGTTAATATTTTAACTTTGAAAGTATTTTTATGTAGCCTTTTACAAAAGAGCGCAAATACTGTAGTTGCTTCTGCTGTCTTAGTTTTCCATGTGATAGTCAAGGTCAAATTAATTGTAGCAGCAGTAATGAGGAGTAATGTAGATATGACTTTACATATATCTTTTGATCTATCAGACCTCAGTGGAATATGATATGGTGGCTTTCTCACTAGTCCGTGCACACTTTGGTCATTCAGTTCACACAACGAAACGGGGAAAGCAATGAGTGGAATGTGGAGTTTGGCTGCATGGATTTGAGTTAAAGCATAGTGCATGCAGGCACTTGCCACCATGTGAGTGCGGGCCGTGCGTCTTTAATCCTGACGCGGCTGCCAGTGACTGGCTCACAAATCGGATGTTTTCTCATTCGAGCGTTTCCCAGACACACCTTTCTCTCCCACAGACATAGCAGCCCACGTCCCTCTCTTCCTCTAATTCACTTTAGTGTTCCCGGTGGATCCCTCTCCCCAGGAGAAACTAACAGCACAATTGGAACAAATTTGAGCTTTTCACTTTTCACTTTTTTTTTTACCTCTTCCTGTGTGACACCAATACAAACAGCCCAAAGACATGCTTAGGGAGATATGTCAAATAAATAGAGGTGAGGCTCCAAGGTGTACCAGTTTTGTGAACAGAAAAAATGCTTGAGAGTAAAAGCTATAACTTTGGGCAGATAGTCAGTTATAAAAGATACCAGAATTGGCCAAAACAGTTAAATATCACTACAAGCTGCCACTAAAGACACTCTGTACACTGTACCTAACCCTAAAACTACAGTACAAAATGTATATTATGTGAAACGATAACGTGAGAAGTCCATAAGCCAATATACCCTCCACAATACAAGCACAAATCTTGTGTCTCAGATCAGTAACCCCGCCCACGACTTGGTACAACCCATCCATTTGTGTCATTTTTTCTCATTCACCAGACAGGACGCAGACAGGACGCAATCCCACACCACATGTGTTTGGATTGGAATATAATCAGACACGATTTTGCAACTCCTTTGGGAGCAGGATTTGGGAAAAGCCTTTTCTTTTTCTCTGCGGTGCCTCTCCATGAGTCCAACAGGAAAGTTTGGTCAGAATTAGAAGCCAGCAGAAAGGAGTTCCCTCAACAAGACGTGCTTTTAGCTTTATCTTGGACAGGGATGGGATTAGTGCTACCAGTGTATGAGAAGAAACAATATAGATAAGGAGAGCAAGGACGGGCACATGTTTGAAGGACAAGGAGACAAGGGGATAAGTTAAGGTTTAAAAAATAGATTCAATTTAAGGTCAAGGACAAATTCAAGACATTCGAGATTCAAGAGCAGAAAATACAACCTGCTACGGCTGCCCCTCTCTTTGAAGCCAGACACCTGACCTACAAAATAACTGGAACGATGCATACAGAGCAGTAGCAGAGGAAGTAGCTGCTCCCAACACAATTGCATCTGTGTTCGCTACCATTAAGTCATCATGTTTTATTCAGCCCTATTCCCTAATACAAACAACCTGCGTCGGAAGAGCAACTTTGTCCCAGGGTAGAATGAAGAGAGGAGCAAAACGGATATGTGCCCAGTCTGATATCCCCCGCTGCTCCTCCCTGCTCCCACCACACTCTGCGTCTCCCGTCTCTCCTGTACGTTGCATGCATCAGTAATCCCATTCACTTCCATCGGCTCACTATGTGGATACCAGCCTTGCTCCTATGGATCCTTAACAGCAGCCACTTGTGCTCAGGACAAGACAATACAGACTATTACCAAGCAGGAGCCACTGAGGTGAGGCTTTCCTTCTGCATCTGATCTTGTATGGCTCTTTACAAACAATTCAAATTAATGTAGAAAGTAAAAAGAATTGATACCTGTAAAACTTCAATAAATTGGTTTCTTCTATAAGGTGTTCCAAAAGCCTTCAAACCTACAAGATAGAAGAGGTATGTTTATGATACATTAGAGACATTCTGCCTTTTGGCAGCACATGTATACAAAACAGGTGGGTTTACGTCAAGCTAAAATGATGGAGTAAATCCTGGGATTTTGTGTTTCGTGTTACTGGTTAAGAAGAAATTATGTTACTGTGCACATGTCAATAACAATTATAAGCTCTTGTATTATGAAAGCATCCCACAAATGTATTCTACATAATAGTAGGTTATTTCGTTTGTTTAAAATGGTGTTAGTCTGGGCTTCCAGCCTTACTTTAAATACAGTTTAGGTTCCTTGCTGGAAAAATTCATGTGCTCTGAGTACTAACACAAGCATTAGTCATAACTGATGGTGAATAACTTAAAAGCTTTCTACATCAAACCTCTCACATAACAAGAAGTAATAAGGGTCCCACCCTTGTTTGAACAGATACAATTGCTTAATACATTGTATTTGCAATACTAATCTTCCCATTGACCAGATATTTCACTGTGAACCACCACATAAACTGCCACTATGTGGAAGGTGTAAATAATCACAAGGACTTATTTGTCCATTATTATGGCAAAATAGTCACAATTTCTCTGTAGGTCTCACAGTACCTCTCACAGTAAACTCCCTTATGATGCAGGTACTAATACTGCATCCAATATTACAATAATATAGCCACAGGTTCAGAGGTAACAGGAGACCAAATCCATTTTATCAAATATTCATGAATATTATCAGTTTTATCACCGGATGGTCTTTTTATTACATCTTAATGATGATTTATTGATTAGCGTAGCAACAGTAGAGTGACTAAACTACTGAGAAGACACAGCTGATATGGCAAAGCTTTCGTATGAATGGGTGTGTGTATGGCAGTAACATCCAAAGACACACCCCAAAGCTCTGTCCATCATGACCTCATCGTCCCACAGCTATGGCCTCATGGAAGATGGCCGCTTACTCCCTGAAATCAAAGAATATCATGAGTCAGGATAGTTGTGTGAATAAACCATTAGAGATAACATCTGAAATAGCCTGATCTCACATCTGAACACTAGAGAGGGACTATGCAATCTGTGACCTACAGAAGCTTTGTTTCTGTACAGTTGATAGTGGTTATTAACTCAACACTTGCATGTGTTAAAAATACAATTACAAACATTGTTATTTCTAACATGTTTAACAACATCTTGAATAGCCTTTTGTATTGGCTTATTACTTTCTTCAAACCAAACCACAAAGTAAACTGAAAGAAAGTTACACATTTGTGTTAATTTCAACCTAAATGCCAACTTGAAGAGAGCAGTAAATAATTTTATAACAAAGAACTAGGCTACAAAACATTTACTGTCGTATTAAGGCATTGGCCACCATTAGGCTACAAAAAACATATCTTCCCCTATAAATGCTTCCATAAAACACGCTGGAAGGTTTGTTTTTGTTTTTGAACTTAACCATTATATGAGTAAATAAGACGTACCTACCCATGATATATCAGCGCCAATTTGG